>NC_080572.1:90411934-90751434 GCF_030247185.1 Malaya genurostris | reverse complement strand
TCGGATTTATGTGTAGGCTACGCTAGAGCTATTCAAGTCCTTCTTACAAATTTCCTGCCATGTAAGTCAAAATCGTATAACTATTTGCACGAACTCGCAATAAACTCTTTTTTTTACCGCGTAACTTCGGAAATCAGCGTAAAAAAACCGCAAAACTATAGAAACTTTTTTTGATGCCAAATATCTCAGAAATGCATGATACGTTGAGATCTGGTGTAACCTCGAAATTTTTTTTTTTTGAAAAAAAAATCGACTTTGGGACAAGAAAAAATTTGAGATATCCGAAATGGAAAATTTTGTTTCTATGCCAAATGTCTTAGAATTGTCAGAAATGTCGAGATCTAGTGTCATCTCTAACATTTTTTTTTAAATGATTGACTCTGGGATAAAGAAAAATTTTGAGATTTCCGATACCGATTTTTTTTTTCGATGGTAAATATCTGAGAAATGCATTGAATATCGCGACCTGGTGTAATTTCGAAAAAAAAAATTCTCAAGTAAATCAACAATTTTCTAAGTGTTAGAGAGTTTACTTAAAAGAGTTCTCAAGGTAACACCGGACATTTAATGAATTTCTAAGTCAAAACAAGAAAACCGTATAACTTTGAAAAATCGCATAAAAAACCGCGTAACTTCGAAAGTCCGCGTAAATTCGAAAATTCGCGTCCAATATCTCAGAAATGCATGATACGTTGAGATCTGGTGTAATCCGAAAAAAATTAAAAAAAAATCGACTAATCTATGCCAAATGGTCTGGAATGTCGAGATCTAGTGTCATCTCGAACAATTTTTTTTTGAAAATGATTGACTCTGGGATAAAGAAAAATTTTGAGATTTCCGATATCGATTTTTTTTTGATGGTAAATATCTGAGAAATGCTTTGAATATCGGCTGTGCACAGAGATGCCAGATATTTTCATAGAAATATGTATTCCGTTGCATAGAAAGTCGATATCTGCTCTATCTGTTTTCAGTATTAAATGATGTTAACAGATAGTTCTTTATATCTCCGTAAGTCATTGCCCCGCTCATAAGAATATTCATCGAGTTAATATATACAATAATATATATATATATATATATATATATATATATATATATATATATATATATATATATATATATATATATATATATATATATATATATATATATATATATATATATATATATATATATATATATATATATATATATATATCTATATATATATCTTTGACATTACGAAAAAATTCTCCGTAATGCACGAAACATTAGAATTGAGTGTAAAACTGGTGTAGTTTCGAAAAATATTTTTCTCAAAAAAACGACAATTTTCTAAGTGTTTGAGAGTTTACTTAAAATGTATCACTGGACGTTTCATGCATTTCTAAGTCAAAACAAGAAAACCGTATAACTTTGGAAATTTGCATAAAAAACCGCGTAACATCGGAAATTCGTGTAACTTCAATAATTCGCGTAACTTCGGAAATCCGCGTTACTTCGGAAATACGCGTAACATCGGAAATTCGCGTAACTTGGGAAATCGGCATTATTTCGAACATCCGCGTAACTTCGGAATATTTCATTTCTAAGGGTAGTTGGAATTTCGTAAATTGTTTAAAGGAACCTCCCCTTAACATCTTATCATAGATCCGGAAATTCATTACAATTTGCTAGTACCAATCTTAGTATCTTTTGATGTAATGAAAAACATACAAGATGATGTTTTCAAAATCCAAGCGAACGAATTTAAAATTCAAGCATCATTACAGAATTGCACTTGCTCATATACCATAAAGAACCGATAAAATTACCGCATACCTCGTTTGATGGGGATTTCAGTTGCGTCAGTGTTTTGTTTATAAAATAAAAGCATTATCATGGCAGTTGAGCTGTTAAAATGAAATAAAAGCGGCATCGTAAACAATAGAAGTCTATGGTGTTGAGTGTAGCTGCTCAATATCTGACACGACGGATTGTGCTTACAAGGATGATTCGTTGAGTAGTAGTTTAACGAGTAAGAAATTGATCAAAATGGAACAATGTCAACGCAGCCTGCATGAACTGGTCAATAAAATGAACATAATTTCAGAAGAAGTGGGTGAATGCCAAAGTAGCTTAGTTGGCAAGATATCTCCCCGGTAGGTTGAAGGTTATAGGATCCACTTTCCCCAAAAGACGATACTTTTTCTGTATATTAATTTTGCTTGTTTGTAGCGTTGGAAAGTGAAAAACGAAACGAAATTCAACACAAACCAAAAATAAACTGCTAGAAGCTTTTCTCCAACTCTGTTCCGCCACAGACGGCATCACTACAAAGATTACATGCAAAGTCTCGTTTTCGAGACTAGAGTTTTCACTTGCACTCATGTCATGTAACAATGAAGTCCTAGGGCTAGATAGAATCAAATTTTATTTGTTTAAGAAGACTGCCTTACTCCCTTAGCTGGAAACAAGTGAGGGTTCAGAAATCAGGGAAACCAAACTTCGATCACGATCTATATCGGTCGAAAGTTGACAAGATTATCTCGTACCTTACACATTCATCATTATCATTCACTCAAGGTTCTATAAGGGGAGGTGGTTCCATTGGAATTCCAATTCAATGTTTATGACCGGTGAACGACCGCAAGCCAGGTATAAATAAACGATATTAAGTCTATTTTAGACTTCTTCCTCTTCCATGAGTTCAACCAATAGACAACTATCTCACATTGAATAAATGTAATGAACTGATACAAACAAACCTGAAATAGTTATAAGATCATGTAGGGTAAGGGCTCCCTATTTCATCTCATTTGCAAGGACGTCTCCTTCAAACCCCGATTTAGCCACTAAAATCACTATAACTATTTCATATTACTGCTTCATTCGCCTTGCTGCACGTTGATAATTGATTCACATTTCTTGAAAATTTAACTAATATTCATAAAACAGCTAAAAACACTTATGATGTGTTCACTACTCTGCTCCTAATTCCATCTTAATGGATTTTTATCCATCCTATCGTTGATCCCTTATTCATCCTATACATTAGCAATGGCGACAGCAATCAAAACAAAATATTCCACTATTACACTCTCAGGTTCAAAATGTCAGAATTCTTCTTGAAAATGGCCTAATGCAAACTATGAGACAACAACACACGATATTTTTAGAACCAGTTTGAAATCATTTCAACGTTTAAAAATTTTTCGGTCGTTTCCGTTACCTTTCGCTTTGAATTTAAAACTTTACTGTAAAGTTAATTTGGTGAACTTTAAATAAAAACCAAAATTTAATTGTTACTATTTATTCATTAGCCCTTCTTAAAACAAAGTGTAGAGCCAGAGATGCCATTTATACAGATTTATTTGTATTGTATAGATTTTTGCGTTTGCATACTGATTTAAGTCAAAGTGCAGATTTTATACAGATTTCCTAAACTTAATACAGATTTGTACAGGTTCATAGAAAGGAGAAGTAAAAAATTAGACTTTTCTCTCTGAGTATCTATTAGTATTTGATTGCAGTTATTCTTTAAAAGCTTATTAATCAACGGACAAATCACATGTTAGTGGAAATCTTTTATGTAGGTAATTGATTATGAACACTGACAAACATTTATATTAAAATTTTAAACCAATTTGAACTTATATATATATATATATATATATATATATATATATATATATATATATATATATATATATATATATATATATATATATATATATATATATATATATATATATATACATATATATATATATATATATATATATATATATATATATATATATATATATATATATATATATATATATATATATATATATATATATATATATATATATATATATATATATATATATATATATATATATATATATATATATATATATATATATATATATATATATATATATATATATAAGTTCAAATTGGTTTAAAATTTTAATATAAATGTTTGTCAGTGTTCATAATCAATTACCTACATAAAAGATTTCCACTAACATGTGATTTGTCCGTTGATTAATAAGCTTTTAAAGAATAACTGCAATCAAATACTAATAGATACTCAGAGAGAAAAGTCTAATTTTTTACTTCTCCTTTCTATGAACCTGTACAAATCTGTATTAAGTTTAGGAAATCTGTATAAAATCTGCACTTTGACTTAAATCAGTATGCAAACGCAAAAATCTATACAATACAAATAAATCTGTATAAATGGCATCTCTGGCTCTACACTTTGTTTTAAGAAGGGCTAATGAATAAATAGTAACAATTAAATTTTGGTTTTTATTTAAAGTTCACCAAATTAACTTTACAGTAAAGTTTTAAATTCAAAGCGAAAGGTAACGGAAACGACCGAAAAATTTTTAAACGTTGAAATGATTTCAAACTGGTTCTAAAAATATCGTGTGTTGTTGTCTCATAGTTTGCATTAGGCCATTTTTAAGAAGAATTCTGACATTTTGAACCTGAGAGTGTAATAGTGGAATATTTTGTTTTGATTGCTGTCGCCATTGCTAATGTATAGGATGAATAAGGGATCAACGATAGGATGGATAAAAATCCATTAAGATGGAATTAGGAGCAGAGTAGTGAACACATCATAAGTGTTTTTAGCTGTTTTATGAATATTAGTTAAATTTTCAAGAAATGTGAATCAATTATCAACGTGCAGCAAGGCGAATGAAGCAGTAATATGAAATAGTTATAGTGATTTTAGTGGCTAAATCGGGGTTTGAAGGAGACGTCCTTGCAAATGAGATGAAATAGGGAGCCCTTACCCTACATGATCTTATAACTATTTCAGGTTTGTTTGTATCAGTTCATTACATTTATTCAATGTGAGATAGTTGTCTATTGGTTGAACTCATGGAAGAGGAAGAAGTCTAAAATAGACTTAATATCGTTTATTTATACCTGGCTTGCGGTCGTTCACCGGTCATAAACATTGAATTGGAATTCCAATGGAACCACCTCCCCTTATAGAACCTTGAGTGAATGATAATGATGAATGTGTAAGGTACGAGATAATCTTGTCAACTTTCGACCGATATAGATCGTGATCGAAGTTTGGTTTCCCTGATTTCTGAACCCTCACTTGTTTCCAGCTAAGGGAGTAAGGCAGTCTTCTTAAACAAATAAAATTTGATTCTATCTAGCCCTAGGACTTCATTGTTACATGACATGAGTGCAAGTGAAAACTCTAGTCTCGAAAACGAGACTTTGCATGTAATCTTTGTAGTGATGCCGTCTGTGGCGGAACAGAGTTGGAGAAAAGCTTCTAGCAGTTTATTTTTGGTTTGTGTTGAATTTCGTTTCGTTTTTCACTTTCCAACGCTACAAACAAGCAAAATTAATATACAGAAAAAGTATCGTCTTTTGGGGAAAGTGGATCCTATAACCTTCAACCTACCGGGGAGATATCTTGCCAACTAAGCTACTTTGGCATTCACCCACTTCTTCTGAAATTATGTTCATTTTATTGACCAGTTCATGCAGGCTGCGTTGACATTGTTCCATTTTGATCAATTTCTTACTCGTTAAACTACTACTCAACGAATCATCCTTGTAAGCACAATCCGTCGTGTCAGATATTGAGCAGCTACACTCAACACCATAGACTTCTATTGTTTACGATGCCGCTTTTATTTCATTTTAACAGCTCAACTGCCATGATAATGCTTTTATTTTATAAACAAAACACTGACGCAACTGAAATCCCCATCAAACGAGGTATGCGGTAATTTTATCGGTTCTTTATGGTATATGAGCAAGTGCAATTCTGTAATGATGCTTGAATTTTAAATTCGTTCGCTTGGATTTTGAAAACATCATCTTGTATGTTTTTCATTACATCAAAAGATACTAAGATTGGTACTAGCAAATTGTAATGAATTTCCGGATCTATGATAAGATGTTAAGGGGAGGTTCCTTTAAACAATTTACGAAATTCCAACTACCCTTAGAAATGAAATATTCCGAAGTTACGCGGATGTTCGAAATAATGCCGATTTCCCAAGTTACGCGAATTTCCGATGTTACGCGTATTTCCGAAGTAACGCGGATTTCCGAAGTTACGCGAATTATTGAAGTTACACGAATTTCCGATGTTACGCGGTTTTTTATGCAAATTTCCAAAGTTATACGGTTTTCTTGTTTTGACTTAGAAATGCATGAAACGTCCAGTGATACATTTTAAGTAAACTCTCAAACACTTAGAAAATTGTCGTTTTTTTGAGAAAAATATTTTTCGAAACTACACCAGGGGTCGATATTCAAAGCATTTCTCAGATATTTACCATCAAAAAAAAATCGATATCGGAAATCTCAAAATTTTTCTTTATCCCAGAGTCAATCATTTTCAAAAAAAAATTGTTCGAGATGACACTAGATCTCGACATTCCAGACCATTTGGCATAGATTAGTCGATTTTTTTTTTAATTTTTTTCGGATTACACCAGATCTCAACGTATCATGCATTTCTGAGATATTGGACGCGAATTTTCGAATTTACGCGGACTTTCGAAGTTACGCGGTTTTTTATGCGATTTTTCAAAGTTATACGGTTTTCTTGTTTTGACTTAGAAATTCATTAAATGTCCGGTGTTACCTTGAGAACTCTTTTAAGTAAACTCTCTAACACTTAGAAAATTGTTGATTTACTTGAGAATTTTTTTTTTCGAAATTACACCAGGTCGCGATATTCAATGCATTTCTCAGATATTTACCATCGAAAAAAAAAATCGGTATCGGAAATCTCAAAATTTTTCTTTATCCCAGAGTCAATCATTTAAAAAAAAATGTTAGAGATGACACTAGATCTCGACATTTCTGACAATTCTAAGACATTTGGCATAGAAACAAAATTTTCCATTTCGGATATCTCAAATTTTTTCTTGTCCCAAAGTCGATTTTTTTTTCAAAAAAAAAAATTTCGAGGTTACACCAGATCTCAACGTATCATGCATTTCTGAGATATTTGGCATCAAAAAAAGTTTCTATAGTTTTGCGGTTTTTTTACGCTGATTTCCGAAGTTACGCGGTAAAAAAAAGAGTTTATTGCGAGTTCGTGCAAATAGTTATACGATTTTGACTTACATGGCAGGAAATTTGTAAGAAGGACTTGAATAGCTCTAGCGTAGCCTACACATAAATCCGATTGTAATTTGGTCAAACAAATAAGAGATCCATAATGCGAAATTAAGTGGTAAAAATTTATATTAAAGTTTTGATTTGCTATGGAACAGTTATTGGACAAATTATCAGTAGCTACTAAAGATATAATACATAAACAAAAATAAGTCTTAGGAAATGTTCTCACGAAAATTCATAACAAGTTTATCAATTTGATTTTTTTTCCAAGAGCATTTCTTAAGAAAATCGTGGTTTTGTTTTACACTCAATTCTAATGTTTCGTGCATTACGGAGAATTTTTTCGTAATGTCAAAGACATAGCCGGATTGACGTGAATATGAATAAAAGTAATACATAACTTGCCATACAACCGATTTGGTTATTTCAATTGAAGTAAACATCGTATTCCGCTGTCTGGGATCGATTTTTCGGTTCTGAAAAGAACCAATAAACTGCATTTCTTCGATTTACCTCGAAAGCCACCATTCTGTGTTCAAACATTTTTCGATGGGATGAAGTAATAATGATATCGTTTTGTTTAGTACAACAGAAGATATTAACGATGAAACAGTCTCCTACTGGGAAAACATCGTAAATGCGCCTCATATCCCGATCAACATATCGTATCTAAACTATTTCTGTTTTTGATACTTGTTAGAAAATTTTGATATTATGTTATTTGGTTTTAATTGCCGCATAATGTCTACTATATCGATTTTGATTGGTTCTTTTCGACAAGCATTAACTGAGAGAGACGAAAGATATGAAAATGAAAAGATGGATAGGTATTCTAGATTGAATCAGTTATAAATTTATAACTGATTTAATCTAGAATACCTATCCATATTTTCATTTTCATATCTTTCGTCTCTCTCAGTTAATGCTTGTCGAAAAGAACCAATCAAAATCGATATAGTAATTTTGATATTAGTTAGTAGTTAAACGAGACCAGACGGTTCCCTAAACTTAAATCATTTCAGTCCGCTCCTCTATAATTTTTCACGTGAATGACATTGACAGCTGTCTAGTAACCCCATGTACACTAAGACAACTGGCAGATGATGGCGTGGTTTCAGTTACTGGACCCAAAGCTATTGATCTGCAAAAACCATTGCAAGATGCTTTAGATAACTTGTCCGTTTGGGCTGTTCATCTGGGTATCGAATTCTCTGCGGAGAAAACAGAGCTGGCCGTCTTTTCAAGAAAGCATGATCCCGCGCAGTTTCAGCTTCATATGATGGGAAGAATGATCCAACAGGTTTTGACTTTCAAATACCTCGGGGTGTGGTTTGATTCCAAATGCATGTGGAGAGGACACATTAGATACCTGATAACAAAAGACCAACAAAGAGTAAATTTTCTTCGAACAATAATAGGATCTTGAAGGGGTGCTCTTCCGGAAGATCTAATAAAATTGTATCAGACAACGATACTCTCAGTAATGGATTATGGATGCGTTTACTTTCGTTCCTCCGCAAACTCTCATATTATCAAACTGGAGCGAATTCAGTATCGTTGTTTGCGAATTGCTTTAGGCTGCATGCATTTAACACATACAATGAGTCTTGAAGTTGTGGCGGGAGTTCTTCCATTGAAAGATCATTTTTGGGAACATTTATTGCGACTTCTGATAAGATGTGAGGTACTGAATCCCCTGGTTATTAATAACTTCGAAAGGCTAGTTGAGCTTCAATCTCAAACAAGATTCATGACAGTATATTTTAACCATATGTCACAGGAAATTAACCCTTCAAGATACATTCCTATCCGTAACATCCTCCTAAATGTCCCTGACTCAACTCTATTTTTCGACACATCCATGCAGCGCGATGTGCGTGGAATCCCGAAACACCTACGCTCGATGGAAATCCCAAAAATATTTACAAGTGAGTTCAGACATATTGACTCTGAGAAAATATCTTACACGGACGGATCACGAATTGAAGAGGCTACTGGGTTTGGTATGTTCAACAATAATATTTCGGCTTCATTTAGGCTTCAAGAAACTGCATCTGTTTACATAGCAGAGTTAGCAGCAGTTCATTATAGTTTGAGTGTAATCGTCTCATTATCTCCAAACCATTATTTTCTCTTCACAGATAGTCTGAGTGCAATTGAAGCCGTTCGTTCAAACGCTGCTGGCAAAAATGAACCGTTTTTCTTGGGCATAATAAAACAATGTCTGAACGACATATCGAATAATAATTATCTAATCACAATAGTTTGGGTCCCGGCTCATTGCTACATTCCAGGCAATAAAAGAACCGATATTTTAGCCAAATGTGATGCTATTGAGGGTGTAATTTATGAGAGACCGATTGCTTTCAACGAATTCTATAGCGCGTCTCGCCAAAGAACACTTGCCAGCTGGCAAGCTTCTTGGGATAAAGATGATCTGGGTCGGTGGGTGCACTCAATTATTCCTAAAATATCGACGAAGGCATGGTTCAGGGAACTGGATGTGAGTAGGGACTTCATTCGTGTGATGTCCAGACTCATGTCCAATCACTACACGTTAGATGCACATCTCCTTCGAATTGGACTTTCCGAGACTAATCATTGTGCTTGTGGCGAAGGTTATCGCAATATTGATCATGTCGTTTGGACATGCGTGGAGTATCGTGATGTCAGATCTCAACTAATAAATTCCTTGCGTACCCAAGGTAAACTATCCAATGTCCCAGTTCGCGACATTCTTGCTTGTCGTGACCTTTCTTTCATGAAACTTCTTTATCATTTCATTAAGTCCATTGGAGTTTCAATTTAAGTTTTATTTTATGTTCAACTGTTTTCTCGTCCATGAGTTTAACCAATATCCAGCTATCTTATATTAAATCAAAGTGATGAACTGATAAAAACCAACTTGAAATAGTTATAAAATCATGTACAAAATGAATGTATTTTATTTAATGTAATTCATAATAGCAAATCGGTTGATAAAAACAGTGTTTAGATTAACTAATAAATACCAAAATATTAATATGATATTCGAAATGTATTATGTTTAAAGTACTATGTATTGTGGATGCCACGGCGAAGAAAAACTGAAAATCGGACAAACCATCGCTGAGAAAACCTAGTGAGATGATTTGACACATACACACACAGACATTGCTCAGCTCGATGAGTCGAATGGTATATGACACAATTTCCACTAGTCGGATTTTCAAGTGATTGCATAACCTTCCTATATGAGATAGGCAAAAATTTGCAATTGATGATGATGATGATGATGGTCCCACCTCATATCCCTACAAAGGTGTGAGCAGAACGAGCTATTAATATTTTTGCACATATCTTAACCAGTAAACAAAAGAAAACAATCTGGTTAATCTAGCAGGTATAGATTCTTCTTCAAAAGAACGACTGACCACAAAATAACATTCAAATATTTCGGATTTACTATCCAGGGTGAATCAAGAAAATTTCCAACCCGGGAAGATCCTTGAGCACATCAGGAATCGAACCCGATATCTTTACCAGTATCAGACAGTAATTCACCTGGCCCTTCACGACGGACCAGTTCATCGCTACACACATCAGCTACGATGGAGTAACGAGACTGCGGATGAGCAGAGCCAAGCCCAATTCCTTCACCAACTGTCGATCCCAATTAGTTTCCCGAATCTATTCCTTAAATTATTAATCAAACCTTGCGATCAAGGTCAAGAGCAAACTTAACACACTGAATGCTAAGGCTCCATCATCATCATACCGAACACAGTAACTTAATACGTCTCACAATAATATATATAAACAAAAAGAAAATACAATCTTCGTAATACGTAAAATAAATGTAAAATCTAAAAATTTTGAACAAACTATCAGGTGTACAACTTTGCTTCCGCCGATTTTTCCAAAATTTAAAGCTTTGTTGCGAAAAAGTGCTTACAGATGTATTATTCAAAGTATTGTCCGTCGCTAGAGACAACATTCTCCCATCTTTCCAGAAATTTTCGGATCCCGGTTCGAAAAAAGGAGTCCTTTTTTGACGCTATCCATGAAGCAATCCATTTTTCCAACTCTTCGAAGGATTGAAAATGTTGATCTGCCAGGGCGTGTGCCATCGAACGGAATAGGTAGAAGTCAGAAGGGGCGACATCTGGGGAATAAGGCGGATGGGGCAAGACTTCCCATTTCAGCGTTTCCAGGTACTTTTTGATCACTTTTGCGACGTGAGGCCGAGCATTGTCGTGTTGGAGGATGACTTTGCCATGTCGCTCTTGATACTGGCCACTTTTCTTTTAGCGCGCGCGACTAAGGCGAATCAGTTGCGTTCGGTAGCAATCTCCTGTGATGGTTTCACCCGGTTTTAAGAGCTCGTAGTAAATTGTTATTCATCTTTGAAGGTTTTTTCTCTTCCACCATCATGTTTGTCTTCGACATCGAAATCACCATGTTTAAAACGTTTAAACCACTACCGACACGTTCTTTTACTCAGAGCAGCATCACCGTAAGTTTCTGAAAGCATTCGATGCGCTTCAGTTGCATTTTTTTTCGAATTGTAACAGAAAAGTAAAACTTCCCGCAAATGGCGAGAATTGGGCATATGAACAGACATTTTCAAGCGTGAATAATACGAAAACAAGAACAACTGTCACTGAAACGGCGTTGACAATTCGTTAAGCACAGTACACACTCACTCTAAAGGCATTATCATCTATGTATTTTAACCAGCATCAGCCGGTACAGCCACCTATCGAAAAACGGCGGAAGCAAAGTTGTACACCTGATAACTTAATTTTTGCTTACAAAGCGGACTTTATGTGTGAAATACCTAACTTTTTGAACTTCACCAATGTCGTTGCGCGTTTGATTTCTCTTGGCATCGAATTGAAAAAACTTATTCCCTTGTACAATAATGAGTTTTGCGATCTGGCTAACAGAAAGCTTGGTGTTCTAGCATCAGATGCGTTTATAGTATTGTACCTAAGCATATTCGATCACACAAATATCGAGGCAGCATGCCTTTTAATATCTTGAAACTAAATACCATGGTTAAGTAGTAAATTCTCTGTTTCACTGAAAGCCATTGCAATGCGTTCAGTAGAAAATCCGAGGAGGTATATCTACTACATTTTAGAATTAATCGCATGATTTTATTTTGCAGTCGCTGCAAACTCAAGATTTGTGAGTTATTAGCAAGAAACATAATGGATGGGCAAAAGTCAATGTGTGGTGAAATGACTGTTTTATACAAAAGAATCTTACTATGGATCGATTGGTCATTTCTCAAACGACACAGTATACCGTACTTTTTGGCAATCTTCTTGATGATTGTGGATGCCACGGTGAACAAAAACTTAACAGTTCGGCTGAAAAGTTCGTATCGTTTAATAGAAACACACATTTTTTGCCAAAATTCGTTTTTATTATTCAACATAATTGCCATCAGAGGCGATACAGCGATTATAGCGATCTTCCAAATTTTCGATACCATTTTTGTAGTACGATTTGTTCTTTGCCTCAAAATATGCCTCAGTTTCAGCGATTACCTCTTCATTGCTTCTAAATTTTTTACCCGCGAGCATTCTCTTGCGGTCTGAGAACAGGAAAAAGTCACTGGGGGCCAAATCTGGAGAGTACGGTGGATGAGGGAGCAATTCGAAGCCCAATTCGTTCAATTTCAGCATGGTTTTCATCGACTTGTGACACGGTGCATTGTCTTGATGAAACAAAACTTTTTTTCTTTTTTGAGGCAGTTTTTTGAAATTTCGTCCTTCAAACGCTCTAATAACGCTATATAATAGTCACTGTTGATGGTTTTTCTCTTTTCAAGGTAGTCGATGAAAATTATACCATGCGAATCCCAAAATACAGACGCCATAACCTTACCGGCCGATTGTTGAGTCTTTCCACGCTTTGGGTTCGGTTCATCGCGTGCAGTCCACTCAGCTGACTTTCGATTGGACTCCGGAGTGAAGTGATGGAGCCATGTTTCGTCCATTGTTATGTATCGACGAAAAAAATCGGTTTTATTTTGATATAACAGCTCCAAACACTGCTCAGAATCATCAATTCGTTGTTGTTTTTGATCGATTGTGAGCTCACGCGGCACCCATTTTGCACAAAGCTTTCTCATATCCAAATATTCATGAATAATATGTCCAACACGTTCCTTTGATATCTTTAGGGTGTCAGCTATCTCGATCAACTTCACTTTACGGTCATTGAAAATCATTTTGTGGATTTTTTTCACGTTTTCATCGGTAACAGCCTCTTTTGGACGTCCACTGCGTTCATCGTCTTCGGTGCTCATATGACCAGTACGAAATTTTGCAAACCACTTACGAATTGTTGCTTCGCCCGGTGCAGAGTCTTGATAACACTTATCAAGCCATTTTTTGGTATCGGCGGCACTTTTTTTCATCAAAAAGTAGTGTTTCATCAACACACGAAATTCCTTTTTTTCCATTTTTTTCACAATAACAAAAGTAGCTTCACTCAAAAGGCAATATCTCACAAACTAATAATCAGACAGCTGTCAAATTTATACACGTATCTTTTGAAGGTTGGTACTAACTGAAAATGGTATGGATTAAATTCTAGTGGCGCCCTCTCATAGTAACGATACGAACTTTTCAGCCGATCTGTTATGTATATTTATTATTATTTTTACGTTTCGTCTTTGACTCATCAGTGCAGAGCTGTTCAAATTGAACTGCTTAGTGCTAAACTCGGCAGTTTAATTTGAACCGCTAAGCAGACGTAAAGTCGTACCAACACTGAACTTTACTCAGTGGACATTGTTTTTGGGAAGTTACTAAAAATATCAGTCTCCCGGTCAACGACCAAAATGGTTAAAGCCGGGGTAAAATAAATGATATAAAAAAAATATCAGACTTTGCTTCATTTAATTCATATATCAATATTTCTCAAAACTGGAAAAGTTCCAGATGGTTAAGAAGCGCTCTGAAATCTGATTAACAGAATTGTCAATACCCTAGATACCTTCACGTTCACCTGAGATTTACAAAGAATTGAAATTAGTATATTCCAACCAACAATTGCTATTCGTGTTTATCATATAAAGTAAATATCAGCGGAACTGCTAAAACCCCCAGCCTTGTTTGTAAAGATTATCATGGCTCTTGGAAAAGTACACATCCTGATCGGCGTACACCTCGTAAATCAATAAGAAAATATGACTATGCGTCGCAATACTGTCAACGTTCGTTGTCGCCACGTGAGAACTGACTTACGTTTGCATATTTTCGTCATTTCATATCTGAGCTATACCATCCTTCGAATCGATGAGAAAAGACAACATTTATTTAATCCCGTTTATAAAAGGGTAAATCATTTGTCTTCCTAAGAAAAAAAAAATAATACCGAACACTTGACACAGTTTACGCTCCACACACATCATCAAGTTCATCTGCGCAACGTGTCACATGTGAGACATCGCCACCGGGGTGGCAATGGATCTTTTAAAGTAACAAAAAAAGGTGAAGTACCACGAACTCACCGCAACCGATAGTCAGTCGGTTTGCAGCGATTGAACCTTGGCCGCCAGAAAAGCGAATGCGCGCATACAATAAACAATGAAATAAATTGTGCATACCCCCCCGTACGCACAACCGAATAGACACCCGCGCAATTAAACTTCGCCACAAATGACGATAACTTTCTCTGCCACTCAGCTACTAACGAGTTTGTTGGCCTTCACGGTTTTGTGCTTGAATTTCGCTACCCACAACAACAACAACAACAATTTGTCCCATGCACGATTGCTCAGGAAACGTGTTGCCATGGTAAAAATTTTCTTCCAAAGCTTATCGAATTATAAATCCAAGGAAAGATGTATTGACTCACTAGAGCAGTAACGAGGGGTCACGCGATAAAACAGATTAAACATTTTTCTGGTTAAAAACCAAAATCACTTTTTTTTAAGATTTACCAATCAAATTCTGTTACAATTTTTTTTATGCCCGAGTAAAAATTTGACTCAACCGAAACCCAAAAATCGATAGTTTATTACTTCAAACACTCAACACTATTCAAGCTCTACCCATCGTGCCCATAGTCTACTGACAGTGCGTGCGGTTTATGCGTGTGCAACGTGCTTAGATTAGCTGAGTGTGCAATCTTCGCAATCAGCGGAACAGCGCCCAAACGAGTAAAGTTGACCGCGACTGCCACAGGTGCCGGCCCAGGGGAGACAAAGGTGGAACTGAAATCGATCGATATGTGGCGACCTACGTAGAAGTGGGGAAATTTTTCAACAAATGTTGTGTGTGCGACTGCAAATTAATACCCACCTTCGAAATGCTGCGTATGTCGTATCGACCAACAGAAGTTATGCAAGAAACGCTAAACCACTCGGTCGGAGCAAATGCGTTGATGCTCCGGTTGGTCTCCGAGCGACTGGCAGAAGGTTAACGGACTTCAAATATGTCTAAAAGTGCGGTCAGGGTGCTGTTCAATGATGTAAGCGTGAAAATGAGATCGTGTAACGAATGGATTTTTGCTTGTTTTCGCTGTAAGCATTAGGGGGGAAGTTCAAGTTCAGCTGATGGTAGAAAAACCCCCAAAATAGCAAAACAATCAAAATAGCACAGGGTGTTAACAATGTGTACAAATAGGATATGATTTGAAGTTGAGAAATCTTCATTTTGTTAACCAATGGTCCATTTAGAACTTACGATGAATCGGGTTTTTCAAAGATAAAAAACAAAATGAGTCATTCAAATATATCTTTCAACAACTTGTATTCCTAGTTTAAACGATTTGAACTTTTTCTTTTTGTAAAACAGAACATAAAACTACGATAATACGACATAAATTCGACCTCAGGCCAACGATGGAACGATATTCCTGAAAGCTAGGATATCAGTCCTACGTTGTTCCAACATTAGATTGACACTTTGAATTTTAAAAGCTAGCCAAGAATGTATTTTTGCATTTCTCCTACAGACAGGTTATGCAATCAGTGTGAAAACCGACTGTTTTAATCGAAGTTTCACATACCATTCGGATCAGTTCGTCGAAGTCACAATATGTCTATGGGTGTGTTTATGCACTTGTTTTTCCGCTTCAACCGCTTCAACGAACTTATACCGTTTTAGATTTTGACTGGAAACAAATTCTGGTTCCGGAAATAGAAACTGGAAACGACTGTTGGTTCCGAAGCAGAAAATTGTTAATTTCAAGAGCCCGTTTCTATACATGACCATGTATCAGAAGAGTACTAATTAGTTCGGTCCATTTTCAAAAGATGGCTCTGGTTGTTATGAATATTGAACAGTAACAGCTGATGTCGATAGTTTCAAGAGGTTAGACATCTGTCATTAAAATTCAGTTTATAGGTAATTATGAGCAATTTTGTGGTATAAGGTGTACAACTTTGCTTCCGCCGATTTCCGATAGGTGGCTGTACCGGCTGAGGCTGGTCAGAATACATAGAACTTACGGTGATGCTGCTCTGAGTAAAAGAACGTGTCGGAAGTGGTTTCAATGTTTTTTAAAAAATGGTGATTTCGATGTCGAAGACAAACATGGTGGTGGAAGAGAAAAAACCTTCAAAAATGAACAACTAGAAGCATTGCTTGATGAAGATTCGTGCCAAACCCAAGAAGAGCTTGCCGAATCGTTGGGAGTGAGTCAGCAAGCCATTTCAAAACGTCTCAAGACCCTGGGCATGATTCAGAAAGAAGGAAACTGGGTGCCGTACGAGTTGACAACACGGCAATACTCGGACTCACGTCGCGAAAGTGGTCAAAATGTATGTGGAAACGCTGAAATGGGAAGTCTTGCCCCACCCGCCATATTCCTCAGATGTCGCCCCTTCTGACCTATTCCGTTCGATGGCACACGGCCTGGCAGATCAACATTTTCAATCCTTCGAAGAGTTGGAAAAATGGATTGCTTCATGGATAGCGTCAAAAGAGGACTCTTTTTTTTCGAGCCGTGATCCGAAAATTACCGGAAAGATGGGGGAAAGTTGTCACTAGCGACAGGCAATACTTTGAATAATACATCTGTAAGCACTTTTTCGCAATAAAGCTTTTAATTTTGGAAAAAAACGGCGGAAGCAAAGTTGTACACCTGATAACTGAGCAGCATTCTCGGTAAGTTTAAATTTTCTGTTCTAATTAGAAGAGAAGTGCAGCTGAAGCGCATCAAATGTTTTTGTATGTTTATGATGATAATGCTCCAACTAATAATTCATGTACGAAATGGTTTGCGTTAAAGACAGGCCTCGCTCTGGATAACCAAAAATTCGAAAACAAACAGTTGGAGTCATTACTCGATGAAGTAATGCTGCAATTTGATGCATTTGAGCCGTGCATTACGAGAAGAACGGCCGAAATACAAGCAACGACATGGTAAAGTTATTCTCCTGCATGACAACGTTCGTCCTCATGTTGCAAAAGATGTAAAAAAATATTTAGAAACGCACCCACCGTATTTTCCTGACATTGCTCCTTCCGATTACTGGTTGTTCCAATGGATGCAGCACGATCTGGAAGGTTTTCGGTTTACTTCTTTCGCAGAAATCGAAAATTGGCTTCAAACTTGGATCACCTCAAAAGACGAGACATTTTTTCGAGATGGAATTCGAAAATTGCGAGGCAGAAAAAAATAGTAGTAACTAGCTAAGGACGACACTGATTAATCTTCACATTCTTTTTATTTTGAAATAAATGCATTTTCGACGCCTAAAGACGGACCGAATAATTTCGTAATAAAAACGAATAAAATCACTCGAACTAGCCATATAATTCTTCTGTTCTGTTCTCCTAGTTGACGACCAAATATTTCGTTTCGGATGTATCGTCTATCAGTTTTCGGTTTCGGAAGTATCGGAAATAGTGATAAAGTATCGGTCCATCATGCAGAGCGTCGAAGTA
The DNA here is from genome assembly GCF_030247185.1 of Malaya genurostris. Classification (NCBI taxonomy): domain Eukaryota; kingdom Metazoa; phylum Arthropoda; class Insecta; order Diptera; family Culicidae; genus Malaya; species Malaya genurostris. The sequence continues at coordinate 90,733,471 of NC_080572.1, read as the reverse complement.
AATACGGGAAAATTACTTCTAAATTTGGCTCAAAACTGTTTCAATTTTTCGATGAACATTAGATTAGGTCCTAAGTGCAAATAACAGTTCTCTTTGTTCTCTTTCTCTTTCGATTATTACGAAATATTACAAATATTCGATCATTTCTTCAGTGCAGATTAAAAGATGATGGTTTTAGTTACTATTCTCTGCAAATACCTCGAGAGAAGGATTGCTTAGAGTGTCGTAATAATAAAAAAAAAAACAAAGAAAATCTATCATCTGCACATAGGACCTAATCGATTATTCGTCGAGATCAGTCGCTGGCCGAACGAACCCACTTCGGCTACACCGGTTTCCATTTCCCGGTTTCGGAAGTGTCGGAAAAACTGCAAAAATTCTCAGTACTGGCTGAACCAAGGTCATATGGCTGTTAAATTTTATCCGGATCCTACTCCCGGTTCCGGAACTACAGGGTGAAGTGTATTCAAAATTCAAACCGTCTTTTACAGTGAAGAGGAACGGAAAAAAATCTTCTAAAATTGGTTCAAAGCTGTTCAAATTTGTACGTTTATACCCCAACCCCTAGACGTTGCAAAATTTCATTCAAACCGAAGTATATAAAGTCAGATCACTGGTTGCCAATTTCTGGGATTGTTCATTTGGTAACATATTCAGATAATAAAAAAATTGACTGCAAATAAATCGAACAATATTCCGAATAGACTGGACAACTTTGAACAAATTTTGACAATTATTTTTATTATTATTATTTTTATCTTCAAAGTGATGAAGAATAGTTCGGTTTTGAATACATTTCAACACTACAAAAGAAGTCAAACAACGTGGCAAGTAGTTTTCATTACCGTAAATCAAGATGGGCTGTAACACTCAACCCAATTCAAACCCTCTCATTCTGCTACTAACACAGAAGACGATAGAACCCAGTCGAAGTCATTCAATTTGCGAGCACGAAATCATTAGGGTACTTACACACTCACATGGAAAACAGCATGATGGGCTCTGGAATATTTGTAACAAAACGCATATTGATAATGTTAATTTGTTATTTTAACACTTTCAATACGCAATAGCAATACAAAATGACTCTGACGTAACCGACAAAACGCGTGTTTTTCTAATTGCTCATTTTTCAGAAAGTAACCAATAAATTAATTCAATGTATTAAAAAGATAACTAACTTGAACGATTAAAAAATATGAACTTTGAATCGTACTTGAGTGACTTTTTGTTTTTCATAGCTGCGGAATATCGGCACAGCTGAAAATAATGTTGATAATTGCTTTGACGTGGATGACAGAATTCTAATGTGCTTTTGCCTTTCCCTATAGAAAGGTATTAGAATTCCTGGAAAACCCAATTTTCGAACGGAATCTCGGAGACCCATAATGTTATATTCAAATCGACTCAGCTCGACGAGATCGGAAAATGTCTGTGTGTATGTATGTATGTGTGTGTATGTGCGTGCAAATTTTACCTGATTTTTTTAACGCGCAATTTTCTCAGAAATGTCGAAACCGACTTTAACCAGCTTAGGCTCGTTTGAAAGCTACTGTCGTGCCGTTGATCAACTTCAAAGATCAAATGGCTGTGACTTCTGGCTCCGGCAATATGATGGTTTAAGTGACATTACGAATAAATCGTGTTGTTTTTTTACCGCGCTTTTTTTCTCAGAGATGGCCAAACCGATTTTAACAATCTTTGGCTCGTTTGAAAGCTACTATCGTGCCGTTGATTAACCTCATAACCTCAAATATCAAATGGCTATGACTTTTGGTTTCGAAGATATGATGGTATAAGTAACGTAACCGACAAAACGCGTTTTTTACCGCGCAATTTTCTCAGAAATGGCTGAACCGATTTTAACAAACTTAACGAACGTTTTAAAGCTACTGTTGGGCCATCGATCAAGTTCGAAGATGAAATGACTGTGACTTCTGGTTCCGGAGATATGATGATGTAAGTGACGTAACCGACAAAACAAGTTGTTTTTTTTACCGCGCAATTTTCTCCGAAATGGGTAACCCTATCTTACCAAATTTAGGCTCGTTTGAAAGCTTCTGTTAGGACATTGATCGAGTTCGAAGATCAAAAAGCTGTGTATGATAGTATAAATGACGTAACCGACAAAACACGTTGTTTTTTACCACTATAATATATATAAGAGTGCCAATATTTTGAGATCACCTTCAATTTTTAAAAAATGTTCAAAAGTTTAAGCACCTCGGGAAAAGTTTTCATACAAAATATGAGTTAAACCGAATATGGGTAAGGGGTGCTGTCCGGCGGTTAAGGTTTGAAAATTTGCGATCTTGAAAAATCACTTTAGAGGAGAGAGGTTTGAGAAATAATGCCGAAAATGTGACATAAACGCTGAAGCATGGTTTTGTGACCTACAGTCGAATCTATCATACTATAATTGGTTGGTGTCAAAAATGATTCCATATTACTGTTAGAAATTATTAAATAGAAAGGTTAAAAAATATTTCATTAGACTGTTTCGAAGTAAGAGAAAGGCATCATCACACCGCTAGGTGGATTAAGAAGGGTTTTTCATATTCTATCTGTATGCGAGCGTGACTGCATAATTGGTACTGATCTTGATTCGTATTTCTATGATAGCCTTGGTTTTGTTTATCATCAAGTATTTGGCGTTTTCGTGCAACAAAAACGATAGTCTATTTCCTACAACAGTGATTCCCAAACTGGTCCCTACAGCCCACCAGAGCGCGACTGAGAGACATTCATCAAGCTTTGGGAACAACAAAACCAAATCTGCGGGGATGTCCGTGTCGTTGTTATCTATAATATATAATACTTTTGTGCTTGATTTTTTATCGTTACGGTTTCTTTGCAAAATCTTCGGCATCTTTAGTTGTACCCGTTTTCCAAACCCAACGCCAGGATTTCGAATCAGCCTATCTGTGTTTTTAAACTTTTACTTGTCATTTGTACATTTGATTGTTGGAAAAGGAGGAAAATTATATCGAATTTGAGCATCCCTTAAGGTATATTGCATGGATCATGTGTAAAAATTCACTTCCGCATTTGTTAACTTAGTGCAAAACAATTCTAAGCTATACGGATGCCTAACATATGATTACGGCATTCAAACAACACTTTCAAGAATGGTCCATACGCTTGAATAAGCGTTTGTTCATGCACAGCACGACTCCGTCTAATCTTGAACTTCATTCAAAATCACAATTATGAATACATGAACTTGGATCTCTCGGTGTCTAGCGTTTAAAAGACTCACTTCTTTTCACACAAAAAAAAACACGCAACAGAACCACCTTGAGCGCAAATCAACAACGTAATTGCCCGCCACACGGAGATCTCCCTTTCTCTGAAAACGTGACCACGTTGAAACCCAAGCGGCCTCATGCCACGCACCACGGTGAGGTTATGTCAAATTAATCATAGCTTTTCTTCTACTACCAAGTGCCATTGACTTTGAAACCTATCCAACGATAGTTGATGGCACATGATGAGCGGATTGCTCACACGAAGGATACGTTGAGTGTCCTACCGGTTGGCGGTGATTCACGAAGCCGTAATATTCGGCACGGGCACCAAGCTAAAAATCAATCTCCATTTAGATGGTGCAGAGACCTAGCTTGGAACCGGTAGACCGTCTCTTTACACAATTTGGTCGAATCGTCTAGATCCTGATCAAGTTCAGAAAATTGTGTTCAATTTTAGTGCAATTATTTCCATGAATTTATGATGCACGGAAACTGTATAATAATAATAATAATAATAATAATAATAACAGTGGTTTTACACCAAATGGTTGGTTTAATTCGTCATGGTCGAAAACTGCTTCACTATGATGTTAGGCGTACGGTTCAATATATTTTGCACTAAGTGAAGAGGTTTCGCGAATGATCATAAAAAATGAGCTGTAACAATCACATTCACCATTGAAAGGACCGGTGTGTGTTTGCACAAGCTCACCAGAGCAGAGCGAGTAACGAGAAAACACGGCCGAGTAATGAGAAAGTCCAACAATGCCGCTACTTGAATAATCCGTTTTATAAAAGAAAAAAAGCTCACCATCCATCATGATTCATTTTATGTCGACTGGATCTGAATCAGGTCGCTTTCGTTTTTAAAATTGCATGCACCACGCCATTCAACACCGCTCTTAATCACACTCAAATCTGGGTGTGCCGAGCAGTGCCAATCCGTAAACAAAATGCAGCAAGAATAAGTGATTAAAAAGAAGAGGCTATGGCTTTGTTTTGGCTCTAAACGACCAATTAGAATATGTTATTTTCATTACGTTTCGTGTTCAACTCATCAAGACATAGCAGCGTGAATTGAACCGGTAATGCTACGTAGCAGAACTACTATACAAAGATGAGTTCAAAGAAAACAACAGCAATTTGCGAACAAATTGCTAAATAATCAGCGCGTTTCCTAATACGCGGGACATCCAAAATTAACACACTAGCTTAGTACCGTTTATATACAACCGGAAAAAAACAAAAACCCCAGCTATCTGGTCAATATTTCCGAATACTGACCGAAATGTTTCACGACATTGAGAAAATGAAACTGCTGGCACCTACATCGCAATGCTTGTGAACATGTTAGGGGGATTGTACCAAGAATCTATCTCATTAGTTGAGCCACCACATTATTCTTCTACTCGGTTAACAATGAACGAGTTTTAATGGTGCGCACATCTTTGCTTGTGTCTTAAGAAACAATCTAACATCATAATTAGTGGAAAAATGCGACGCCAACATTTGCAGCGAATGTGTAAATTTTTATCTTATCCTTCGAATTAATACATCAAACAGAGACAGCAGATCTCACTCCAATTAATGGTTTCAATATATGAAATGAATGGTGGAGATAAGATGATAATGGGTATTGTTACCCTATTTCAACCGTAAGGCAAATGCATTTAGTTCCATCAATACTGTCCGAAAGAAGGCAACACGCAGTTCGACGAACGATGATGTATATACTGTTGACTTTGGCTTAGTATCTAAAAAAAGAAAATTACTGCGGCGTTGTTTTCGCTGACGTTCTACTATTTATAGAGATCCAATATCGTGAGCGACGAGGTAAGCTGATACCTTTCACGAAGCCTACCGAGGTTCGATTCCCGATCCTGAATATGAAGTTAATAAAAAATCAGCATCGTCAGTTGAATGAGCTACAAAAGCATTAATGTAAAACCCAAGAGATCTTTCAATCGTAATGCAGGAAACCAAAGCTATTCGCTACTAAAAGAGTACTGATAGACTTGTTTCAAAAACTTTAGAGAGTTACAATACAACCATGCACCAACCATGTTGGTAACAAAGTGCGGGATTTTTTTCGTATGATCGTCATAGTTTACATGCAGTGCTGTAGTGAGGGTGAGGCGAATGAGGTAACCGCCTCGGGTGCCAACATGATGGAATTGGTAAAAATTTGATGTACAATTAGTTTATGAAAACATTAATTACAGATTAGTATTCTACTGCTACAAAAATTCGAGGAGATTCCGTCGTATTCATTATCATTGATATACAGGGTCCGCCATTTAACTTTTTTTTAACTAGCGGTTATTTCGACATTGGTAACCTTAATGTCACTTCTGATTTAACAGAAACTTAGTTTTATCCTTCCGCTAAACGAAAATGGTTGTGTATACGCTTGAGGAACGCGTGAAAATAGTGCAGTTTTACTTTGAAAATCATGGTAATGTTGCGGAATGTGTTGCCAAAAAATCATCTTCTCGGATGAGGCACATTTTCATCGGCTGGTATGTTAATAAGCAAAATTGTCGCATCTGGGGGACGGAAAACCCGCACGTTATCCTGGAGAAGCCGATGCATCCTCAGAGAGTGACGGTTTGGTGCGGATTTTGGTCTGGCGGCATCATTGGGCTATTTATCTTCGAAAATGAGACAGGAGCCGCCGCCACGGTCAATGGCGAGCGCTACCGCGCCATGATTAGCATGGGTTCTTCCCGTTACTTGAAGAGGAAGACTTGGACACCATTTGGTTCCAACAAGACGGCGCTCCGTGCCACACAGCCAACGCTACGATCGATCTTCTGCGCACAGTCTTCGAAGATCGAACTATCGGTCGAAATTTGGATGTCGTTTGGCCGCCTCGGAGCTGTGATTTGACGCCGTTAAACTATTATCTTTGGGGGGCTGTCAAAGATAAGCGTTATGTAGATAAGTCAGAGCCTTGAATTCAAGCCTTGAAGGACAATTCAAGCCTTGAAGGACAACATTCGTGCAGCCATAGCTGAAATAAAGCTGCATACAATCGGAAATGTACTAAAAAACTGGACCGACCGTATGGCGTACTGCGAGGCAGCCATTTGAATGAAATTATATTCCACAATTAACCGGAAGGATTGCATTTTAATATGAAAAAATAATTTTTGAAATCGGATGAACCGTTTGTGTTTTAATGCATGTTTAAAAAAAAGTTACATGGCGGACCCTGTACATGAAAATACAATTATAGGGGAAAGTGTTGGGTTACCGGCACCCTTTTCTTTTAAGCTTATAACTTCTGACTAAGTGCACATTATGCGGACATATATACATTAATGGAAAGCTAACGTCCCTAGCTAACAACTGAATGAGAAACTAAGTTGATTCAATCGATTGAAAAAACTTTATTATCGATTTAGTAAAGTTATTGATTTTGGCCATTTCAAAAAAAAGTTGACAAATTTTGGCCATTTAAAAAAAGGTGTTCGGTTACCGGCACCCCAAGAAATTTCGCTAAAAATGAAAAAAAAAAATTTAAGACTGCAATTATTCAAAGAAAAAAGGGAAATTATTCTTTTCAGAGGCATTTTGGACAAAAGTCTTCATTGTCGGATGGTGACTTCGCCTTGGCCAATGATTTGAATAGTGGCGCTTTGGTGTTTATTTGGCCGGTCTTCCACCGGCTTCGCTGGATTGAATACGTTGCTGCAGTCGAATTTATTGGCTTCTTATCCACTAAGCAACGTTTAATGGCATTATTCAGCGCATTGAAGTTCATTTTCCGTGACTTTATTTGAAGTCGCCATGGCTAACAGAACCAGAGAACCAGAGAACCAAAGTTTTTAATTATATGACGGATGTATTGAAGCCGTCAAGTTGTCCACGTGTTGCATATTACCAGAGATGTCAGGTAATACAATAAGTTTAGCTAACAAAAACGAAAAGATCGCGCCTATTTTCAAAAGTCTATATTTTCTGACGAATATCTGCAAACCATCGAAGATTCTCAAGTCTGTAAAAAGTCTTTAGACGAAAAAAGGTTTACATGTTAACTAAGAAATTTGATAATTTACAAACAAATTTGCAAACCTGGCATCTCTGCATATCATTGACAATTTTTCTCGATTTGTCGAAAAAATGGGGTACCGGTAACCGAAATCGGTAGACATTTTGAAAATGACAAAACAAATCTTTGGTTGCGAAAATTTTGATAGCATCCGGTATTAAATCACGAAATAGATCGATTTCACCTCATAAATATTCAATCCACTCAGCTTTCCGATTGATGCTCTTCAATTTATGATACTATAAAAAAAGTCAGAAAAAACTTTCGTGTTGATTTTCACGCAAATACAATTTTGGTTGAACGCAGCAAAAAGTATACGCGTCTGTTTGCTTAGTATTCGGCACAAAAAGATCGTGCTGCTATTACACACACATGACATTTGTCGAAATGACGCTATCTGCTTTCTGTCAAAAGTTACGGTGGGGTGCCGGCAACCGAACATCTTCCCCTACAGTCATTTAGAATACAGAACCGCTATTTAGCGACGGCTGTATGTATTGTTTTTTTTTTATACGCAAGAAACGCTCCCTTCTTGCTTGTGGATATACATTTGGACCTACCAAAGATCTAATCCTCAAAGAGCAAACCTTCGAACCTCTTAAACAGCAAAAATTAGATTTTCTAAAAGCCATTGGGAAGGTTTCCCTTCCATCCTGAAAGGGATCACCATTCCCGAAAGTTGGCTATTGGGAGATCTAAATTTAATCAAATGTGTAAGTACGTAGATATCTGCATTTCTATTCACTGCACTGCACTGATATTCTAAAGATTCTCCCAGAAAGCATGGACGCACTTTGATTTCACAGTAAATAATTCACAAGTGTTAGATATTCAAATTTTATTCGATATACTGATAATATTAGACTACAACAACAGAATATTATTCTCAACAATTGCTACGTTCGAACGTTCCTCATTAAATTCCGTACAGACTTCTTGGCGACAAGTTTTGACACTTTTATCAATCTTTTTCGAACTGTTCAATGGTTTCGGCTGCCGAGACATGTTTCCTAAGATGTGCCTTTGTTAATACTCAAAATTCCTCAATTGGTCGAAGTTGTGGGCAATTTTGTGGATTCATGTCTTTTGAGACGAAAGTGACATTTTTGGTAGTTGATTCTACCGTTCTACCGTTGGATTTCGAGTAGTGGCAAGAAGCAAGATCTGGCCAGAAGACAACAGGATACTTGTGGCTTCGAATCATGGGTAGAAGTCGTTTTTGTAAACATCCCTTGATGTATATTTCGCTGTTCATTGAAGCAGTGGTGATGAAGGGTTTCGTAATCCTAAAGCAGCTACAAATTGCTTGCCAGAGCATAGCTTTCTTACCAAATTTTTCGACTTCAATCGATGTCTCGGACTGGTTTAACACTTGCCCTTCTCGCACCGTATAATATTGTGGTCCCGAAAAGGATTTGTAATCGAGTTTCACGTAGGTTTCGTCGTCCATGATTATGCAGTTTAAATTTCCAGCAAAAATCGTATTGTACAGCTTTCGAACCCTCGGCCTGATCGATGCTACTTGTTTCGGACTACGTTTTGGTTGTTTCTGCTTCTTATAGGTTCGAACATTCAAACGTTCTTTAGCACGAAGAACATTTGACTTCGAAGTGCTCACTTTTTTGGCCACATCCCGAACTGAAACCTCCTTCTTTTGCTCGAACGCCTTCAGTATACGTTTATCCAACTGAGGGTTAGCAGCAGAGATGTCTATCTCCTCTGTGTGACGAAGAGCAAGCAAAATTTCTCCCCTCGCACTGACAACTTCAACAAGAGCTCTTCTCTTTCACATTTATACACCACTGTTGTGTAAAGTGTGCACGCATCATGAGTGCGTTTGATTATTTCCTTTTACCTCTTCCACTGAATCGCACCAAAGTGCTAGAGCATTAGCTAATAAATTCTCTGAGGTACTTTCACAGAGGTGTACACGCCGGTGAGCACTCTGCTGTATGGTTTTCGTAGATGAAGCGTGGACACGCAAAATCAGCAAAATAAAACGATTTATCGTAAAATTTTCGGTTTTCCTTGCAAATTTTTCATAGCAAGGCCAGATCTACTCTCTATTAATCGAAGTTCACAGAAGTGTTCGCTCACCATCACGCGCCAGTGGTCACTTGGGTGTATTTAGACGAGAGCGCGTGTGAGCGATTCATGCGAAGAGAATGTGTTTCACTCGCGCCAGCTGCTTTAACCACAAGCACACACTCAAATGCTGCCTATTCGACACTGAGAAGTGTGCTTTCCTCTTTGTGCGGTGCTTCGTTTTTTGCATCCTCGGTGTGGCAAAAATCTGACTCTAGCGTGTATCACTCTGGTGAAAGGCCATCTCTGGTTAGCAGGACCTTTTTTCGACCCGTTTTCGGTTTATCCTCAAAGGTGTTATCCTCACCAAACTTCCTGATTGCATTTCGCACGGCCTTTTCACTTACTCTTTCCATTTTTGCTATCTTTCTCAGTGACATTCCGCGTTCTGTGCACCATTTGTAAACAATTTTTCGACGTTGTCCTGCTGAAAGTCCACGCATTTCGAAACAAACTAATGAAAAAGAAAAAACAACTGCACAAGTGGTTAGAGAAGAGTGTAAACAACAGGACGCAGCCATAAAAATTGACAGATTCTCAACCATTGCGAAATGGCAGCGGTTTTTGGTTGCGTCCATACTTTCTGGAACAGTCTTTATATTGGAAAATGAAATTGACATAAAAAAAATCGCTTCCGGATTTCCAGAGTCGTTTTTTTTTAATTCTGAGATCACATCTTGAAGTTTCAGGCAATTTTAAAGACATTTGAAATCAAAAATAAGAATTTTCGATCTCGGAAATCTCAACTTTTTTTCAAGTTCCAGAGAGTCGATATTGAATTTTTTTTTATATTACACTAGATCCCGACATTTAATGCAATGACATTGGCCATAAAATATATTCGAAAAATTTTGGCATAAAAATATATTTTTCGATTTCGGAAATCTCAAAATTTTTCTAAGTTCTAGAGTCGAGTTTTTTTCAAAAAATCAATTTTAGATCTCGATTCGGAACAAAATTGTTTATTTTAGTTTTAGATCTCGATGTTTCAGGAAATTTGGCATAAAAAAATTTCGATTTTGGAAATCTCAATTTCTCTATTTATAAGTAATATAATAAATTTTTGGGTCGTTTTTAAGGCTTTCATAACACATTTTGTATAGTCTAACAACTTAGCAAGAACAACTAACCAAAAGTAAAATTACTAGATATGAAATCAAGCAATTAAACATTATTAATTCAATTCTCTCAAAAAACTACTTTCGTGTCAATGTGTGGTTTAAAGTATGTCTATGACACGTGTGTTATGGGCTATAGGATTTATTACTTTTTTGGTTAAGTGTAATTTTCATTAAGGAACATTTTATGTCCGCCATTTTGATGTTTTACCGTTGCATTCATTGACATCAAATAAATTTCTGGATACAAAAAAGGAGGAAATACGATTGACTTTTACATTTCGCTTCCAGAAAAGCCTGCAATAGTTTTGAAGCAACGTAGCTGATTTGTATCAAAATGATGATAAATCACTAAAAAATATTTTTTTAGTAGTTATAATTCTTATTTCTATCTATGCATTCACGATAAGAATGAGAGCTTATTTTTTATTTCTGGAAAAACCTCAATGTCGCAAATAAAATATAATATATTATTACTATGGAATTCATCGGAATAATTTTTAATGTTGATCGTAAAGCAAGTTTTAAAACTTAAGCAAGAGTTTTGAATCATTTCGAAATAGGTTTAACGCAGGTTATGCTGGTTCTTAATTTTGCTTCATAAACCTTATGAAGAACTGTTCACTTGGCTGCAATATGATCTTACAATGGTGTTCAGAAGGCTTTTGTGGAATTTACAGTTTCAATGTGAGATTTATTATGCAACACTCAAGAGAGCTACAAGTATTCACTCAAATTGAAAATGTTATTTGAGATAAGCTTACCAAAAAACGAAATAATGTGTGTTAAAAAATGGCGGGGGCGACCATTTTTGAGTTCGCCTTGGGCGCCAGAAATGCTCACTACGGCGCTGTTTACATGCAATAGATGCGTTACTCCGGAACCGGAAGTTCGATTCGCAAAAAAATCAATGTATAGGACGCCGGTCTTACACGCCAGATGTTATATGTTCGAGCCCTGACCTAAAAGTATTCACAGTGTCAGTAGAATGTGAATCGGCTGCGAAATCTGTTGACACAGAAAGACCAAATTCCACAAACGGAATGTAATGCCAAGAGTTTGCTGAGTGAGTAAAATTGAAATAAGCTTCTCTTCAAAAGTGAACAAAATAGATCCTAATATCGAGTATAAATAATCACTTTTATTACAAATCAAATACAAATATTAAAGTGTGTGTGATTCTAACAAGTTCAAGCTACTGTCTAATCAATACAACCAGTAATTTCAGAAAGTATTTTGCACACATCTTCAGTATGGCACATCATTTAAATTACACCGATAAAAATTGAAAACGGTGAATGTTTTGTTGCATGCATTTTGTTCACATGGTTGTTATTTAGAAACTGGTAATTGTCGCATTCTCTTTTTTTGTGGTAAAGTCACCAATTTAATAAGAAATGCGAGTGACCTTAATGATTGGCTTGTTAATGAAAGTAAACTTTAGAACTGGAACCTAGTTAACGAATGAAAAATAAGTCGAAGCAGTTTTATCTAGTATTTTGTATGTTTTTGAGAATATCATACTTTATCCATTGTTATACGAAAAATCAATATCAATGTCACATTTTTTTCAATGTTTCTGCAGAATTACATGAAAAATGCATAACGTCACCGTTAAGTGAATTGCAACGAATTCTCACTAAGCTCCCTCCCAAACGGCTTTGTCAGAATGACCGGCCAAAAATTGTATCGATTCTGGGTATTTTGTTTATTGTCAAAATCATGTCAGCTTAAATAAACGTTCGCACGACGCGTTGGTCAAATTGGCCCAGTCGAAAACGATTAAGGTCAATTATATCTACTAGTCAAAGTACCAGAATTATTTATTAATTGTCATCACCGATCATCAGTCATGATGAAAAGTTACAAAGCACGAGACAAACAAACGTCCTCAATCAGTTAAAAAATGACTTGTTTACCCATCAAAACCGATATTAATTATAACGTACAGACAGATGTACGCTGATCATAAAACAACAATCATTGCAAAACCGTGGGCTGGCTTGTGGTGATTTGAGGTCGCTTAATATGTCTTCAAACCTGTTAGCGGAAGGACAAAAAGTGAAAGAAGTTCGACCGGCGAACTAGAACTGGTTCGTTCATCGGGGCCGGTTGTCAATAGTACAGAAAGTAACGAAACGATACTGCCAGCATGTTTAATAACTCATAGGAAAATCCCCTGAACAACAATGAACACTTACTGTGAAACGGGTGTACTCTACGAACTTAAGGCTACCATTCGTTTTCCACAACCATCGGCGTAGCGGCATATTATTATTGCCAAAGTGCTCACGGTCAACAGGAAGCGCGTCGGCACCGATGACATAGGCAACCAAACTGACCCACACACCCGGTTTAAGGAGATAGAGCTGACCTCCAAAAATAAAAGTCAATCCGAACGATCGGTACCGAAGCGAAACTGAACTTCGAGTTTCTTTTTTTTTTGTTTTTCGCTACAGGGATAATTCTAAAACTGCAAACTCATCGTGATTTTACGAAGGAAACCAGATCTCACAGTCGCTAATCATCAATAAACTACTACCATGTTCCAAAAAGGATAGAAATAAACACGATAAAGGTCGCCCCGAATTTCATCGTGAGCAAACATTATGAAATATGGTTTGCGTTTGCTAAAAGCAACAGGTTTTGCACAATACTTCCTTGTGAAAAGTGACAAATCCGGTCGCTATCCTGTTCGTGCTAATCGTCATTGCTCCATCATTCGGTCTATGTTTCAGATGTGGTTTATCCAAAACAAGCAAAATTCATCAAACGAATACAACACGTTTATGAGCAACTTTTTAGCCACCGAAAGCTGACATTTGAAGGTTGCAATGGCTTGATTGTGTGGCCTAACGGATTACAGCGCCCATGAACCTGCGTCGACGGATTTGATGAATTTTTGAATTTGACAGGTTGTGATACAGTTAGTTGGAAATTTATTTCCGCGGTCTTTGACTTGTTGACCGAAAAGTGAAACAATTAACAACTTCATTAGAAGCCAAATCAATCAGGTTGCTTCCGATAGGTGTTTCAGTATGATATTCTTAGGAACAAACGTCTATATCGAAAGAATTTGAGAATACGTTTAAATTATTTAAGCATTTATTACCGTTATGAATATTGATATATTCAGCAAACAACAAAATTTACATCAAACTATTTCTTTCGAATAAGAATTCAAAAATATTCGATACGTATTTTTGTATTTCAATATGATACGTGGAATTCTCAATAAATGATTTTTTAAGGGTTGAGGCCAGTGTGTTTCAGGGTGTTTCAGAGGGTTATTTTTTCGCTTCAAATCTGATTTTCTCAGAAACGGTGACGAATATAAAAAAAAACCCAACTGACAATCTCTTAGAAAATTAGTTTAGAATATTCTGTGAAAATATCAGAATGATTCATTGACTTTATCGGTCGGGGAAGTCTTTTTTCTGAAAAAAGAATTGCATAGCTGAAAACGATAACTTTGAACTTGTTCTATGAATATCTCGCCTTCAAAAGCAGGCATCAAAAATCTATCCTGACAATGCCTAGATAATTTAATTTAGATGCGATTAGTGCATAAACACATAAGTGTTGTCGCCATAAAAATGAAGTGAATGTTATTTTTGTGAAGGTAAGTCGATTTCAATGAACGCGCCATTTTTTCTGCTCCAGTTTCCTGGTAACCGATAACGAAAAATGAGAAAGAAATAAAATCGTCTCAGAAAGGCTTTCAAACGAACTGTAGCTTTATTGGATTTTATGTGATATAGTCAAACTTGTAACCGAAAATATCAAAACTTTCTTGGCCACCCGGCCCATCGAGAGTCATTTTGCACGTTTGCGAGAGAGAGAATGGAGAAAAATGTAATACGCGCAGAGCGAGGCACGTGGTTATACGCGACCTACTGGCTTCAGCCCCTAAAGATACGCGTTCACATAAAAGAGCTTTTTTTCAACAGCCTGTACAATATTTAGATTTACAGTTGTTGAAACTTAACATCTATCGCGATAACCTTTTTTTAATATCAAATCATTCAGATTGGCACTAGTAATATGTTCTCAGATTCTTATTTGAATTTTGACTTCAAAGGAAGCAAATATTTTCACAAAATTACATGTAATTCTGTTAATTTCTGCATTTTATTACATAATTTGTGTATTTTTGCCTTTCTCATATTGAAAGGTTATGCAATCACTTGAAAAACCGACTAGTGAAAAGTGTCATATACCATTCGACTCAGTTCATCGAGCTGAGCAATGTCTGTGTGTGAGTGTATGTATGTGTGTGTGTGCGTATGTGTCAAATAATGTCACTTGGTTTTCGCGGAGATGGCTGAACCGATTTTGACAAACTTAAATTCAAATGAAAGGTCTCGTGGTCCCGGAATTCCTGAATTTCATCCGGATCCGACTTCCGGTTCCGGAGTTATAGGGTAAAGTGTGTTCAATATTGTACACCGTAACTTAAACTGGCGGAACAAAAACCGTAAAAAATGTTATAAACTGTACTCTAAACCGTTATTCCCAATTTTATGGTCAATTGAAAGGTCTTATGGTCCTACCAAAAATTACTGCATATTTTCGGATATAACAAACATTTAAATCGTAATTTAGAGTGCGTACTAGTAGAGTTTGTATGTCATGTTAGTTGGTGGCCGCACGAACCGACTTTGATTATGCCGGTTCTCGGGTTCCGGTGCCGGAAGTGCATATAATAGTGAACCCACTTCGTTTTCTTAAGGATGCCCTAAGCAATCAAAGCACTGTTTTATTCTGTATGTTATACTAGTTAATGCACAGACAATCTATTGGTTTCTTTCAAAAATCGAAGAGAAAACTTTTGAATAGAATACCACAATATTATACATGAGAAAGGCATCATTACACCACTAGGTGGATTAAAACAGATTTTTAATTTTCAATGACTCAGTTCTACTGACAAAATACTTAGAACTGTCGATTTCAATTTTATTCTATTTGAAATTTAAGCGGCAGTTTGCGATTTTAATCATCATGCAAATCGGATCGAATTTAAATCTAAACGTGTGACAATCGAGTGAACATTCCATTAGATGCCAAAACAGCTCGTATGGCCATAAATTAATATGATGAACAAATTGCAGTAGTTTGGAGTCCAACTTTGAAGCTTTACTATATCGGTTCGAGTTTTAAAAACTATTTCCAGAATCGGAGGACGGAATCGGATAAAATTCAGCAAATTTGTATGCGACCATAAGTCTTTTAATTTGAATTTTTTGTTTATGAAATTTGATTTGGCCTTTTTCGAGAAAACGATTGAGCTTTGAGGAACGATTCCGGGTGCCGGAACCGGAATTCTAAAATCGGTGTAGCCGAAGAATAGTTTAAATTTGATTCAAAATTTTTGAAAATCAGTATAGACATCTTTGAGAAATCGTAGCGCGAATTAAATTTTTGGGTACCTTCAATATCGAAAACTGAACACAGCTAAAACTGAAATAAGTTTATTTGGTTATCGACTATCCGAATTTGCAAACCCGACAAATCTGAATAATTCAGGTGAAATGGACATTTTATACTAATCACCCTGTATCTCCTAAACCGGATGTCGAATCTGACTAAAAAGCAAGATGTTTTATAGGATTTTAAGACCTTTCATTTAAATCTTTGATGGTTCTTAGATTTCATTTGAAGCTTAGATCGGTTCAGCCATCCTTGTTTGGGAGTATACGAATTTTCATATGAATCTGAGTTTACAGAAAACGGTTGAATCATCTCCGAGATAATTGCATTAAATTATTGGTCACATATTTGCTGATCTCGACGAACTGATTCGAATGATACATGGGTGTTATGTTCTTCCAGCATTTATTGCTGTAAATAGTTTAAATCAACATAATTATGGAATTGTTTTCAACTCGAAAATGCTGCCATCTTTGCCATTATCTGATTTACATATATCATATTCGAACAATTATGTTGCCAAAAACCAACCGTACTGAAATCGGTCCGAGGCAAAATGTCTGGAAAAATTATGCTCTACACAGTCTTTTTGGTACTTAGAAACAATTGAATGTAAAGACTGTCCCCGAAAGTATGGACGCACTTTGATTTCGCTGTAAATAATTCACAAGATATTTTATTCGATATACTGATAATATTAGACTACAACAACAGAATATTATTCTCAACATTTGCTACTTAGCCATTGTAGACTAGCTGGCGCACCTTCTTGCAAACGTTCCTCATTAACACTTTTTTCCAATCTTTTTCGAACTGTTGAATGGTTTCGGCTGCCGAGACATGTTTCCTAAGATGTGCCTTCATTAATGCCCAAAATTCTTCAATTGGTCGAAGTTGAGGGCAATTTGGTGGATTCATGTCTTTTGGTACGAAAGTGACATTTTGGTAGTATACCATTTCACCGTTGATTTCGAGTAGTGGCAAGAAGCAAGATCTGGCCAGAAGACAACAGGATCCTGGTGGCTTCGAATCATGGGTAGAAGTCGTTTTTGTAAACATTCATTGATGAATATTTCGCTGTTCATTGAAGCAGTGGTGATGAAGGTTTTCGAAATCTTACCGCAGCTACAAATTGCTTGCCAGACCATAGCTTTCTTACCAAATCGAGTTTCACGTAGGTTTCGTCGTCCGTGATTATGCATTTCAAATTTCAAGCAAGAATCGTATTGTACAGCTTTCGAACCCTTGGCCTGATCGATGCTTCTTGATTCGGACTACGTTTCTGCTTCTTATAGGTTCGAAGATTCAAACGTTCTTTAGCACGAAGAACATTTGACTTCGAAGTGCCCCTATCCCGAACTGAAACCTCCTTCTTTTGCTCGAACGCCTTCAGTATACGTTTATCCAACTGAGCGTTAGCAGGACCTTTTTTCAACCCTTTTTCGGTTTATCCTCAAAGGTGTTATCCTCACCGAACTTCCTGATTGCATTTCGCACAGCTTTTTCACTTACTCCTTCCATTTTTCCTATCTTTCTTAGTGACAGTCCGCGTTCTGTGCATCATTTGTACACAATTTTTTGACGTTGTTCTGCTGAAAGTCCACGCATTTCGAAACGAACTAATGAAAACGAATAAACAACTGCACAAGTGGTTAGAGAAGAGTGTAAACAACAGAACGCAGCCATAAAAATTGACAGATTCTGATCCATTGCGAAATGGTAGCGGTTTTTGGTTGCGTCCATACTTTCTGGGACAGTCTTTATAAGACATCTAGGATAATTCAACTAGCCCGATCAGGTTGTGGACTGCACCGTAAAACTGATCACTATGCACTTTTAGAAGTTAGGCAGATCGTTTTATCGATTTTTCAGGAAGAACTATTTAGCATTCCTATTAATGCTTCCTGAACAAATCAAATTAGTTGATGAAAACACAATCACAGCAATACCAAAGTATTAATCCAAAAGTGACGGTCATATCGCCGAAATTTGTTGAATCTATGAGGTTCAATCCTCATACATCTCAACGATGTCATTAGAAATTTTCAACGAGTCGCAATTTATCAACGACTTTTCAAACACTGAACACTTTTATTGGCTATCTCCGCATTGGAGGACACCATTTGCATATCCGAAAATCATTGGCAGAAAGTTTCACGTATAGCCGATTCATAGACAAATGTCAAGTTTACCGTATCACCCCTGCGCAGGTGCCAAAACTCACGGACAGCGATCAACTTGACTCTACTGAGGCAGGTACTGCTGGAGCCAGGCAATGGCCTCTAACACAATTATTCGACGGGGTTTCACGTATGTGTCGCGAGACCAGTTCTCCCGTGCCCCCGCCGGACTCTATTTATTCTAGCCACAGGTAATTTCGACAGCGGACGTGCGGACTAGCCAAAATCGACGACGAAAGCGACTTCAATTGCACCGTGATGATTTACGCGTTGTGCATATTAATGTTGACTGAATACGAATGATTTGTTAGTAAGCTGTATTGTCGGCTTTTTAGTTTTATTCCATATGACAGATTTTAGTATTGTGCTACGGATAGTCCGCCAATCTGATGGTTCTGCTAATTCAAATTGACTTTTGAATTGATTAATTTGTTATGCATTTACTTGAAGCATGGTGCATACATACAGTAATGAATGTATAAGCCATTTTTCGTCGTGAGCGTTTCCACCTAAAAAGAACGCATGAGTGTCGTCCTCTTCGGACGTGGAGCAAACGATATTTTAAACCTCCTTGAAAGGTTGATCAGAGCTGTCTGATTATGGCCCGGCGTACGCGAGCTGAAAGTGAATTTCCATCGAAAGTTACTATTCAATTAGGTCATCCAATGAGAGAGACAGTGAATTACCGATATTTTTTTTTTTTCGTTCATTTTTACAGTCATCGCCACATACCAGGAACCGGTGCCGGGATGGATCGATAATTTTTACGGTCCAACAGGAGTGATTGCTGGTGCTGGAACGGGTGTGCTTAGAACACTACGAGCGGATCCATCCAAAGTGGCCAACATGGTGCCGGTGGATCTATGTGTCAATGGAATTATCTCCGCCGCCTGGGACATTGCCGAACGATTCCAAAAGTAAGAAACCGTTTAAATTTCACATCAATCGGTACAGCGCATTCATGTAATGTTTATTTCAGAGAAATCATGCCCGACCCGGAAATTCCAGTATACAATTTCTGCACGGAAAAGTGCAACTGCATCACTTGGAATGACTTTACCTATACCACCATCAAGTTCGGTTCGATGTACCCCACGATGAAATCGATCTGGTACCTGTGCTACTATAACAATCCTAATAGATTCATGCACTTCCTGGCAGTGTTGTTCCTGCACTACGCGCCAGCGATATTTTTCGACGTGATCGCACTTTTCATCGGACGGAAGCCACGGTCAGTCAACAATTTTCTTGGATGATTTTAGATCTTGTTTCGAGTACAAAAATTTTAAATTTCGTCACTTAGAATTGAATTGAAATCCGGAAGAAGTCTTCCAAAGAGTCATGCATATTCAGCTCATATTTTCCCGTTTTCTCTTGGTTCTATCTAACAGGCTGATGCGCACTTACAAGAAAATCCACCGCTTCATGGATGTGATCGAGTACTTTTCCATGCGCCAGTGGGAATTCAAAATGGAGAACAAAAATGCACTGTGGCAAAAATTGTCTCTGGCTGATCAGAAGGAATTCTTTTTCGACATGCGTCAAATAAACTGGGACTTCTTCCTGGAGCAGTACTTCTGCGGCATTCGACAGTACCTGATGAAAGATCCGCTCGATACCGTTCCGGAGGCTCTCGTCCGGTGGAATCGGTAGGTCAATCGTATCCAACGTTTCCTACACTCGTTCGCTAATTATTGTTACTCCTCTTGATCCATTTCAGTCTATACTGGCTGCACCAAGCCGTCAAGGTGATTGTGCTTCTAGTGGTGTATAAGTTGGTAGCAACGGTTTGGGGCTTTATTTTTAGCTAAATAAGGAATTCATCGACGATCCTGGCAACTTCGAAGGATCGTGCGTCATGCATTTCATTGAAAACTTTCCAACACACCATCACACGGACAAATCAAAGCCATCACACCACCTTCACCGAGATAAATAATCAAAGATCCATTCGATAGCTTTAGTACCTTTCATTCGTTCTAAGTTATAGCAAGGTTTTGCGTGCCGGTGCATGCTATGAGAGAGCCCACATTCATCATTCGGGAGCAATATCGTTCTAAGAATTTTATACATTAAAACCAATTTGGTGTGAAGCTGTTTTTTGTTATTGTTTCATAGCAGGTTTTTCGTTTCCAAATTGAGATAGTAATATATGTATGTTCATATCATTCCATAACGTTACAGTAAGCACAAGGCATATTGTAATTTGGAAACCGAAAGCATCTACACAAGTTAACATTTATTACCATGTTTCGATTCCTTAATCTAAATAAATATGTGTCTCAAAATCGAACAAATGTGAAATACAACGGTACGGTGAAGAATTTCATTGTGTTAGCTTATAGCAAAAAAAGGATCGTTTCAGATTTTGAACGATTGATTTTTGTAATGTGTAAAATAAAAAAAAGATTAATAAAGATTATTTACATAAATGGATCTTATGTCTTTTGATTCTAACAGCGAGGGTCACCATTACTCAAGAGAAAACATGTGATTAGAAATGACGAATATCTTCTTCCCTGTGCATTGCATAACTATAGGCGATTATATAGGGGAAACGGACTCACATACTGGTAACATACTCTTTGCAGTTATTTGTGTTTCAGCCCTTGTTTTGAATGTTTCCATCAGAAGTGCCAAATTCTCCATTTATTGGAATGTAAATTAAAAATTTTTTCCCGGAACCTATGCCTTTCCGAATCGAAAGAAAAGACGACTTCCGGTCCTTTCACACCCCGGCGATCCTAGCCAATGCTACTCATCTAGTCATCGACGGAGGATCTAGACTACACAAACGGAGAGTTCTCCGACAAAGGAAGTTTCCCGACACCGACGCGACTAACAAAATTCACGCGATCGATTTAGCGTTGTGGTGACTACTCAGCTAGTCCCCGACGATCGATCTAGCCTTTTCTGACGGGGAGTTCCCTGGTGAATAAAGTTCTCCTGGAACCGACGATTCCAATACCCATCTATGAACCGGAGTCGGCTCAGCAATTGTGATTGGAGGATGGCTTCTGTTTCGTCGATGCCACAGTATTACCCCAACTAGCACGTTAAGTTTTTTTGTTTCAATTATAGAGGTTTAAACCTTAAGGTCATTCAACTATTCGGGCCAGAAAAACTTTCTGACCCTATGTGCCGGATTGGGGAAAGAACCCAGGTAGGCTGCGTGAAAGGCATCGACTAACCCATCACGCACGTTAAGTTGCTGTCCCGTATTATCATACTGATTGTGCAACTTATCAAGTTAGTTTATATTAAGGAGTGTATCGAAAATAAACTATCCACAAATTTTTCTTTAAAATTATGACAAAAAACACTATTTTATTCAAACTAAAAATTGGTCCTTTATTGTACGAGGTTAAACTTGAGCATAATGGAAACCGGATGAAATTTAAGTTATTCCTTCACGAATTTTCGAACTTTTGATCGAACGCTCTTCATCAAGTTCACGATTGCCCAGTAACGTTCGATGGGTCGAAGCTGAGGACAATTTGGTGGATTGATATTTTTCTCAACGAAATTTATACCCTTTTCCGCAAGCCAATTGAGAGTGGTTTTGGCATAGTGAGCCGACGCTAAATCCGGCCAAAACAGTGGAGGTGTACTATGCTTCTTATATAAAGGCAGCAAGCTCTTCTGGAGACACTCAAATCGATAGATTTCGGCATTTATAGTTCCGGTTGTGTAAAAAATGATTAACTTCAAACCACAGGAACATATTGCTTGCCATACCAGTACCTTTCGACCGAATTTTTCCACTTGAATTGACCTGTCAGCATCGCTCAAATCCTCCCCAACGACGACAGTAAAGTATTGTGGACCTGGAAGGACAGTCACAAATTTTATTTGATCTTCAGTAACATTTTTTTTTATCTGAAGACCCCCCCGAAACGAAATCCTGGGTACGGGCCAGAAAAATCCATCCACAAGAGACGTTTCTTTCAAGACTAATCTCTGTTTTACAAAAAAAGAACAAGATACTGTATTTATTTTAATCAAATCGCTTATCAACTACCTGATTACCTTTACCTGAGCTGAACTGTTTCATCATATATGTTATAGAGCTGTTACTTAAACTTATTTTGTCAGTTTTAATATCAGGCCACGGGCTAGCATGCTACATGATATGACGCATATGATTCCAGAGGGGATAAAATTTCCGGACCGGGCCCACCGAAAACCCATCATGCCGGCTAGTACTAAGGAAACACTAATCTGCAGCAAAGGTCGAGGAGGTTGTTGCGAAGTAAGGAATGCTCCATAGCCCAGAATGGCTCCAAATAACAATCCAGCAGCAAGCGACGGTACAGAAGCTTTTAACACAAGAAAAATATATCATTAAATACCCAACCCGCGTTCTACATAAGCACACCTGCTATCACGTAGCCTATAACACCTCCGATAGCTACGGTTGCAGCGTATGCGTATCCTAAACGATCCACCGACATTTCACTGTTCTTGTTTAATTAAATTACACAATCGTCATTTACAAACGCTATTAATTTCTGTTGAAAATGATTTCTAAAATTGAACGAGATAATGATTGAGTACGGATGCCAGCAATAACATAACTGAAGGAACGCATTGAAAACGAACTAAGCCAAACAAATCATGTATCATAAGAAGCACAAAACTCGCAGAAAGACTCAAACGGGATTTTCACTGTCGATACATATAAGCGACTTCCGGCGAAACTCTTAACGGGTGAGCACGTTGCATTGTGTTAGTCCGGAGAAAATTGATTATTTCGCAAGAAAGAATTTTCATCTGTACTTTGACGACTCGACGCAGCCACACAGCGAGATTTTCGCTTGTAGTCCAGTGAAAAGAAAGTCCATTGGACTATAAACGAAAATTAACTGGCAATATAGCCTTAGTTGCTGTGCCATCAAATCGGTGTCAAAAAAATAAAATTGCAAGAAGCACACGATCCGAGCTTTTCTTATACCATCTAGGGCAACGGCTCCCTATTTCATCTGAGCTCCTATTTCCATCTCATCTCTTCACCTCACAACTTTGAACTTTAATAATATTTTACAACCTACCGAAAGCAAACTGTGAAATGTTTTAAAATGATTTGAAAAGCTATTGTCACACTTTCCTATTGAAAGAAATGGTTTTAAATTCTTCGGTGATAGTTTTTTTTCATAAAAAATAAACTCACTTTTCAATTTAGGACACATTTTCGTCTCAAGATTTACAGTTCGTCATGTTTCTGATTATCTACTAATCGATTCGTCTCAAAACGTGATCACTATTTCGCACAATTACACTACCATTGAATGCTGGATGACTTCATAATTAGTTATGTTCACTTGCCACTTGTTTATTTAACGATTAAAAACTTCAAAAATTACCCGACAAGCAATAAAAGTCTTCAAAAATATGAGATGAAAGTTTTTCACTTCGTTCACTTGATTGCGCTTTGTTTTCATCTCATTTGGTTTCGCAAAGCTGCCAAGTTATCTCATAATGTTACAAAACAAAAATTGTTTATCTTCTTCAAATTATCATCAAAAAGTATGTTTTTTTTTATCCGTGACATTAGTTTAATTATATTATTGATATTAATATTTCAATAAAACTGTTTCAGCTTCGAATATTACCAGAAAGAACGTGTTAAATACTAATGAAATAACCATTGTGGCAAATCTAGTAGCACTGGTTTCATTCCTCTATACGCCAACATAAAGCTGTGAATTGTGCGTGTGTTTCATCGGCTGTGCACAGAGATGCCAGGTATTTTCATAGAAAATATGTATTACTTTGCATAGAAAGTCTATATCTGTTCTATCTGTTTTCACTAATAAAATGATGTTAAAAGATAGTTCTTTAGATCTCCGTAAGCCATTGCCCCATTAATTAGATAATTCAACGAGTAAATTTTTTACCAATAATAATAATGTGGAAAAATCCTGGTGGGTACGGTTGTATCGTTTGAGTAGTATATCAGGCAGCGGTGAGGCAGTCGGTCACCAGAATGTCTGCCCAGCCATATTTTTGATAGCTGGCAGCGTTTAGTCAGCCATCTGGCAGCCATGCGTATGCGGGTGAAAGTGTAATAGTGGAATATTTTGTTTTGATTGCTGTCGCCATTGCTAATTTATAGGATGAATAAAAGATCAACGATAGGATGAATAAAAATCCATTGAGATGAAATTAGGAGCAGAGTAGTGAAAACATCATTAGTGTTTTTAGCTGTTTTATAAATATTAGTTAAATTTTTAAGAGATGTGAATCAATTTTCAACGTGGAGCAAAGCGAATGAATCAGTAATATGAAATAATTACAGTGATTTTAGTGGCTAAATCGGGGTTTGAAGGCGACGTCCTTACAAATGAGATGAAATAGGGAGCCCTTACCCTACCTACTAATATACAGAACGGCGTACGAGCTAGAACAAACGGTACTTTTCCGTTATCCGGGTGCAAAAAAATATACCTCAATGGCGTTTGCTGTACAAATCTTACAATGATTACAATGGCTCGGCGGACTCTGACAAAAAATCCTGTAATCCACCCATTTGGCCGGTCACAGTAAAACTAGTCACTATACCTTAGTTTTCTATTGAAACATGGATTTAATTGCGAGGGCAAGGCATCCTCCGTGGTGAAAAACCACCGAGGTAATATAGTCCGAATCGTCCAATGACCAGTTCGAGGCGGTGGCTTCTTGCATACAACTCTGTAAAAGCTTCGTTCCAACGGTTCACTCAAAGCTTGGTATGTCTACCTTAGTTATATATACCATAGTTAGGTACATTTACCTAGATTAACAATTACCTTGGGTATGTACAAGCGCGCGGATAATGGAAAACTTCCATACAAATTTCTTTAAAAAATTGAGTAAAGCATGCTATACATGCGAGTAAAAATTTGTTAAAAGTCGCCGCTGTTGTCATAAGCACTTACTGGACTGGTCGCCAAATTACGTACAGCTTTCTCTATCATTTTTACCCGGGTTGACGGTTTAATGCTTAGGGCACTGGTCTTACAAGCCAGTTGTCATATGTTCGTGCCCCAACCTTGGAAGGATTCTTTGTGTAAGTAGCATCGTAATACTAGCCATGCAATGGTGCTGAATGCCTAAGAATAGGTGTTGAAACAGAAAGGCAAAATTCCACAAAAGGAATATGTAATGTCTGACTTTGCTTTTTCGCTACGCCGTGACAAACTACAAAGGAACCTTTCCTTTTTGCTCACTAAACCTACAATGGACACAAATTTAACTAATCTCGAAGAATGGTAAAGTTCTGTTAATTTCAACTTCAGTTTCAAAGTGACGACCTTGCTTTTGTAGTTGATAAAGAGCTAGTGAAAAGCTTCATACTCTCGAATTGGCAGGATAGGAAAACGATTTTATAAAAAAGTAATGTGGGATACTCATCTAAAAAAAATAGAGTGCCTAATCCGCATGATTTTTAAGTTTTCAATTACTATTTTTCGGTGTTTTAGTTCTCATGACATTATTTCAATGATCGCCGTTTCAGGCGGCAGTTTAAAATTTTAATCACTCATTACCCTGTAATGTCGGAACTACAAATCGGATCGAATTTGATTCTAAACGTGTGACAATCGATAGAACATTCCATGAGATGTCAAAGTAAGTTCCACTTTAGAGTTTTTCGTCATTATTTGCGGCTTCCAGTGCCGGTATTCAGGAACCAGCATAACCCAAAACGGTTTGTATGGCCATAAATTAATATGAGGAATAAATTGCAATAGCTTTGAGTCCAACTTTGAAGCTTTTTAATATTGTCTTCTTCTATATCGGTTTGAATTTTAAAAACTCATCACTTTGTAATTCCCAAATCGCAAGCTGGAATCGGATAAAACTCATCAATTTTGCATAGTACTATACGTTTTTTAATTTGAACTTTTGTTTACGAAATTCGGCTTGGCCTTTTTTGAGAAAATGATTGAGCTTTGAAAAACGATTTGACACCGGGACCGGAGTTCGAAAATCGGTGTAACCGAAGTCAGTTTACATTCGATTAAAAAAATTTAAAAATCAGTGTAGACATATTTGAGAAATCGTAGTGCGAATTGAATTTGTGGGTAACTTCCGGATCGAAAATTGAATACCGCTAAAACTGAAATAAGTTTATTTGGTTATCGACTATCCAAATTTGCAAACCCGACAAACCTGAATAATTTATGTAAAAAGGACATTTTATACTAATCACCCTGTATCTCCTAAACCGGAAGTCGAATCTGACTAAAAAGCAAGATTTTTCATACGATCTTAAGACCTTTTGTTTGAATCTTAGATCGGTTCAGCTACCCACGACAAAAATGAGTTACATTATTTAAATTTCGTTTCACATATCCTCCTGTAGTTCCGGAACCAGAAATTGGATCGAAATGAAGTTCAGAAACCTTGTTTTGGAATACACGACTTTTCATATGAATCTGAGTTTGTAGAAAACAATTGAGCCATCTTCGAGAAAATTGAACAAAATTTTAATTGTCACACAAGCATTTGCTGATCTCGACGAACTGATTCGAATGGTACATGGGTGTTCTGTCCTTCCATCATTTATTACTGTAAGAAGTTTACATCAATATAATTAAGGAATTGTTTTCAACTCGAAAATGCTGCCATCTTTGCCAACATCTGGTTTACAAATGTCATATTCGAACGAATATGTTGCCAAAAACGAACCGTGCTAAAATCGATCCGAGGCAAAATGTCATGAAAAAGGATATTGTACACAGATTTTGGTACTTAAAAAAAATTGCATGTAACAGTATAAAAAATCGTGTTTCACTTTGCCTACAAGTATCGCTTTATCATACAGCGCTCAAAACTCCTACTTCTGGAATAAGGCGAAAAGTCGCTTACACAAAAATAACGATATCTCCGTTAAAAATGAACGGATTTTGACAATCTTTGGCTTGTTGGTTAGCTATTACCGTGCGGAATCTAAAAAACATTCTGTTTTTAATGTCAATTGTGATAGATATTGTCAATGAACTGAAAATTTTGACGTGAAAATTCATATAACTCAAAAAGTAAACATCCGATCTCATTTAATAGCGTTCAGGAAAACGGGGAAACCTTTCATTTGCGACTAGTTTGATCAAAATCGGTCCAATCATATCTGAGATCTCGACCACTTTGTTGACAACACCCACACACGGACATTTGCTCAGTTCGTCGAGCTGAATCGATTAGTATATACACTCGGCCCTCCGGGCCTCGGAAAATTTTTCTATAGTTTGAGCGAACTCTATATCTATTTTTTATATTTATAAAAAAAGGTAAAACGCATAACTTTAAAAATTTTGCTTAAAATACCGCATTACATTGATAATTCGCATACAAAAACATTCGTGCTACTAAGGGCAAGTGGAACTTGATGACACCTGAAAGTATATAACAACTTTCTCGCTGTTTAGAAGTACAGTAACATATAAATTTAAGCAACTTAAAAGTTTCCGACTTGTAATACACCAATCGTGAAACATTTTTATTACCTCTTAAATACTCAAGTTAAACCACGAATTTGATAAATATTGCAGTTTTGAATTGTTCCTTTGAGCGTTTTTTCATTGTCATATTTTTAATCTAGGTATATATTGCTAAACCGTGTTGATGAGATTGTGTCATAATAAAACCAATGATATATTTTTCTTTCAAATCTAAAATACGTATACAAAAAACCAGATAATTTATTTGCGGAAATCAATCGACTTATCAACTACCTAAATACCTTTACCTCAGCAATGCTGATTCATCATATGTTTGATAGACTCTGTCATTAACCAATTTAATCAGTTTTTCCAATTAAAGGTAGATAGCGATTGTGAAATAACAGGCCACGGGCTAGCATGACACTTGATATGACACAAATGATTCCAGGGGGCATGAACTTACCGGACCGAGCCCATCGAGAGCCCATCATGGCGGCTAGTACCAAAGAAGCACTAACCTGTAGCAATGGTTGTGGAGTTTGTTGCGAAGTAAGAAATGCTCCATACCCGAGAATAGCTCCAAATGTTAACCCGGCGGCAAGCGATGGTACAGAAGCTTCTCACACAAGAAAAATATGTTATTAAGTGCTAAAACCGGTATTCTATCAAAGCATACCTGCTTTTACGTAGCCAATAACCCCTCCGGCGGCTACCGTTGCGGCGTATGCATATCCCAAAAGATCAGCCGGCATTTCACTGTTGTTGCTGAATTGGAGCAATCAATTACACAATTCCAGATATGAATGAAAATTCAACGGGGAAACAATTGAACACAAATGTCATTAGGCAATAAGCAAAAACCGCAAAAAAACACAACAGAAGGAACGCATCGAAAGTGAACTAAACCAACCAAATCATGACTGTTTCAAAGAAGGGCGAAAATCGCGGATCTGAATTTTTAAGCGGCAGCTTCGTCTTTGGGCATGATGTTGATGATCTCGGTTCAACGGATAGATTGATAGCTTTATACAAACAGCTTGAGATTGAGTAGCAAAAGTAGTTTAGAGTAGTAATCGTGAACCAGTGAACTTATGTCGTTTTCGTTTTCAAACTACACTACACCGGTGCAGTGCTACACCATGGCATGAATAAACGAACAAAAATGATGAAAACATGAACAGTAACCCTTGACTACAATAAACGATTCCATTGCACAGAGCTACACCGAACTTTTGATGTGTGCTACACCAGTGGTATCGGTGCAGAAAAAGTGTAGCACTGG
This sequence comes from Malaya genurostris, assembly GCF_030247185.1. Taxonomy (NCBI): domain Eukaryota; kingdom Metazoa; phylum Arthropoda; class Insecta; order Diptera; family Culicidae; genus Malaya; species Malaya genurostris. The sequence goes on along the minus strand of NC_080572.1, from coordinate 90,704,649 downwards.
TGTAGTGCAATTGGTAAAAACGAACGGTTTTAGCAAATACAAATAATAATACCCCTAAGTCCCATACAAACGAACCGCCAATGTTTGGTTCACAGCCTGAACAAGTAAGCCTAGCAAATTACTCCCTTTCATTGCGATAGTTTGAAAATGTGGAAGGAGATCGTTTCTGGCAACGCTTTATGCTAGTTACTACGGTGCAAAACAAACTAGTTTGTTTATGTTTATCGTTGCTGTATTGAACTGCAACAGTCTAAATATCACCGGCACTAGCACAAAAGATGAAAAATGAACACAAACACCCACGATCTACAAATATCAATACAGCTAGTATAATATTCATGGTGGCCTAACCATTCTAGATTATTGTTTAACTTACATTTCGCTTGTGATCTTGATTATCAGATATAAACTGTTTGTTTATTTATTTTTCACTATAATAAACAGTAACTATTTTTTTTTTCAAATAAAATTTTTATTAGGCTCATTTGCTTTAGCTTAACGTGGCCGATTGTCTTGTTGTTAGGGAGAGAGAAAGGGATGCCGTATTACGGGGCGGCATACTCCCCAGTTAGTAAGGGGACATAGGGAGGGTGGAACCTACACAGTATTGAATTGAAATTTGAATACATCATTGGTTTGTGGCATACATCTTTTAGACACATTTTGCGTTCGATGAATCTTCATGTTTTTCAGCTTGTAGCAATGAAGAGATTATTCTGGATTGGGATGCTTCGTTGGTGTGTTCTGACGTTGATGTGACGTTTTTGGGTAGCTTCCAGCAACTCAGTCAGTTCAAGGCAGGTGCATGCTCCGAAGCATCGTTTACACAGGCCATACTTCCAGCAACGTAAAGAAGAGTGGGGTAGAGCTGTAGACGAGAAAGAGATAGGGAGAGCACTAAATTTGAGCATTGATAGTTTTCAAGAAGTTATAGATGAGAGTCATATAAGGAAGATTTCGAGTTGCCAAGACGTCGCGGACTGGTACGAAGGGTGGTATACCTCGGGCCCGAAGGGAACCTATGAGTTGGGACCTGGCATCACAATACTCGACACATGTCCAAACAACATGTTCGATGTCATGATAACCCTCACCGCAAACGCAGACACCACTCTCAGCGAGCCCCACACGACGGAGATGCGCGCTGAACATATAATGATTAGACATGAGCCTTGACATTACACGAATAAAGTCTCGGCTCACGTCTAACCCCCGGAACCAAGCTTTCGTCGATACCTGTGGGATTATTGAGTGTAACCATCGTCCCAGAGTTCCACTATTCCATGTATTCTGCCAGCTAGCTAGAGTTTTCTGACGACAGCAACTGAAAAATTCATTGAAGCAGATTGGTCTTTCATAGATATCACCTTCTAGTGCGCCCACCTTGGCTAACGAGTCCGCCCTCTCATTGCCCCGTATGGAACAATGTGAGGGGACCCAAACCAAGGTAATCTGGTATGATTTTGCAGATAAAGCACTCAATTGTTCCCGTATTTTCCCCAGGAAATACGGTGAGTGCTTTCCAGGCTTCACTGAACGGAGAGCCTCAATGGAACTGAGACTGTCCGATACAATGAAGTAGTGATCTGTGGGCAGAGTGTCAATGATCTCAAGGGTATACTGAATTGCAGCTAGTTCTGCGACGTAAACTGAAGCTGGATCACTGAGTTTATAGGAAGCGGTGAAATTTACATTGAATATACCGAAGCCAGTGGACCCGTCTAGATATGATCCGTCAGTGTAAAACATTTTGTTACAGTCGACTTCTTTAAATTTATTATTAAAAATTTTTGGGATCTCTTGAGGGCGTACAGGATCCGGGATTCCACAAATTTCTTCTTTCATGGATGTGTCGAAAAACACAGTAGAATTAGAAGTATCCACAAAATGAACACGATTGGGAACAAACGAAGAAGGATTTATATTCTGAGCCATGTAGTCAAAATACAAGGACATAAAACGGGTTTGTGAATTAAGCTCGACGAGCTTTTCAAAGTTTTCTATCACCATCGGATTAGCAGTCGATATGAGAGATCCCAGAACCTGTTTTTCAACGGTAAGACGCCCGCCAGCACTTCAAGACTCATCGTATGGGTTGATTGCATGCAACCCAAGGCAATACGTAAACAACGATACTGAATTCTTTCCAGTTTAATGAAATGAATATTCGTAGCGGAGCGGAAACAGAAACATCCATATTCCATTACTGACAATATCGTCGTTTTGTACAACCTGATCAGGTCTCCTGGGTGAGAGCCCCACCAAGTTCCGGTTATTGTACGAAGGAAATTGATTCTCTGTAGGCATTTTCGTTTCAAATACCTAATGTGACATCCCCAGGTACCTTTGGAATCGAACCAGACCCCGAGATATTTAAATGTGAAAACCTGAGCTATGATTTCACCCCCTAGTTGAAGCTGTAATTGCGCAGGTTCTCGCTTCCTTGAAAATACAACCAGCTCAGTTTTCTCCGTAGAGAACTCGATACCCATTTGAAAAGCCCATGTCGACAAGTTGTCGAGGGTATCTTGCAATGGTCCTTGGAGATCGGCAGCTTTGGGTCCTATAATAGACACAACACTGTCGTCGGCAAGTTGTCTTAGCGTGCAAGATGTGTTGATACATTCATCAATGTTATTTACGTAAAAGTTGTATAAAAGGGGGCTTAAGCATGAGCCCTGAGGAAGACCCATGTAACTGAATCGCTTTGTCGTCAAATCACCATGCTCAAAATGCATGTGTTTCTCGGACAATAGATTATATAAAAAGTTGTTCAAAACTGGTGAAAGACCATGCTGATGCAACTTCTCAGATAGAACGTTAATGGAAACTGAATCGAATGCCCCCTTGATGTCGAGGAAAACTGATGCCATTTGTTCTTTACGAGCAAATGCCATTTGAATTTCTGTTGAGAGCAACGCTAGACAATCGTTCGTTCCTTTGCCCCTGCGGAACCCAAATTGTGTACCTGAAAGCAATCCATTTGTTTCGACCCAATTGTCTAGACGGAAGAGAATCATTTTCTCCAACAATTTCCGAATACAGGAAAGCATAGCAATCGGCCGATACGAATTGTGATCGGAGGCTGGTTTTCCAGGTTTTTGAATAGTAATAACTCTCACTTCTCTCCATTCGTGTGGGACAATATTACCCTCGAGGAACTTGTTGAATAAATTCAACAAGCGCCTTTTGGCAGAGTCGGGCAGATTTTTCAACAAGTTGAATTTAATTCTGTCTAACCCCGGGGCTCTATTGTTACACGACAAGAGCGCAAGTGAGAACTCTACCATCGAAAACGGTGTTTCGTTTGTATTCAATGTCGCGACGCGGGATATCTTCTGTTCCGGAACAGAATCAGGACATACTTTCTTAGCGAAATCAAATATCCAGCGGTTAGAATATTCCTCGCTTTCGTTCGCGTGATTTCGATTGCGCATGCGACGGGCCGTATTCCAAAGAGTGCTCATTGCTGTTTCTCTCGTTAATCCGTCAACAAACCTTCGCCAGTAACCGCGTTTCTTAGCTTTAATCAGACTTTTCATTTGAAATTCTAACGCCGCGTATTTCCGATAATTATCTGGAGTTCCGTTCCTTCTAAACGAGATGAAGGCTGAAGCTTTTTTCGTTTTCAGCTCTGAGCACTCTTTGTCCCACCATGGGTTGGGAGAACGCATACTAGTTTGCGCGCTAGGTACTCGTTTCGTCTGAGCTTGAATTGCGGTGTCAAGAATCAAGCCAGCCAAAAATGTATACTCTTCCTCCGGAGGAAGCTCCTGTGATGTTTCTAGTTTCTCAGATATCGAGCTCGCGTAACGTTTCCAATCAATGTTTCGTGTGAAATCGTACGAAACATTGATTGTTTCCGATGGTCTTCCACGGTTGGTGATAGAAACTATGATCGGCAAGTGATCGCTACCGTGAGGATCACAGATTACCTTCCACTTGCAATCTAACTGTAGCGAAGTCGAGCAAAGGGATAAATCCAGCGCACTTGGTTGTGCTGGCGGTCTAGGGTTCCGTGTCATTTCTCCCGTGTTTAGAATTGTCAAATTGAAGTTGTCACACAGATCTTGGATTAACGAAGAACGATTATCATCATATAAGCAGCCCCATCCTGTACCATGCGAGTTAAAGTCCCCTAAAACCAGCCGCGATGAAGGAAGAAGTTCTATGATGTCTGCAAGCCGACGATGCCCTATCGAGACTCTGGGAGGAATGTAGATAGAAGCTATACATAGATCTTTGCCTTTAATATTAATTTGGCAAGCAACAACTTCAATTCCCGGTGTCGAGGGGAGGTTAATACGATAAAATGAATAGCACTTTTTAATCCCTAAAAGTACCCCTCCATAAGAGTCTTCTCGGTCCAGGCGGATTATGTTAAAATTATGGAAGTCGAGGTTGATGTTAGAAGTAAGCCAAGTTTCACTCAAGGAGAATACATCGCAATTATGAGTATGTATTAAGTGTTTGAAAGAATCAAGTTTTGGGATGATACTTCTGCAATTCCACTGAAGCACAATGATCATATCTTCGATTCTCAGTGGTAAATTATCCATCAAAAGATACGATCGCTGCAAGGAGGGGCCATTGTTCAGTCAACTGTTTTAAGAATGTCCTTACTGTTGGCAGTAGAGCAGTTAGGAAGCTTTTCAGAGGATCAGTAATATTGAAGGCTGTTAATATCCAGTCCACGATATCAGAAAATTTCAATAATCCAGCGTTTGTTGGATTTTCTGGTTGTGCTTTGGGGTCATTCGGGTTTTTTGATGCCCCAGGAAGTGCTGGGTACTCCTTATCATCCCTAAGTTTTTTGAACCCAGGAGGTGTTTGCTTCGGTTTTGAGTCAGCACTTTTTGTTTCCGTTTGGTTCTTTTGTGACGAAGAGGACAGTCTGAGGCCTTTACGAGGAAGCTTGGGAGAAGCCAGATTTTGTCTTTTCCTGCTTCCTTCAACCTGTGTGTAGGAAGGTCCTTCGCCTGGGTCGTCAGAGGTATCCTCTTCAACTGGCAAGATTGCAAACGGGTTCTCAGGGGTCGATGGAGTGGTTCTTTTTAAGATTTCCGCATAAGAACGTTTGGAACGTTCTTTCACGGATCGCTTCAATTTCTCCGCACGCTGTATGTACGTAGGGCACACCGAAAGATCATGAGGATTCTCCCCGCAGTAGCAACACTTTTCCACTGCTCTTCTGCAGAGATCGTCCTCATGGGCCTCTCCGCATTTGCCGCATCGCAGTTTGTTGCAACAATAGGTTGCCGTATGACCTAGCTGTTTGCAGCTTGTACAATGCATTACCCGCGGTACATACAGCCGAACAGGTAGACGAACTCCACTCACTACCAAATAATTTGGAAGTGCAGATCCGGCAAAAGTCACGCGAAATGAGTCCGATTGGTAAAATTTACCATCTATCGATTTGGAGTGCAATTGCTTGCACTCCAAAATTTTCACTGATTGAAGGTCGGGGTTTTTGAAACGGCCTACCCCGTCCTTCATCAGATCGTCGATTGTCAGACTTTCGTCACGAACCACACCGTCGATCTCCACCACATGAGACGGGACGTACACGCGGTACTCCTTCGTGAACAACTCGCTGGTAGCAATCTCGTTTGCTTGCTTCAGGTCGGACACAACAACGCGTAACTTGTTTGGCGAAACCTTATCTATTGTTTTTATTGCCGAGAAATGTTTTTCCAGGTCCCGAGCAATATTTAAAACTCTGAGAGACTTTAATTTGGGCCGGAAGTATACCACCCACGGACCCCTCGAGCCATCGTCCTGGTAAACTTTTTGGCGAGCAGGCAATATCTTAGAGGGAGATGGAGGCATCGGAGAGGGAGATGGCATTGGAGAGGGAGATGGTATCGGAGGGGGAGATGGCATAGGAGGGGTAGATGGCATCTCGGAAGCAAACTCAGCCTCTAAATGTTCTTCGTTCATTCGTTCAGCTTCGCCCTCCTCCGAGACACCCCCACTGTCATCAATATTCATATTTAAAGTGCGGGAGTAAAGAAGTCTCCCGCACTTGAAATGAGAAAGAAAGAAATAAAATGAAAAGAAAATATATGAATAGTAAAAGTTGAAAGAAAAAGTTTGAGAAAATACTTAACAGTATGTCACGGTAAGCTGTTAGGTGAGTTGCTCCTTCACTCCTTCGTTGTGCTTCAGCGTGACCTTGACTCAGGATTTGGCTGCTGCGATGCGGGTAGCAAACAATAGAAATAACTGCTGCCCGAGGATAGCACAATAGCGTCTACTGTCGATACCGATACAAAACCGGTGCACAGACAGAACTCACTTGCGGGGATGCTACTTCTTATCACTTTTATTTAATGCCTATACTACAGCCTCTGCTGTGATAGGCACCTTCGTCTTACCGATGTCGATTGTTAAAAAAAACGCGTGTGCTCACTTCGAACATTCGGTTACGAATGAAACAGTAACTATGGTGAACTTGTTCTTACCCTTCAGTGTTGCTAGTTTTATAGAAAACTCGTTAAAGTACATTGTCACTCTGACAGTGTATCATGACAGTGTACCGCACGATGCAAAATGTGTCCTTGAAAATTTGTCGAAGTATTCCGTATTATAATTTTTATTTGGTTTTAGTGCAGTTTTTGCTACACCGGTGTAGTGTAACTTAAAACGAAAACGACATTAGTAAAAATGCAATGTTGTTGACCCACCGTTAATAAGCGTCGATACACATTGGAAAAGGACGTTAAAAATCCCTAGCAACAATGCAAGTTTGGAACGAAGTAAATATATGTAAACATATCGCACAGAATATTTTGTTACTTCCATTTACTTTAATGTCTCGTAAGCAGTCACGTACCCAGAGGGAGGCCCTGGCCCCTCCCGGAATCAAAAACAGATACATAATTATTTAGAAGGTCTCAGACATGTGTTACAGAAATAACAAGACAGTAAACGTAAATAAATGTAATACAATAACAGTTCCAGAGGAAAAGTTTAAAGTGTCTGTTTAAAACATCCGTAAAAGGCACACCGAGAATTAAGTACATAAGCAATCTTCACTAGCATCATTTTTTTTTCTTTGAACACCTCCCGAAACGAAATTCTGGGTACGGGCCTGCTCGTAAGATAAGAATATAACAAATTATGCAGATTCTTAGTAATAATTCTAATTGATTCTTGCTTTCCTGTTTCAATATCCACTCGATAAGCAGCAAAATACTCCAGTAATCAGTCGAATGTTTCTCTCCATCATAACCGCCAAATACCACCTTTGTAAGATTTGAAATAGTCTACGTTGCCTGAACAGCCATCGTCGCTATAACCAATCGTAAAAGTTTATCCAACCCCAATCAATGATAAATACGTGAGAAACTACTACCATCTGGAAAACAACTCAGAGAAGATGTACGATTCCAACGGGGATCCTTTTACTAAACGGATTCATTTCTCTAAACAGTAAATTTACAAATGTTTTATTTTGATTTTTATTCAACCTTTTTATACACATGCGCGTGTGCAATCACTGTGCGAATAGATGTAGAACCTTGCATTTTGAATTACATAATAGTTTCTTTTATTAGTTTGTAATAAATTTGTTCATTAAGTATGTATTACATCTAATTGTAAAGATTATGATTTTACATGGTAGTTTTCATCGTGTTAGCGGCATTCTTTTCGATCGTACATTTGATTTGATATTGATCATAACAGTAAATTTAAAATGTTTCGATCTTACGTAGTTTTATCGTCGCAAAATGGTGGGTATCCTTGTTGGGTTCTGCCCTTAATAACATACATTAGCTTCATCGATCTGACTTTAATTTATCTGCATTTATATGCCCAGCACGTAACACTTTGCATCGGTTGTTAAACTTATATATGACTAGACTGTAAATAACATCGAACTTATAACGCTGGTTTTATCTTCGTCGTCCTGTTTTCGCTATCTGGATTGCACTGTTACAGCAGTAGTACAAGTAAATGCACATTCCTCCTCTCAGCTGTTCGTGATCCGTTTGAAACCACCTATTGTTTGCTAAAATAAATCAAACCAGTCTATTGATTGTCGCATGATGCTGCCGGTTTCAAGTGTTTTTTTTTGTCTATTTTTTGTTGTATTGCGGTTGGAAATTAAAAATGGCAATGGTTCCAAACGTTTTGTTGTTACTTTCGAAGTATAAATTTGTATTTATTTACTTTTCTAACATTCAACATGTATTTGACGGAATGTTTTCTCGATTGAGCAGTTTCTCAAAGTGTGACCTGTGATCTGCTAGTAGGTATTCGGTAAACATTATTCTACAATGAAATGCGGCTGGTAGAAATTAGGGTTCGTAAAACGAAGTAAAATAAGAAATTTAGGTCAAATTCGGTGATTAAACAATCACCCTCATTCTTGTTTACGGCCGTATGCGATACGTTCGAAAGTATAGCAAATTCGTATTCTCGTTTACGTTCGAATCAATCACACTTTTAAACATCGTACATGCATAAAAACAACGGCCATCCAACTTTAAACTATCAGTTCTGGTACAGATTTGAGTTGTAAATAAAAATCTTTGATATCATTTGTTATTTGACTTGTTTGTTTGACTGATTTTGTATCATCATGTTTGCTTACGTCCGTATCGACCATACGACGAACACATGCTTTCGAACGAATGCGAACAAGCCATTCTTGTTTTCACTCGAACGTGTACGTACGCGATTCCTGTGCAAAAGAAGGATCGGTAGCGCAGGTAGTTTTTAAGGAAGATTCCAAGCATCAAGGAAGTGATGAATGCTACATAATAAATAAATATCGTACTCAGGACCAATTTTATTCAAGTCGGTAAATGAAATTTTCAAATTAAACTTCGTGCGAAGTAAAAAAAAAGCATTTGAAATAGCAGTCCGATCAGTAGTATCTGCGAAAAATATGTTGCATTTTTCTTGCAATTTTGTCATGTTTTCGATAGCCTACATATTTATTTCATTGGTAAAATCATGCATTTAATATAAAATAAAGCATGTTTACCCATGGCGTATTTTCCATAAAGTACTTAATAGATGCAAAATTGATGCGTAAAAACTTTGAACCTCGCATATATTCAAAGGATCCCCAGAAAAAACAGCATTTTACTATACTGCTATGCTTTCTAAATGATTTATGCAAAACACAAATTTATGATTTGATTACAAATCACCTTTAGATTCGAAAAAAAATTTGTTAGAGATCGGTTAAACTTTTTTCAATGTGTTCGAACGGTTGATTCGCAACATTAAACTGACGAATCGAAACCACGGCATTTCGTCTATTCGTCCGTAAACGGGAATGGGACATTTCGTTCGTAAGAATGATGTTCGAATACACGTTTCGTTTGAAACTAAAATGGCATACATTCTAGCGTTTCGCATATGGTTAATCACATGAATTGGACTGATTACATCAAGGCTTAGCATTTATTTTAAGAAGTTTACTGATATTTGAATATTTTGTGACAAACGAGTCGCGTTCGAATTCATTCGAGTGAAAACAAGAATGGCTTATTCGTATTCGTTCGAAAGTACCCGTTCGTCGTATTGCGGATACGGACGTAAACAAGAATGAGGGAAAATATTCCGAATACCGCAGTAACAGAAATATTTCCACTAATATCTTACACAACCTCGCACCAATCGTAAAAAACTTGTTTTCCTCGGTAAGTGAGTCCTTCGAGTGTTTTACCGTACTAAGCCAAGGAAAAGATTAATTGTTTTATTCACAAGCTTATTTCCAGACAGTAATACGATGCCTAACAGGTAAGGTTCAGAAATATTTACTCCACGGTATACTTTCTAACGATTGATGGTGTATTAAACAGCTGCCCCATGTAATAGTAAATGGTGCAAAACGATAACGATCGTACCACACAGACTTCTTTGCAACTAAAACGAAAAAAAGCGAATATAGTTTGCCAGCGATGATCCACAATAACCTTCAATCGTTCGAACAAATACACTTAGTATGCAAATTGACTGTTATTCGGACTTCAAATTCAGTAAAATACCATTATTCCTAAATTACAACCAAAAAATGGCTGACATTACGTAAAACTATTTCTTCAAGAGCATTCTGTACACAATTAGAAAGATTTCTAACAGCTTATTATTCTTAAACACTTGATAAGTAGTGCTACTTGATAAAGTAAATGACGGAGCGCACATTGCATAAGTTGAAGCTAGTATTTGGAAACGTTTACTCTCTATCTAACGGGATATAATAGTTGATCTTCTATTGCTTAACTGATTCCCTAACATTTGTAATATATATTTATATAGCAAATATATATATTTTGTGTCTTTTTGTTGTACAGCTGCACCCACTTTCTGCTTCAACCGCTTACATGTCTACACTCGTTAAGCACATTTTCCGGATTTCTCCTTCACCGTTTAGCTAAAGCATTTTCACCACAATCAAAAAACTTTAAAGCGGAAGCCACATACCACCAAGGATGGCTTAAAATTTTCTCATCGTCGATCGATTGTTTACGATCAACAAATTACTGATAGAATAAACATCGCCCGAACCCAAAAACAGAAGCATCTGTGCTAGCTTTCGATGCTTAAACAACAACCGCTAGATTAGTTTGCTTTTCAGTCCATTCTGGAGCATTGATTCGATCACTTGCCGTTTCAGTTCCTGTTCCAATTCCTGTCCCAATATCGAACGCGGGTTCGTTGGCCTTTTCCGAACATTTCGGGGTCGCTTCCGCTCAGACATACTGAAAATTATCCGGCCGTAAAAGTGGTTCGTGTTCGACGTGCTTATCGAAGTCAAAGTACTGCATCCAGTCGGTTTGCTGCGGCTGCACCAACCCGAAACAACTGCACTCCATAAAGTCAACTAGATTCCGAATGGGACCACGAGAGAATGGACTTTTACCACCCTTCGCCTGGAAGTGTCGATAGCGACCACGGTTCATTCTTTCATTCGTTGTCATTCCCAGACATACGACCTGATAGGTCTGGCAGATCGTCAAAACAGTCACCCAGGACATGTGTAGTAATGCATTGGCCGTCACCCATCCAACCCACGGATTACAGGAACCTATGGCTACCATAGCGTTCCACAAACCTGACAACACTTGAAATAATGAATATTTATCGCTTCGATTCACTCGGATTCAGCATACATACCTTCGTCCATATTGACGTTGCAAGCCTGGACGTAAAAATTTGCTCCACCATACAGCATCCAGCAGCACATGATCATCAGCATCCAGAGAAATCCCATAAAGTATTTATGATTTTTGGCGCCTTCATGTAACAGAAGAAATCGTAGAAATTAATCACCATTTCAGAGCTAGGATTTTTTGCTGACCACTTACCGATACAATTTCCCACCCACGGACAGTGATGATCAAATCGGGCCACGCACCGATCACATACCGAACAGTGCTTCGAGCGAACCGGACGGCGCACCAGACAGGCGGAACAGAATGCTGACGGTTCGAAACCTCCACCTCCGCGTTCCGAAAGTTCAATTATCGTCTGAAAGTGAATAAGAATATATTTTTCAAGCCGGGCAGTACAAATAAAAAAGAATCGTTTTGACTTTGTTTTCTCTATAGGGCTGCAAATTCAAGGAAGAAACAAAAAAGTGATCAGGTTTTGATCATTTACGACTCAGCCAATTTCGTTTCGATTAGTAAGTCATTTGTAAATTGGAAATATAATGGTTAATATCATGTATTTTCAAACAAATTAAAAAAAAAGAAATTGCTACTATTTAGGCATTAGCCCTTCTAAAAACAAAATGCAGAGCCAGAGATGCCATTCATACAGATTTATCTGTATTGTATAGATTTTTGCTATCGCATACTGATTTAAATCATGGTACAAATTTTATACAGATTTCCTAAATTTAATACAGATTTGTTCAGGTTCATAAAAAGTGAGCAGTAAAAAAATAAACTTTTTTCTTTGAGTATCTATTAGTATTTGATTGCAGTGATTATTTAAAAGTTTATTATTCAACGGACAAATCACATGTTGAAATGAAAATCTTTTGTGCAGATGTTTGATGATGAACACTGACAAACATTTAATATCTGGCATCTCTGTGCACAGCCGATGAAACACACACACACACACTTAACAACGTTATGTTGACATATAGCGGAATGAAACCAGTGCTAGTAGATTTGGCACTCTTGCTCATAACATTCGAAGCCGAAACAGTTTTATTGAAATATAAATATCAATAATATAATTAAACTAATGTCACGAATACCCAAAAAAAAAACGAGGAAACGAAAAGAGGTACTTTCGAAACCGGAATCTGGGAACCAGTATAAGTGAAGTTGGTTCCAGAAAAGCGACTGGGATCCATTTTTGAGTCTATGGCTACAATCGGTCGTTCATCAAAACCCCAAGAACAAGGAAAGCCAAATTAATGTTTGGCCGTCTGCTGACAATGACTACCGATTGGAAAAGTTTCGGGACAAGTTTGAAAGTTATTTTACTTTTTATTTCCGGTGCTTCTGAAATCAGAAAACGAGAACCAGCATAACTGGAATCGAGTTGTTTGGTTGTCTATTGACAATGACTACCGATTGGAATAGTTTCGAGGTAAGTTAAGAATTTTTTAACGTGTTTTGTTTCGCCACTTCAAGTGACGGTATCCAATTTTTAACACACTTCACCATATAATTCCGGAACCGGAAGTCGGATCCGGATGAAATTTGGAAGTTTTTTTATGGGACAATGAGACAATTCATTTGAATCTAAGTTTGCTGAAATTGGTCACGACGTCTTTGAGCAACGTGAGGAAGTAATTTAAAATAAGACTTTTAAAGACTAATCACCCTATAACTCCGGAACCGGAAGTCGGATAAAAATAAAACTCAGAAACTTTGTATAGCACAATTGAACCTTACATTTGAATCTAAGTTTGTGAGAATTGGTTCAGCCGTCTCTGAGAAAAGTAAGTGCATTTATTTTCTTTTTTGTCGTGAATACGACTTACTTTACTAGGGGGATCCTTTTCAAAATTTACCCTCTGAAAGAGTGATAAGTTTTTGATCGTTAATATCTCTTGTTGTATCTAATGACTCAACTCCATTTTTGCTACATGCCATCGGAAATATGATCATAATTTTATAATAAAATTTTCCAGTTGTGTGACATAATCTGAAATAATTCAAAATTAAACTCTTCTGAAATATTTTGAAATGTTTGATATCAACGAGTATCCAAGCGGAAAACACATGTACACTATTGAAAAACCTGTCTGATTTGACCCATTTCAGCACCAGCCAAGCAGAACGCGTTTTGAGGAAGAGAACAAAATATAGCGATATAAAAGCTAAATATTCTCTTTTTCTATCACTTGGTGAGCAACGGTTATAGAAGCGAGACACACACACGAGAGTAACCTCGGGCCAAGCACACAGCGTTACTACACCAGAAGTCTGCCAGTTGAAGTCATCAGTCGTCATGGGAGCGCTGCTGACGTACTTTTTCATATAGTTATTGATTATAACGGTTCGTTCACTTATATTGAAAATACTTCTGATGTTTTTTGTGTTTCAAGAAAGTAATAATAATAATGAAATAATAATAATAATAACAATCATAAGATATTATTGTTATTATCATTGTTGATTGAATTCTTGCCATAACTTTCAATACTAACTACGAAGTAATGAGAATAAACATTCTTATTATTTCTATTATTATGATTATCATGATTATTATGATTACTATGATTACTAATATTATTTTTATTTTTTTTAAATAAAACAGGGAAAACTTGCACAATTCACATAATCGTTTAAATAACTGGTATTCGGAAGTGTGAAGGAAGCGTTCCAGTTTTTTTTCGTATTCACGACATCCAGTTATGTCTCTGACGTTACTCACCCGCCTTTTTTGCACGTATCACCCTGTAATTCCGGAACCGAAAGTCGGAATATCTTGGTTTTAGTGATGTCTTTGCTGCTGTCAATCTGTTTGTTTGAAGTCAGCTTCGAACCTACACCCCGATTCTGTATTCCGTTCGAATCGGATTATTTCGATCGAATACGAAATTTTGCATTCTATATGTTGATCGAGATCGAGTTTCCCATACAAAAGTATCACTCGATCAAATGCAGAATGCAAATGTTCACATTCGATCCAAAAAATCAGATTCGATCGAAATACAGAATAGATCGGGTATATCGGGTTTGCTCACCTCCCCGTTGCTAATCCAACACAGTTTCGTAAAACGTGTTTGTTTGAAAAACTTTCATAAAAAAGTTTTTTTATGAAATGGATTTAGAAACAATTCTTGATTGGTTAGGAGCAAATTTATCAGCTGGAAGTTTTATATGGAACATCTATACTGCCTTTCCAAGCCTAACTGTCCCAGATATATAGGAAATCCCCTAAAATATGGGACTATTATGCGTAGAACGGCAGTATAGTAGAAACAAAGAGAACAGACATTCAAGCTCATTGCAACTTTTTTTAAGAACCTGTGTATATCATAAAAGTGAAAATTCGGTGAAAATCACCATTGTACGTAAGCTCGAACGCAAGAGCTGATAAGCGATTGCTAGACTACTCGAAGCACCTCTATATGCGAACTGCTACTTGGGGAGCACTTTGGCAAACAACTTTTCAATTGCCTACACACTTTGAAATCTTCTACTTAGATGTCTATTTATTTATTTATTCATTTATTTATTTATTTATTTATTATCAAATCATCAGACACAATGTGATCATAACGATTTCTAATACTAAGTAAGAAGTTGGCTCTTGTTTTATAACGTGAAAGATTGAAGTTGAACTCAGGTGACAGTCGATTGAACGAGCGTTGTAAACCGTAATATAACCGTGTAACGGCACCGTTTATTTCATAGTTGATGCGGCGTAAAGGAAGTCGAAGAAAAGCGTTATTGCAGAGAGCTCGGAGACGATATTAACTCCACGAAGCAGAGTTTCAGAGAGAAATTAACGTTGTTACAGTACACCAAGAAGATCAAAGGGCCAAGATGGCTCCCCTGCGGAATTCCAGATGTTGTAAAAATTTCTTCCGAAATATAATTGTAAATTTTAACCACAAGGTGATGATTCCTGAGATATGATATTATCCATAGAAAGACGTTTACCGACATCCTCGATGCTAGCAAGAGCTTTAAATATAATCGCACACATTTTTGACTCATTGAAGCAATACAAGACAAGACAAATACTATGTTCTCGGTTCGCTTGTTCGACGAAACAAACGTCCAACGGAAGTCCTCCGTTGGTCCGATTAATGTCCAATAAATCGTTCATCGAGAGGCCGATTCGGAACCTTCGTTTGAAGATTATAAAACAGACCATTGAACTGTGACATTTTTTTGACGTAAATATGTCTTACTTTACTAGGGGACGCTTTTCAACCATTCATTCTGTACACTAAAAATCCTTCCAGGTCGGGACTCGAACATACGAAATCTGGCCTAGTAAGACCAGCGCCTTATGCATTAAACCATCAACCTGGACTGAGACTAAGTTCTCTAAAATGTTTGTTATGAACGAGCATTATGGTGAAATTCAGTTCCAAAAGAAGGCACAGATTTCAACCGCATGAACAGAACGAATCATCGCACAAAGCGAATATTTTCAGTGATTGAGTGTTCGCTAGTAACTAACTATGTACGTATGTATGTATGTACGAGTATTTTTAATTGACTAATATTTTTGGGAGTACAAATTAATTCGGTCCGTTTTTGGGGTCATAAATGCATTTATTTTAAAATAAAAAGAAATTGAAGACCAATTAAAATATCGTTCATCGTTTTTTTTTTCGCGAATTGCGACATGAAGCCGAGCGTTGTCGTTCAGGAGAATAACTTTATCATGTCGTTGCTTGTATTCCGGCCATTCTTCTCGTAATGCACGGCTCTAACGCATCTACCATACTTTTGAATCATCCCCATGGATTTGATTCTTACAGGAACTGCTTGATGAGTCACTTCCAATGATTCTTCAAGCTCCTTTTGCGGAACTTCATCGAGGTTGTCGGATCTTCGACTAGGTTGTCCAGAGCTAGACCTGTCTTCAATGCTGAAATTTCCAAACCATTTCGTACATGATTTATCAGTTGGAGCATTATCATTCACAAGCATTTGATGCGCTCCAGCTGCACTTTTCTTCCAACTAAAGCAGAAAACTAAAACTTCTCGCAAATGCGACTTAGTTAACACAAAATTTCTCATAATTCTCATAATTAACACAGTGAAAATAATGTTTTTTTAGGCTCCAAGCAATATGAATTGAATATTAATGACAGATGTCTAACCTCTTGAAACTATTGACATCAGCTGTTACTGTTTAATATTCATAACTACCAGAGCCATCTTTTGAAGACGGATCGAACTAATTATGACTCTCAATAGTGGCCCTTACACGATCATTAAAAGTGTCGTCATTACTGCATTACTGTACATCATTACTTTTTAGCATTACACGTTCATTATTAATGATGAGTATTTGTAACTACTCCAGCAATAGCAATATTTTTATTTTCGTTTAGCTGAAAATAAATTTGATTTGCCATTGAAACGTTAAGGTTAATGAAATATTAACCATTTAAATCTACACTTTGTCATTTTTTTGCGTATAGTTCTAAAGATATTCAGCACTTCCACAAAAAAAATAAGAAGAAGAAATAATGTTGGTAATGATGGAAAATCCACAATTCCATCATTACTGAACTCGTAGACCTTACACGATCATTAAAAGTGCCATTACTTTTTAGTAATGACACTTTTAATGATCGTGTAAGGGCCGCTAATAGGAAGACACATTTGTGCATGTTATTTAAAGACGGTCAAATTGCAATCAAGGTTATGAACTCAAATAGCCAAAACCGAGCAGATTTCAGGAAATTTCGTTTATTTGTATCCTCTTGTTTCTAATTTATGACTTATTCATTGCTACATATTTCAAATACAACAATTTATCAAGTATGTTTTTTACACTTTCCAAAAGTTACAGTTAAAATATACCAATCAATACGAATGTTTTGCGTTAAAAATTGAAAATATTTTGTTTCCTTTGATTTTTTATACGTCGATAGTCGTTATCCTTTTACTTACAGTATCACGCAAACTGCAATTATTTCGAATTTATTTTTGGTAAGACATAAATATATTTCTGTTATTTGGCTTCAATTGCTGCATAATGTCTACTATATCGATTTTGGTTGGTTCTTTTAGGCAAACATAAACTGATAGAGACGAAAGATATGAAATGAAAAGACGGATAGGTATTCTAGATTGAATCAGTTTTAAATTTAGAACGGAAAAGCTAGCCTAGGCAGGCTCATATAGGCATGATCAGACGAAAAAAAGAAATCTATTTTACCTCCTACTTGAGGGGATTTTTAGTGATTGATTTGTTCTATTGGACAGTTCAATCACCCACAAAAATGCTTTATTATAAATATGTAAATGTAGTAGTGCCACATTTGATCCATTATAATTCACAACACAAGGGTTATTGGGCGAAAATGGAAAAAAAACCCTGCGAACCAAGAACATAGACTATGTTCGCCCTTATTAGTATGTACCTTGAATCCGACGAAATTATAGCAATAGCCCAATTGTATGTAATTATATTGCTAACACTTCGTAGTGTTCGGATTTTTTTGCTTTCAAGCAATTATATTTTTTATCGTTTCGTTTTGAAGTAAAATTGGCTGAGCTGTAAATGTTCATAGTCTAACCAGTTTTCTATGTTTACTTCCTTGAATTTATAATTTGCATCCATGTGTAGAAAATCAAAACGTCCATATCAAAAAGCCCGATCTCCCATATTTACACAACTCAGGTTAACCTCATCGACTTTGACTTACCCTGAATCGTTGTTCCTGGGTCGGTTGGATGACACCGGGATCACCCCGCCATGATTTTAGGAAGCACAACCAAAGCACACCACTGCAGGTCAGGAACGAAACCGAAGCCAGGAAGGACACCGTTGGAGCAATGTAGGTCAACCAAGTGACATAGAACCACGCCTTGGTTGCCATGTAAACGCTCAGGGGAAGCAGTGCCATCAGCGTCTCATCGAACAGGGTTTGCCCGACTGTGTGCGAAACGGCATACAAACAACCGAGTAGAAATACTTTGATGATAATTAGCGTCTCAGCACAGAAAATTAGTCCAGCCAAATAGAACACTAAGAATGGCGTTGCGATCATGCTCCACCAGCGGAAACGTTTGTCTAAGGTAAAACGGATGATCAGGTTGCGACGTTGAGATCGTTGGGTCAGCTCGCGAACTCTTTCCGACACTTTTGAACCAATCCAAATGGATCCCAGGTGAGGCTGTAGCATAGTGAGTGGAGTATCACCTCGAAGATTGGGAACTTCGAGACTTGATTTGCCCTTCAACATTAGCGTACTGACGGCCGTGGCATTGCGGGCAAGGATAGCCCAATGCAAGGCTGTATTTCCATGAGTGTGATCCGCTAGACTAGGATTGGCGCCAAGGGTTAGTAAAAGACGGACGGGATCTAAAGCAGATATCTTCCAAGCTGCCCACATCAGAGCAGTCATTCCACCTCGATCCTGCAGGTCTGGATTCACACCGCGAGCAATAAAATAGGCGACCAGTGCTGTGTGGCCAAACTGTGCGGCCAAATGTATACAGGAACAACCCTCCGCATCTCTCAAACTCGGATCAGCTCCAGCTGCCAGCAGCAAAACTACGGCTCCCAAATGCCCTTGTCTAGTGGCCCAGTGTAATGGTGTCGCATTCAATTCACCACCAACAGCATCAACTATCGCACCTTTATCCAGGAAGTATTTGATTATATCTTTCCGGTTATTAATCGCCGCCCAGTGTAGCAGCGTAACCGTTTCACTATCCGGTTGATTCACGTTCCATCCAGCTTCGATCAGTTCCTTCACTCGTCCGATGGCACCGTACTGAGTAGCCTTCACGATATCGAAACCACTGTAATCATGTTCCACCGGAGCGACGGCTGATTCATGTGATATCAAGCCATCCCGATCAGTTCGTTCTGGCTCTGAGCAGCCACCAGCAGCGGCACTGCAAGCACTTTGATACATTTTCGGACCAGGCTATTGACTTCCACTGAAAATTTAGATATTTTTTTCTGCAGTTCAACCACTGATAGCAGTGGAAAAACGACCTCACGCAGAACAGATTCAGTCCATCACTATTCAAAAATATTGTTTTTAGAAACTTTTCAAGCCTAATAGCAAAATCGCTCGCAGCTCGATACGCACAATTAAATTATTAAATTGCTATATCCTACTAATTACTAGAATTCGACCAACTTTTTGTAAATTACTGAATCAAAACGCAGCTCTAAATATATTCGTTCTATCAGAACACGAAAATTTCGATTTTTTCACTACGCTGAAAGCGAAACGCTCAGAAAATGGAAATAACAATTTTGACAGCTGTCATATGCTGTCAAAACGATAGTTGACCCAATTATAGGGTGATCAGACGAAAACAACATTAAAAGGAAGCGCCCAAAAATGACATCTGAAAATTTTAAACTTTTCTCGCGAAAACCACCTGCCAAAATTCATTTTAACTTCCATATTTTATAAAAAATTGCTTTTTTCCATAAGACTTTTGACATTGTGTAAGGTGACTGATTATCAACAACCATGTTACAGAGCTCGATATTCGGAATTGGTTCAAGAAAGAGCTAGCGATTTTGGAAGAAGAAGGGCTCGCTGAAGTGTAGTAAATGGTGATGAGTCTTACTTCTGTCTTGATTAAGCTATCGGTAAAGTGATTTCTAGACGTTAAGGATAAAAGTTCCCGGAGTTCATTCAGAAAATACGAAATACAAGATTATTTATCAAAATCGATATTGTCCCCTTCAAAGTACTTCCCATCGAGCGCCTGACCCAATCATCGAAACATTTTTTACATTCGGTATGGCCATCAGAGCAAAGTCTAACTAAGTCTTGGCATTACATTCCTTTTGTGGAATTTGACCTTTATGTTTCAACAGACTTCGCAGCCGATTCTTAGTGTGCAGACTCATTGCATGGCTAATACTATGGATCCTACTGACACTAAGAACCCTTCCAAATCGGGGCTCGAACATACGACCACTGGCGATTTTACCATAATCTCTTATCGGATTCTGAATGCGTTCCACGAAGCGGTTTTTCGAGTCGACCAAATAGGAAAAAGTCGCAAAGAGCCAATTCAGGTGAATTCGGTGGTTAATGAAAGGTATTCGTTTCGTTTTCAGCCAAAGATTCACGGGTAATGATGGCTAACCAACTGACTAACCAATTGTAATCAACTGAAAACTCTCAACACTATTGACACTATTGACGATGCAAAACTGGTATGTGTCGGTACGTGCGGCTTCGCTCCGTTCGCAGCGTGCTTTGTTTATTTTCGTATAGCGTGCAGGATTGCCACATTAAAATTTATGTTTTTCAGGTGAAAAATTTGTATGATTCTTATCCTTTTATTCAATTTGTACCAACTTGTTAGTGTTATTACAAGATCATGATAACGATGCTTTTCTATAAAAGTACACTGCCTTTCTCATATAGAAAGTTTATACAATCACTTGAAAAATTGGCCCGAAGGGCTAAGTGTTCTACATCATTCGACACAGTTCATCGAGCTGAGCAATGTATGTGTCTGTGGGTGTATGTGTGTGAGTATGTGTCGAATAATGTCACTCATAAATTAAAAAAATCTCATAGTCCCATAGGTTGCTATTGAATTTCACACCGTCATTTAGATCAACGAACGGTAAAATTCTTCTAGATTTGTCTAGAAACTGATTCAATTTGTAGGCTATATCAGTGGCTTACTAAACGAACCGACTTTGGCTATACTGGTATACCACTTGCTTGAGCGCCTTATCCTTGCCACCGTGCTTTTCAACCGGTGGACAACTTGACAGCTCCCATACATCGAAAATATAAGTAAAAGTTTTGGTTCTCTGGTTCCACAATGACGTCGTAAATAGAATAACATTTGGAAATAACGTATCTGTTTTTCGACAATCTACGGTTTAAATTTTTAAGTTTTTTAAGTAAAACATATTTTGCTAGCATTTCTTGACATTGATAAAATAATTATGATGAAATGTTTTGGTATAAGTATAATTTTTCTCTTTTCAACAATAGAAGGTTTAAAAGTAGTTCATCACATTTCAATGAACAATGAACGTGAAGTAAGTTATTCTAATGAAATTTGATGACCAATACTACTAATTTGCAAACCAAGATTAAATCTATGGTTCCATTATCTTTATCCGAGTTGTTAGAAGAGCATCCAATGATAACAAATCCTCCTACGAAGTTTACAAAACACGCATGTTTGAAGATTTATGACGTGTGTTATTGATGAGTCTGTTGCTATGCAGCGCTGTTAAAAAAATTCGCAATATTTTGATTTCATTCAAAAGTTCTTGCGTGAGTCACATAATGAAAATTACGCTCCTTTTAAATATATTATTACTTATAATATTACTTATTAATATTACTTCGTACCAAAACGGTCCAGACGAAATTCTCCGCATCCGCCGTGGCAAACTGTCGAATTAAGACATTTGAAAACTTCCAAAAGAGCTGCTCTGAAACAATATTCCAAACATGGTGGATATGTTCTGCGAAATCGTTATGTGAAGATAAATCAGATATACAAAAAAACCGCGAAGCGTTGCCATGCACGTTATTTAAATAATATACAACGTACAATGAAATCTAACCCGAGAGCTTTCTGGAAGCATGTTAATGAGCAAAGGAAAGAATTCGGTTTGCCATCACAAATGCAATTCGGAGATGGTATTGGTTCGTCTACTCAAGAAATTTGCCAGCTATTCTCGGAAAGGTTCGCAAGTGTTTTCTCTTGCGATTTTCTATCTCCGCAGGAAATAGCACGCGCCGCGAATAATGTTCCTGTGTCCAATTATGCTTTGCACTCGATCAATATAGACGAGGAATCGATACAAACGGCAATCGTTGGTATGAAGGCTTCCACCTCTGCAGGCCCAGACGCCACACCAGCAGTCATCTTAAAGAAATGTTCAACCGGGTTAATTGCCCCCCTTTGCCGTTTATTTAATATGTCACTAGCTACGGGAATATTCCCCAACTTATGGAAAGCTTCATTCATGTTTCCGGTCTACAAGAAAGGAGACAAAAGAGATATAAACAACTACCGTGGTATAACTTGTATAAGCGCTATCCCCAAGCTGTTCGAAAAAGTAATACTGACTCCAATTTTCAATAATTGCAAGCAGTATATCGATGATTCCCAACATGGGTTTATGCCTAAGCGCTCCACAACCACCAATCTATTATCCTTTACATCTTACGTGACCAACGCCATGTCAAATGGTTTTCAGACGGACGTAATCTATACCGATCTTTCCCTCGCCTTCGATAAAATTAACCATGACATCACAATAGCAAAACTGGATCGACTTGGTTTTGGTACAAACGTCCTCCGATGGATACAATCATATCTCAGGAATCGTCATCTTGTGGTTAAAATTGATGATTGTACTTCGGAAGAATTTGTTGCAACATCTGGAATTCCGCAGGGGAGCCATCTCGGCCCTTTGATCTTCTTGCTTTACTTTAACGACGTTAATTTTTCTCTGGAAGGACCGCGCCTATCTTTTGCAGATGACCTCAAGATCTACCGTGTTATTCGCACCTTGAGGATGCGACGTTTCTTCAGCGACAATTGGCAATCTTTTCGGATTGGTGCAAATTGAATCACATGACCGTTAATCCAGAAAAATGTTCGATCATAACGTTTACGAGAAAAAAAGTGCCTTTGAAATTCGAATACTTTATTGAGCGATTCATGATTGGAAGATCGACGTGCATCAAGGACCTCGGCGTTTTTCTTGACGAGCAGTTAACATTCAGGCAACACACCAACTACATTGTGGCTAAAGCTTCTCGCTGCTTTGGATTCGTGATGAGAATGGCTAAGCATTTTACGGATGTTTACTGCTTGAAATTCCTATACTGTTCACTCGTTCGCTCTACTCTGGAATATTGTTCAGCTGTTTGAAACCCTCACTACCTCAATGGCGTTGATAGAATCGAGTCGATTCAACGTAGATTCGTTCGATTCGCTCTTCGCCGTTTACCTTGGACCAATCCTCATCAACTACCGAGCTATGAAAGTCGCGGATTGCTAATCGGTCTAGACACACTGCAAGTAAGACGGGAGCTATCGCGTGCTTTAATGATAGCAGACGTTTTGAATGATAGAATCGACTGCCCCACTTTGCTCCGTGAAATCAACATCAATGTTCGTCCTCGAGCTCTCCGCCATAACGCTTTTCTTCGACTTCCTTTACGCCGCACTAACTACGGCTTACAACGGTCATTCAATCGAGTGTCATCTGAGTTCGACTTCAATCTTTCACGGCATAAAACAAGGACCAAATTCTTACATAGTATTAGAATTAATCATTAGGACCACATCGTGTCTGTTGATTTTACAATAAATAAATAAATAAATAAATAAATATTGCTGCTCGCATACACAGTGACCGTGAATAACGTAATGAAGTACTGGTTTCTCTTGTAATCTTTTTGTTTCGTAATTCATTGCACCCGTATTGTATAGGAACACTAGCTCCGTCCTGAATTCAGTGGAACACATATGAACCAGGCTCATTTCTGTCAGGTTGTGTACGGGTTGGTGCTATTACTGAACGATTATCTTAAAATAATCTAGCATCACTGTTGTTGAACCAATCTCTTCACAAACAACAAGCACCGGTTATGTTTTGTTATTTGCGCGCTCAAACATCTTAATCTTTCTTCTCAACGAGCAGTTCGACGATTGTAAATTTCGTTCAAGATTTCTATTAGATTCCTCATGCTTGAAACTTTTAAACTATGAATACCAAACGTAAAGTATTTCCAAAACCAGGAGAAACATCTGCTGTTCTGAAGAAATTCAGGTAAGTGATGACGGTCAATATCGGATTGATCCTGAATAATGACCATGCTGATATCTAGATCCGGGGAAGACGATGACGATGAATTCGAAAGTAATTTCGAGGCTGAACTGGCCAACATGGAAGGTGACGACGGAATGGATCAAGCACTGTTGATCGGTCAAGGGCCGGAGGTGGAAAACACCTGTGCTAAGTGGAGTCGACCGAAGCCAAAGGATTATCAACCGAACGAGGACTCACTCGTGTTTCAGCAGATAGACATTGAGCACTACGTTGGAGAACCACTGTCGGGGATGCCGGGTCCACAGGTCAGATGTTGGTTCCATTAAAAAAATGCAAATGTTTGACTATTATTTAATTTTTTAGATTGGCCCTGTTCCGGTTATGCGAGTGTTTGGCATTACACAAGAGGGAAACTCGGTTTGTGCCCATGTCCATGGTTTTACGCCATATCTGTATGTGGCAGCACCGCGCGGATTTACACAATCTCACTTGAGTGACTTTCGTGTTGCCTTGGATAAGTCGGTGTTGAATGATATGCGGTCGAATAAGGAAAACGTCCAGGAGGCGGTGTTAGATGTGGAACTGGTTCAAAAACAGTCTATTCTTGGATACAATGGGGAGGACAAATTTACATTCATAAAGGTGACGGTTGCTCTTCCGAGATTGCTAGCAGCAGTCAAGAGATTACTGGAGAAAGAACAGATGATGCCAGAAATGGACTTTCAGGATTGTCGAGTTTACGAAAGTAACATTGATTTCGATATTCGGTTCATGGTAGACAGGAACGTTGTTGGATGCAGCTGGATCGAGCTTCCTCCAGGAAAATGGCGAATGCGACAAAAAGGTAAGACCCCAGCACCAAAGACTAGATGTCAGATTGAGGTGGACGTAGCATACGATAAGTTCATCGCTCATGCACCGGAGGGAGAATGGAGTAAGGTGGCACCTTTTCGAATTTTGAGTTTCGATATCGAGTGCGCTGGACGAAAGGGCATTTTTCCAGAACCACAACACGATCCGGTCATTCAGATAGCAAACATGGTGATTCGCCAGGGAGAACAAGAACCGTTTTTGAGAAATGTTTTTACCCTGAAAGGATGCGCGCCTATCGTTGGATCACAGGTTTTAAGCTATGACTCAGAACAGGAGCTGTTGGATAAATGGGCAAGTTTTGTCCGTGAACTAGATCCGGACATTCTGACGGGTTATAATATTAATAATTTTGATATTCCGTACTTGCTGAATAGGGCTAGCCATTTGAAAGTTAAGAATTTTGAATATCTCGGTAGAGTAACCGACATCCGATCCGTGATCAAAGAAACTGTTATTCAGTCCAAACAGATGGGCCGCCGTGAGAACAAATTTGTCAATTTTGAAGGGCGTGTTCCGTTTGACTTATTGTTTGTACTTCTGCGAGATTATAAGCTAAGATCTTACACATTGAATGCGGTCAGTTATCACTTTTTGCTGGAACAAAAGGAAGACGTACATCACAGTATTATCACTGATCTCCAGAATGAAAGTGATCAGACCCGACGTCGTTTGGCCATGTATTGTTTAAAAGATGCATATCTTCCGCTTCGTTTGCTCAATAAGCTAATGTGCATTGTGAACTACATGGAAATGGCCCGTGTCACCGGTGTTCCACTTTCGTGCCTGTTGACCCGTGGCCAACAGATAAAAGTCATGAGTCAGTTACTTAGGAAATGCAAAGAAAGCGGATACCTAATACCGTCGTATCATGGTTCCGGTTCGGAAGAGCAGTATGAAGGAGCCACGGTTATCGAGCCTAAACGCGGTTACTACGCTGACCCGATATCGACGCTGGATTTTGCGTCTCTATACCCAAGTATTATGATGGCTCACAATCTGTGTTACACAACACTGTTGCAGCCAGCCAGCAAGGATAAATTTGGTCTTAGCGATGATCAGATCACGCGAACTCCTGCTAACGCCTCCTTTGTTAAGATGTCAGTTCGAAAAGGAATTCTCCCGGAAATCTTGGAATCACTTCTAGCTGCTCGTAAGCGTGCAAAAGCCGATCTTAAAATCGAAACCGATCCTTTCAAACGTTCCGTCCTTGACGGGCGGCAGTTAGCTCTGAAAATATCTGCTAATTCAGTATATGGGTTCACAGGTGCCCAAGTTGGCAAGCTACCGTGCTTGGAAATCTCCGGCTCGGTAACAGCGTACGGGCGAACCATGATCGAACAAACCAAACAGGAGGTGGAGCAGCGGTACACCGTGGAAAATGGATATGAGAACGATGCCGTCGTCATTTATGGTGACACGGATTCCGTAATGGTGAACTTTGGAGTCAAATCGCTGGAACGAAGTATGGAACTAGGTCGCGAAGCAGCGGACTTCGTGAGTGCTAAATTTGTGAAACCCATTAAACTGGAATTCGAAAAGGTCTATTATCCGTACCTTCTGATCAATAAGAAGCGTTACGCCGGTTTATACTTTACCCGACCCGACAAGTACGACAAAATGGATTGCAAAGGTATTGAGACGGTTCGACGGGATAACTCTCCGCTGGTGGCTAACCTGATGAATTCGTGTCTGCAGAAACTACTGATCGAACGTAATCCGGAGGGTGCCGTCGAGTACGCAAAGCAAACAATTGCCGATCTGCTCTGCAATCGGATAGACATTTCCCAGTTGGTCATCACCAAAGAACTGGCAAAAACGGACTACGCCGCGAAACAAGCTCACGTTGAGTTGGCCAATAAAATGAAAAAACGCGATGCGGGTAGTGCTCCGAAGCTGGGTGATCGAGTTCCGTACGTTATTATTACGGCAGCCAAAAACACCCCAGCTTACATGAAAGCCGAGGACCCGATTTATGTTCTGGAGAATTGCGTTCCCATCGATGCAAACTACTATCTCGAAAATCAACTGTCCAAACCGCTCCTTCGTATCTTCGAACCGATTCTGGGTGAGAAAGCGGAATCAATTTTGTTACGAGGTGATCATACCCGTACCCGTTCCGTAGTCACATCGAAGGTTGGTGCACTGGCTGCCTTCACCAAGAAACGGGATGCCTGTCTCGGGTGTAAGGCCTTGTTACCGGCTGGGTATGAGGGGCAAGCCCTCTGTCAGCACTGCAAACCGAAAGAGTCAGCATTGTATCAGCAAGAACTGAGCTCGCAACGTTCACTGGAAGATCGATTCTGTCGGCTGTGGACTCAGTGCCAACGCTGTCAAGGGTCACTCCACGAGGAGGTCATCTGCACTAGCCGAGATTGTCCGATATTCTACATGAGGACTAAAATCAAGATGGAACTGGAAACGCAGCAAAAACGAGTTGGCCGATTTGGAGTACCATCGTGGTAGTGATGCATATTTGAGTTTTAGTTATTTCCCGTGAATAAATTCTGTATTGTTATATTGATATTTAGGACCTCAAATTCATTACTTTTATCAGCTGATTTCCCCATCAAACCACACACTCTGTAAGAGTTCATCTTCTATCATAAGGAGCGATTGCAATCCTAAAGTGATTCAACACTGGAACTGAATTTTGTTCAAAGAAAGAAAACAATTTTTTTTACAGATGTAAGCATTATTTTTATACTTGTATATATTACTTTTATATTTACGATAATTTAAATTAATGCGACAAGTCATTCTTACGGGTTTTACCGCAGAAGCTAATCGGGCCACGTGCGGCAAAATGAATCAAAAACACAATACTCAAAACGGATTTTGTCGGTTCTTGTAACAAAGTCCATTTGCAATTTGAACTGAATGCAGGAGGGACGACGTACCACATTTCCCTCCAACACCAGACAATTGCGGGTTGTCTGGTTTTCACTGTTCCTAACACTTACGCTATCAAACACGAAAAATTAGTCCAATTGATAAATTCCCCTGCTGCATTGGTTGTTGGTTCTTGAACGCTGCTTCTGCGGTTGTTGTTTGTTAGGTAAACGGACATCCGGTAGAACTATTTTCGCGATTGCAATGCATTTGATAACCAGTCCATCGCTTGATCTAAACCTTCACCTTTAGTGGCAGACGTCTTGAAAATTTGGAACGTTCGGTTTTTCAGTGCTTCCAGACCAAGAGCTTGGTGCACCTCAGCTACGCTCATGCATCCCTCCATGTCCTGTTTGTTCGCCAGTACCACCAAAATTGCACCAGCCAGTTCATCCTCCTACAAACAATATACGAAAATCTAAAACATCCAACCAAGCACTGGTGGTTTTATCTTACCCTTAACATATACAAGAGCTCATCTTTCGATATTCCTATCCTATCCTTGTCTGCTGAATCTACCACGTAGATAATAGCGTCTGTATTGCTGTAGTAACACCGCCAATATGGCCTGAACAGAATAAAATTTAAAAAAACAGTTCAGCTTTCGGAACAATGTCTAGTGATTGTTACTACCTTATGCTGGTTTGGCCACCCAAATCCCACACCTGGAATTTGAGGTTTTTGTATGTAACCTGCTCAACGTTGAAACCGATCGTAGGTATTGTTGTTACGACCTCTCCCACTTGCAATCGGTAGAGAATTGTAGTTTTGCCTGCTCCATCCAAACCGAGAATCAGAATACGCATTTCACGGTTCCCAAGCAGACCGCGGAAGTAGCTAAACAAACCTCCTACAAACGAAACAAGACAGCCCCGTTTGGATTGAATGAAACAATTTATGAATCAGCACAGTTTAAAAATCAACTAAAATAACCAGCAAACACAAATGCTCAGTGCCATAAATACTGTAAACATGCTTACCCATGGTTCCGCTACTCTGATTTTTCCGATTAGAGTGATAATTACTAACCAAGTGAATAAATAATTCTAGCTGTCAAATAGTGTGATACCTTGTATTGAACTCCACAAAATAGACAAATTAGTTTGCACAGGAAAACGAAAAAGTAGTGACGAATATCTGCACTCGCGATAGCAGATTATATTTGACAGTTAATAATGGCATTTTGACGTGTAAAGAAAAAGTTTAGTCGTAATCGCATAGAGCTGGGCAATATCGCAACATTGAACCGGCAGTGTTATCAGAACTGAGGAAAAACCTTGTCTATGTTTAACCCGCAAAAAAAAAGATTTAGTGAGTTGGTTTTGTATGATATGACTAAAACCATGCAAACCATGGTCCATCTTGCCATTTAGCGAGTTTAGAAAAGTTTTAGAGAGATTGTTAATTAGCGGACACCCGGTGACAAGGATATGGGGCTCTAGTCAGTTTGGTCGTAGTCAACATCGCGAGTATTCGGTTGGCGATTCGAGTGCTCAAATTATAGTCAACAAAAAATCGAGCATTCTAAGTGGAGTAAAATCTGAAATTTTTTTTACCGCGATGAAGCAATTCTGAACGATAAGATAAAAAAGTAAACAAAGAGAGGCTCTCATTTGCAGTTAGGCCCTTTTTGTCGTGGGACTTTCGAAATGTTCTTTTCATGATAGGAAACTGTTTAATATCCGAGATCCGTATCGCATTGAAAAATCACATAAAAAAGTACGGGTGTGTAGTGTCAGAGACATAACTGGATGTCATGAATACGAATAAAACTGACACGATTTCTTTATACTTTCGAATTCGAATTGATAGCTGATCGATTGTGTGAATTGTGAAACTTTTGACGTCGATTATCTCATTTCGGATTTCCATATTTCATTGAAAGAAACTATCAAGATGCTGTACAGAATTCATTTATGTCTTTTAGAAGGACCAAATTATGGAATTCTCTACGATATTTAGCACAGTTCGGAACATTTTTCTCGTACGATCATCGCACAGCGAAAAATGCACGAAGCAAATCAAATTATTTTGTATTTTCACTAAACTGATGATTTTTACCTTCGATTTGCAAAGAAGTAATCTTAATAGTTCTTTAGGTAACATTTAGAGCCATTAGAACGGCTGATTTTATATAATGTGGTCAATTTTCGTTTTTCGCTTTCTTTCTCTCCAATGCAAACGACCAGAAACCCTGTTCCATGATGCAATTGCTCTTATTTGAGTTGAAACTAGCTTTGCGTACAACCCGCAAGACATCCGCTCGCAGTGCCAATTTCGACGTCGATTATTTCATTTCGGATTTGCATAATTCATTGGAAGAACATTTGTACAGGATTCATTTCTGTCTTTTAGAAGGTCCAAATTGTGGAATTCTCTATTTAGCATAGTTCGAAACATTTTTTTCGAACGATCTTCGCACAGCGAAAAGTGCACGAAGCCAATCAAATTATTTTGGATTTTCACTAAACTAATGATTTTTACTTTCGATTTGCAAAGAAGTAATCTTAATAGTTCTTTAGATAACATTTAGAGCCATTAGAACGGTTGATTTAATGTTGTCCACTTTTCGTTTTTTTTATCTCCAATGCAAACGACCAGAAACTCTGTTGCATGATGCAATCGCTCTTGTTTGAGTTGAAACTAGCGTGCCAAATGATGCGAAACTGGTTTAATGCGTCTTCTCGCCTTGACGACCGGAAGGCAAATGAGAACTGCGATCTGAGCGTTTGAGGTTTTTAACCACGCAGAAGGTGCGCTCTCCTATGCCGCTATTTGAATGCGTCTTCTCGCCCGGACGTCTAATTCCATCCAACGCACAGGAAGAAATGATCGATTTTCGACCACGGTTCCCCTTTTATAACGTTCAGTTGAAGATATGTGCCTGCTGACTACCTCAAAATCTTCGTCCTTGCGCGAAAAACCCAAGCGAAAGTAAAGAGTTTTCCGCGTTGTTTTCAAATTTTGAGAAAACTTAATTTTTGAGTTGTTTGTGGTTATCTCACACTGTTCAAAATATTATCCTAAATTCCTGATCATATTTTTGATGAAATAGTGAAAGAATTATGTTGCTGCCATTAATACAAGTCGATATATTCACAATTAAGTTATGCCCATTCTTCCATATGGTTAATTTTGAAAAGACGCCCCATAGTAAAGTAAGTCGTATTCACGACAAAAACCGCATAACTTTGAAAGTTCGCGTGAAAAACCGCCAAACTGTGAAAATTCACATAAAAAATCGCATAACTTTGAATATTTGAATTTAAAAAAACTCATAACTTTGAAATTTCGCTTAAAAAAGTTGCATCGGATCGCGACAAATAATCGAGTAGGTAGCAATAGTGAGTTCTTTGTTTTCATCGTATAGCAAATTTGAAATTTGGACAATTGAATTAAATATTTGATTTTGTTATCTGTGATGTTAGTTTCACGTGAACTTTTTCGCTACCTTAAAGTACACGTGGAACTTCTGGCAAAAGTACACAAGGAACTTTTGTCTACTAAAAGCACAGAACAAGTTCCGCGTGAACTTTCACCACATGAACCTCCAAACAACTTGGAAGTACGGTGGAAGAACCAAGTGAACTTAGTCTGGATAGTTACTTTAAAAATTATGAAGTTGTACAAAAAATACGACTGAGCACAACTATATTAAAAATAAAACAATTCTTATGTTCACTAAATAAATACATTTTTTGATGATGGACGATTAGATTCTTCGATAATAAATAGTTCCGGAAATTCCTATTTGACTGACGACTTTTCATTTCAATTATTTAATTGATTTATGACCATCAAGGAATCATTTGCTTCCGCGATAGTGTCATTTTTGTTGTAGGAGAAATTGTAAGCCTACTTGTCTTTTGGTCGGTAATAAGGGAACGTACAAACGACGACACGACCTGCCACTCGTCTATCAAAACTGTATCGTAAATTTAACTACCCCTCAGTAACTGGAAATGTCAAATCGAAAACGCTAGTGAATTTTTTTAAACTGGCAGCACAAGTTGATATATTTATTGATTTTGAATAACAGTCACCATTGAGGTTTCTATGCCCGGTGAAAAATGAACGGTGGCCCTACTGAAAAATTGGTGGCCAACACGTTTCCTGATGAAAACAAAACAATATGTAAAAGCGATTCACACGCAGCATCAAGCGGCTATCACCTGAATGGAAGGATTACGGAACAACAACATTAATTGTAAGCAATTAATATGCAAGGACACTACGTCAAGTTCACGGAACTTTTTAACGTCGGATACTTGAGCAATATTCGGCTAAATAAAATTAATAAACCAATCTGGACGTCGACCGAAGTTGATTAATCGTCTGAACTGTGTTTAATGCATTCGTTTCCTGATGAAAACAAACTAATCTCATTTGCATTTGTAGTTGTAAGTGAGCTGTCAGAGAGCCTAATAACCTTGGTTACTGCATATCGAAGGCAAGATGAATGTAAACAAAATAAATTTCAGATCGGTTATTATGTTACGGAACATTTTAATGGATTTACCTGACTCGAGCGGAATGTAAAAAATGAGGAGTATGAGTTATGTCTTTTATAAAGCCAAGTTCAAAATTCAGGTCTTGACTTGAAACCGTTGTGTGAAAAGGAAGACATGGAAATGACCGACAACGAGCTGAGCGAGACTAGTGCTCTGCGGTGCCTGTATAACGTACGGTAAAATGATTTCTTTGTGGAATTCCACTAGTAATCCTCGAATAGTGGCCAACAAGGTGAAATACTGTTTCCACTTCTGCGCAATCAACCGACACAAAACAATTTTGACAACGGTATATTACACCGAATCCTACTGCCCAGAAAAGCTAGCAGTTGAAGTGTACGGATGAATCGCTGGAAGCAGATCATTGTCCTCGTTCGTTGGTTTCATCCTTAGTTTCGATTAAATTCCGAAAATCGAGTTCATTTAAATGCATTTCTGCTTAATTTGGACAAAGTTTAACACTAATAGAACTATTCCACCGCTTTCAAAACATGTTTATTTGTTTTGGGGTTCCTTGGTAACTAGTCCATAGCAACTTAAACAGTGTTGCTCGAGAAGATTATTTTTATCATTTACAAGGTGTCGCTAGATTTGTGGTAACTGGCGGTGAATCGTTAGCGAACAGTTTTAATGCTGATTTTTCTTCGAAGTGCCTGGTCGTGTCGTCGGTACAAACTTATAAATTTTATGAACAGTGAGTCGGTTCAACTGAATATTGCATATATTTTGGTCGGATTCTTTTTATAATAATTTGTGAAATTAGATCTAATGATTCTGTATACCTGAGTCTGTGCAGCTCAATTATACACGTTTAAGATAACTTTAACAACTTTTTTCTGAATCTTTTGAAGTGTTTTATTCCTGGTAGTATAGTTTTTTTATATGTGTTCCTGGAAAGTAAGATTTTTTCAAACATACACTATTTTATTGATGATATGTTTACGTTTCGTCTTTGCCCCATCGGTGCATAGCAGTTCAAATTGAACTGCTTTATGGAAAACCCGGCAGTTCAATTTGTACCGCTAACCTAATGCTGTCAACACGTTTGTTTGAAACCTAGTTTCGAACCTAGTTTCAATCAGACCCTGTCAGCTTGGAGCGAAATCAATCTTCAGTTCAGCAACGCCATCGCACGGCATAACCTTCAACATATCATGTCAATTGTATGGGTGCGCAGTGCTGCTATTTTGGCGCGCATGAATTCGACATTTCTATCCCCTACTTCTATGTACCGGATTCGATGCGGACTCGCCTGAGAGCGCCATGCTCGCAAAAAAGGATGTTGCAAATGATTTGTTTGGGAAATGTGAGAGCTTGATATCTTGTTAATATGATGTCTTTGTTTTAACGTTATTGAACTAAAATTCGAGTCAGTTTCGAACATGGTTTTTATATTGGGGCAAGGTGTGGAATAGTCTAATGAGAAGATTTTTAACGGGAAAATGTTGGAAGCAAGGAACCTAATTGGTCATGAAACACCAACCCAGGAACTGTTTTGCTGATTGCTTTGAAACTTTTCTCGGATGTTTAACGATTCGTCATAATCCGACACCAACAAACTTGACTGCGGTTCGAACGAATTATTCCACAAATCCCATAAAACTGTCTGATAAATTCTTCTAGTTTGCAGAGATTAGTTTGTGGGAACAAAAGCTTAATTCGGCTCTACTGGTCCCTCCTTTTCCTGTTCCGGAAGCACCGAAAGTGGTGCAGAAAGACTTAAAAAAAAGAACTCACTTCGATTTCTCAGCGATGGTTGAATCGTGTGTCGATGAGTGTCAAAGTTCGCCATATGGAATGACAATATGAAAACACAAAACAAACGATACGTGCTTTGTTTTGTTTCGTACACGCTATGAAGAAATCGAAACGGTTACAAATGGCTGCTACTAATGTGTAATATTGGTAAAACACGATGCTGCGATTAAAAAAATTATAGCTATTTTATAATCAGTATGACCGAAAAAATAAACGAATGTCAATGCATTCAAATTTACTTGAAAAAATATAAAATTTTCACATCTGCTAGTGCAGTAATACCGTGCCGGTGGTGTAGTGATGTCAATAATAATAGTAATAATAGTAATAATAATAAGAACAAAAATCATACTATATGATTTAAGCTGCTGATTAATGCTGTTTAGCTTGACTTACATATGCAGAAGTAACAGAAACGCAGGTTCGTATCGTTTGTTAGATTTCGTTTAATTGAATTAATCGAAATAGAGTATGAGATAGTAAATCTAGGCTTAACTAGGTTCAAAAATGTTTCAATATTTAGGTCATATTAGTTGCTGGCAAACAAACCAACTTCCGTTCCTCTGAATCCAGGTTCGGAAGAATTGGAAATGGTGATTAAAAACTGCAAAAGGATCTCACTCACTTTCCTTCAAGATGACCAGATCGATTTTCATAAGCTTATATGTTCAAAGGAAAAGTTTCACACGGAATTCCTAAATTTGTTGTGGATACTACTTCCGGTTCCGAAACTACAGGGTAAACAGGATTTGTAGAGTTTGTTAGATTAAGTCCGAACAAACTTTCCTATTTCTATTCAATGAACAGTTGTTTTAGCGAATTCCACAGTAATATTTTTGATGTCATGAGTAATATGAGAAAGGCATCATTACACCACTAGGTGGATTGAAACAAGTTTTTTACTTTTGTATTACGTTCCGTCTTTGATTCATCAGTGCGCGTAAGCTGTTTATATGAAACTGATAGTGCTACTTAACCGTTCAACATAAATCGTCAACGCAACTTGCACAACATTTAAGGGTTTTGCTAAAAGCCATATTTGGCACAGAACCGACTCCACTATTCTTTACGTTTCGTCTTCGACTCGTCAATAACTAAGAGCAAATTCAGCAGCTGCAAGATTCATATGGGTGGTCTATAATGTAACTGAAACTGAAATAAACGTATCCCCAGCAAGCCGTTTTAGTTTTATTTATTCGAACAGTTCTACTGTCAAATTTAAAACTGGTATACGCTGCCGTTCTATTTTTTCCAGTCCCCTGCTATGACGTCATGAAACTGTGGCCAGCATCATTCTGCAAAAACCAAAACAATGAAGAAGAATGGCCTTGAGAATGGTTAACAAAAAATTAGATATTACAAACTACTTGTTTATTCAGTAAACTTTACCGCACTTCCCCGCAAATTATCGAGCAGAATATCATCACTACGATAAGGAAATTAAGATTTTACTCGATTTGAAATGCTCGAACGTTAGTTTACCAAACTCTGAGCGCTCGGATTGCCCACCAAATGCCCCAGATGTTGGCTACGTTATCACTTGCTGGGGCGCCCTATCCTTGCCACC
The DNA here is from genome assembly GCF_030247185.1 of Malaya genurostris. Classification (NCBI taxonomy): domain Eukaryota; kingdom Metazoa; phylum Arthropoda; class Insecta; order Diptera; family Culicidae; genus Malaya; species Malaya genurostris. The sequence continues at coordinate 90,669,120 of NC_080572.1, read as the reverse complement.
GGGCTGATTTTTTCTATATTTGAAACACAGATAAAACGCTGCTGGGGCTGCCAGTTTATTTTGTTATAATTACTAGATTTAAATTTTAAAACTGACATAAATTTTGCATCTAGAACTAGAACACTCCTGAATATGCCCTAAGGCTGTGAACCATTTTGCGGTTTATTTTAACTTTTGGTTGAAATCTGACACTCGAGCGGTTAATTGGTTGTTGTCAAAAATAATAAAATAAAAACCAAAAAATAAAAATTGGTTGTTGTCAAAAATAATACACGCTCATTCAATGTTACTCTCAAGTGAGCAATTTGTACTCACTTTTGCTTATTTAGTTCAAATGTCAAAAAGTGAGTAATATTGATTTAGAAGAATGAGTAACTTCGACTCAGTTTCTAAATCGACAACAAGTTTTACTCACAGAGGTTTGAAAACGTTGTGTAAAAATTTACGTTCACTGAACTTTTCCCTTTGTCGAAGGCGGAACTTTCCCTTTGTCGGAAGCGGTACACATTAACAAAATGCTGCAATTCGCGCAGGTTGAAGACGATAAGTAAGCGTTCAGTCATATAGCAAGTATTTTCTATATTTTTTTTCTATATAAGAATACATCAGAGCATTTCTACCAATGCTGTACAAAATGCCGTACGTGGGCAACGTAGGAAGGCAGACGGATCCTTTCCAATGGCCGATGAACAGGTAGCGAATTCGTTGGATATAAGTAAGTCAGTATTTGTTTAACGTAAAGAATTCCCTTTTCGAATCCCTTATTCAATTCGCATGCTATTGAGTCATATTTACTCACTCGAGCTAACTTTACCATTTGTAGCACTGAGTAATTGTTACTCAGAATTTGACAAATACCATATTCACTCAAAAGTGAGTAAACAGGTTTTACTCACTATAGAGTAGTTCCACTTTTAACGAAAGTGAGTGAAATTGTACTCACTTTAGAGTAACATTGAACGAGCGTGTAAAATAAAAACCATGCTCGAGAGCATGGTTAGTTTTGACAGATCGATGGTTGTTTCCCGACACTGAAAAAAATCTTCCAATGAAAATTATAATATTATTTCTTTAGTTGAAATTATTTCCAGGAGAAAATCAACCCAAATTACTATCCTTCCGTCAAATTTTGAAATGGACCGCAGTTTAAGTTAAATTTAACTACTCGACACAAAATAACCACTCAAGTGTCAGAATTCAAATAAAAGTTAAAATTAACCGCGAAATGGTTCACAGCCTAAGTAACCAAAATCTGTGGTCGGCCAGTTCAGTCGCCTATTCGTTTCGCACGGGACGTCAGAAAAGACATTGGTGCAACCTAAAGTGCTTCGCAAACAGCGTTGAAATTACGCCTGCAAAGCGGTTCAAATTGAACTGTTTAAATTTTTGCTGTAAGCAGTTCAATTTCAAGTACTCTGCACGGGCGAGTCCAAAACGAAACGTTAAGAATAGTAATCAAAATTGTTTTCGAATGATTTACGTGTCCTCATAACGACAGGTTATTTCACATACGATTCCTAACAGGCTTTGATTCCCATTTCAACAATTTGTATCGGTAAGTTTGAAATCAAACTCTAAGCGGTGTCACTGAACATTGGTGCCCAATCAAATGGTTGTGTGTTTCACTAGTGGATATATCTGATCAATAAAAATATATTTATGAGAGAAACAACTAGGAACCGTTTGGTGATGGCTCCGATTTTACTATAATTTTGCTGCTCTCAAGGAACTTGTCGCGAGACAAGATGTCAAATGGAGACAGTAGAAAGCAGAATTGATTGGCTCTCGCAGTCGCAGCTCAACGCCTACCAATACATATGCAAAATTTTAAGATAAGCTATTCACACCAACGGGAAAGTTGAACGAAACGAATATGAAAAATGCGTGAGAGGGACTAAAGGCGAGGAAAAAATCAATTAATAATTTAATTTTTATGAATATATAGTAAATTTATCCGTCGCTCCATGTTTATGAGCGGTTTCTGTTACTCTCACAACACACGGCACTTTTTTTTACTCTACCACAAACGAATATCCAAATTATCAGGATCCTTGATTAAGTCTCGCTTTGGTGCGCAAAAATTCCTTAGTGTGTATTCGAAGAGTAGCCGAGGCGCATTCCAACGCATCGTGCAGCCGAAAGCAGAAATACGCGCGGGACGAAAGAAATATTTTATTGAAATTTCTTCGTCTCCCTTCCGCGATGAAGAAGAGGAAAGTTGAAGATATTTGAACGCGATACCAGTAGGGCTCTGACGTATTCCTCGCCTCGGTAGTGCCATGCTTTGGTTGGCGAACTCGGGGACAATTGCTAAGTTTGTTTGGGTTGACAAGATCGAAAATGTGAATTACTGTCGATATATATGGTTGCAGTATGACTACGTTTCCATATTTAACAATGCTATTCAATACTTGACCCATATTCAAAACTGAACACGATCAACATGATCAGCAACGCGTAACTCACAATTTCACAATTCAGTAATTTTTATTGTTTGGTAAAATAAATCCTGCTTCAATCCACCTAGGGGTGTAGTGACACCTTTCTTATATTACTGATTATCTTATAAATGTAGACGTGCGACTCGTTTCTTAGCATCTTACACTAAAACAAAGAAGCTTGTTTGAGTATCCATGCACTAACGTAACCTTCCAATTGAAACAATACTGCGGATTTAGAAAAAAAAATTTAATCACACTTTACTCTATAATTCTCGAACCGAGTGTCGGGTTCAAATCAAATTCAATAGTCACTTATGAGACCATATGACCGTCGATTTCAAGAAAATGAAGTAAATGTCTTTTTGGAGTTTTGATCAGCATTACCAGTATTGCCGGAACCAAAAATTGGATATCGGTATTTCTAAAATCGAATTTTTCGACGTTCTTGCAACAAGGTCCAGAAACTAAAATAATTTTGAGTGCAGTTCCGAACAATTTTTACGTTCTTCGAATCTCCACTTTAAGCGATGATTTAAAATATTTCTCACTCATCACCCCATAATACTGCAACCGGTCTGAGGTCTGATCCAGATGAAATTCAACTAACGCGTCCTGCAAACAAGAGAAATGTACGAAGAATTTATATACAAGTTTCGGAAATCTTTCTTTGAGTATATTTTGAGTATTCAGATCAGAGCGTTCAATTTTAAATGACATACGCAGCTCACCTTTTCCTCTCAACTTTGTATACAACCCCTTAACCAATTTCATTGAATTCTATTTACTAAGGAAACAAAATGAAATAGATAGTTTTTCTTGGATCCTGACATTTTATTTGATTTAAGTTTGTGAAAATCGGTTCTCAAATTCTCAAATTCACACATATATGCGTACACATCCACTCGCTTTTACAGTGCGTGCAAAGCCGTTCTATATAACTAGGAAAAAACATTAACAAAAAAAATGAACACAAAAACATACTTCAAAAACTGATGTTCAATGTAACTCAACGTTTCTACTTAAGGAGCAAGACTTTGAAAGCGTATGAGGAATGTCAACAATGTGTGTGTAAAAACAAATTTCGGCGCTTCTTTTCCTGATTTTAAGCAATAAATCTTCCGTATGGTTGAAAAATAAACCAATCGGATCATTCTGCTTAAAATTGCAATTCAAGAAAAGAGAAAACCTTAGTCTAAAACTTCCGCTTTTCTTAGAACTGCTCGAAAAAAAATATTTCAGAGTCAGCTTACATCCACATAACACATTTGATTAGCAACAAACACTTTCCTATATGGATTTCCTCTTGCAGAAATTATTTAGATATAAAGATTTACGTACCTTTTATAAGTAAACCCGCAAAAAAGAAACTGTTAGTTTAACACGCGAAAGGCAATGGATATGGAATGTTGTCGTAAAACTATTTATATTTCCGGAAAACTGCTTTTGTAACAGAAAATATTTGTTTTTTTTTTATTTTGTATAGCGCAATCTAATACAAATCCATTGAATCAGTGTTGCTAACTTTTTATTGGGCAATTGAAATCTACATTCATAAAATTTAAGCAATTTTCCATCAAACGTTAGTGAAAAATTTATAAACTGATTTTTCATCCAAAAAGTCTTGCTTAACGTTCGTTTGAGAATATTACTAAAAAAGATTGTTTGAAACTCAATCGTGTAAGCCTCTTTGATAAACTGGTTACACTGCATATATGAATACATAGATCTACACTCAAATAAAAATTCACGTTCGATTCACTTGAAAAATCACGTAGAATGGTTTCAAATGTCAAATTGAATATTTTACGTGACGAAAATGAATGTTATACGAACATCCCCTAAAATGAATATAGTCATCACATAAGGTTTACGTGAATTGATCAAACGTCAAACAATCTACGTGAATTTCCAGTGTGAAAAACTCGATTTTGAAAATGGCGAGCAGTGGCCCTCGAAGTGAAAGTAGTGTAAATATTTGCGAGAAAAGTTATTTAATTACAATTTTTCACTCCATCTACCGGACCATTCCAGTATAAAAGTTTCCATGTGTTCAACTGGACCGAGTGCCTGCGTGAGTCCGGAAATTTACCCGCTCCTGCCGAATGCTTCAAACAGGCCGTCGGTATGAAGCTAGAGACACTGGAACCATGTAATGCGACTTCAACCTGTATCGGTAGTGTTGTGGGAGTTCTTGGATCTCGACTTCGGCTTCGGTTGGATGGCAGTGACAACATAAACGATTTCTGAAGGCTTGTCGATTTGAGATACCACGACGTTATTAGTTGCTTTTTAAGCCATTGGAATTATATGACAATTTTCTGAAATATATGTTTTATATTTCATAGCATTTCTTTTGACTTCAACCAATATGTAAAATAGTAATTTTCTGGTATCTAAATTTGATATGAACTGATAGATAAATGTGATATGAACAGTACATTACATTTTACCTATAAAACACGTAACTTTTACTGGATTATGCATTAAACAGCTTTTAAAAGCCAGTCCATTAAAACCTACGTGAAAAGTAGGGTGGAAAATATTCACATAACTTTTCACGTAACTATAATATGATAATTATTTTGAGTGTATGACATACGTACCAAATAAAATGTACGTAATACACAAATTACCAACACAAGTTAACTTGGTTTACTCTTGATCCTTAAAAACAAGTAATTTTCGAAAGTAAAAATAAGTACAAAAATTAAACACAATTAGAACGATGTTTTATTTGACGACAGATCGTCAAACATGAAATGTTTCATCCGCCGTGAAATCTTGGTTCGATGCAGACCCAAGTAACCATATGCATTATATCACTGCACATTTACAACTTTATTTTTACATTGTTAATGTATAATTACACGAATCCTACATACTTTAAAGCAATGTGCATTAAATTTGCATTTAAAATGTAACTGAGCATTATTTTACAACAACCTTCAGTCGTGCTAAATATCGACATTCAATGCTATATTTTGGAGCAACGAAACTTTAACAATAACTAGAAGAGTAATAATCCTATGATAGTGTAATAATCGCCCTTTTCAGCTTTATAATAGCATTGTAAAAACGTGTGTGAATCCGCTGCATTTAATCAAATTTTACACGAATTTTTAAAGCTGAATTAATGTAAAGTTATAATGCGTCGTGGTTACTTGGGAAGATGCCATTTATACAGATTTATACGCATTATACAGATTTCTACATACGCATACAGATTTAATACAGAGTACAGTTTTTTTTACAGATTTTAAAATTGTACCGCTAAGCATACGCAAAGTTTGCACTATTTATGTAACCCTCAAATAATATTGCACAAGTGCCATATTATTTCTGACGTCTCAAGCGTAAACGAGTGACGGCTTATTACTGGCCGTCGCAAAATGTGAGCATTTAAGGATTTTGCAAAAAGCGCATATTTTGTTTCCATTTCTTCGCGTTTCGCCTTCGATGAGTCAGTACTTAAAGCATTTCACAGTTTTTGCACAAACCAAAAAAAGTATTTGATTGCAGTGACGAGATAAAAATTTATTAATCAACGTACAAATAACACATTGAAATGGAGATCTTTCATGCAGATTTCCGTAGATTTTGTCTGCGGATTTGTAGGTCCGTAGAAAATCTTCGAGTCCGTAGATCTACGGACATTTCCGTAGATCTGACATCGCTGGTACCATGAGGTGAACGCCCACATTATCGAAATGACGGAATGAGCAATGAATTCTTACTCGACTGCATGATTTTTTAGTGCTCGATCGGTTCAGTGCTAGAATTTTCGCCTGAGTTGGCTGCTCGATCAACCTGATTGACAGTGACATTATAAATGTCATTGAATATTCGCTCATTTTATGAATGTGTTAGTGTGAAATTTAAGCGACTTAAGCCATTTCACTACACTCCAGCTAGAGGAATGGATGATGCTGACTAAGGTAGGCCATTTCGTTAATTTCCAGCGAATTTCAATAGTTTGCATCAACGTGCAAAATCAGGAAAGAAGAAGAAGAAGACGAATTGACAATTCAGTCCGCATCTTCTCACTCAATTCCCCACATTATCGAAATGACGGAATGAGCAATGAATTCTTACTCGACTGCATGATTTTTTAGTGCTCGATCGGTTCAGTGCTAGAATTTTCGCCTGAGTTGGCTTCTCGATCAACCTGATTGATTATTGAATCATTCGCGTCATTGAATATTCGCTCATTTTATGAATGTGTTAGTGTGAACTTTAAGCGACTTAAGCCATTTCACTACACTCCAGCTAGAGGAATGGATGATGCTGACTAAGGTAGGCCGTTTTGTTAATTTCCAGCGAATTTCAATAGTTTATGTTGGGATTCTAAGAAGAACTGGTTATTTACTAGTTCTGTATATCCGAAAAACATGAAGATTTAAATTTGTATAGTCAGTTATATAATGTTTTCGTTCAAAAATAAACTGAAAATCAGCACGAAAACGTGCAAAATCAGGAAAGAAGAAGAAGAAGACGAATTGACAATTCAGTCCGCATCTTCTCACTCAATTCCGAATGATTTCCGAATCAACCGGTTGTAGGCGAACCGGTTCATTCGGAATCGGTTGTTGCACTGGAGTTGGAATTGATTCGGAATCCATTATGATTTCCACATGAAATTCCGAATGAAAATTTCTCGCCGATTCGGAATTGATTCGGAATCCAATCGGATCTGATAATGTGGGTCCGAATGATTTCCGAATCAACCGGTTGTCGGCGAACCGGTTCATTCGGAATCGGTTGTTGCACTGGAATTGGAATTGATTCGGAATCCATTATGATTTCCACATGAAATTCCGAATGAAAATTTCTCGCCTATTCGGAATTGATTCGGAATCCATTCGGATCTGATAATGTGGGCGGTATCTTGCTTATGTTTGAGATAAGAGTGTATAAGATGAAAACAACTCTCGGTTAATTTTTCAAAAGGGCGTATAAGCAAGTGACAGTTTCTCTTTGTTTACTTTCTCTTCTATTAATTACCAAGAGGATTCCACGTTTATCACTCAACTCTTTGCATGAAATGATACCCGAAACTTTCGACTTTCAAACAGAATAGTTATTTCAAAGAGAATCTTTTTAATCACATCACAATAATCGAAAGAGAGAGTGATTAACGAGAAACTGTCACTAGATTATAAGCCCTTTTGAAAAATTACCCGAGAACTTTTGATAATGTCTTTGATTTTGATTGAATCAGTTTTGAACAAAACCTAGAAGAATTTTACCCAATAATTTTGGAACCGGAAGTTGGATCTGGATGAAATTGCACAGTACGACGTGAACATTTCAAAAGGGACTTAAAACAATTGACAGGTTCTCTTTGTTTATTTTCTTTTTCGATTATATCTGCGTTATTACGCAATTGTTCGTTACATGTATGATACTATTAGAAAGCTGGAGATATTGTCTTTCATTCTATATGCAAATTTGATAAGTGAACATGAAAATTTAGGTGTTATTTACAGAAGAGAAAGTAAACAAACAGAATCTCTCATTGGTTTATGTGCCCTTATGAAATGTTCACGTCGAGTATATTTTAAGGCAATGAGAGCTTTAATTTGAGTCATGATTCATGGTTAAACCGTTGCTGAGAAATCGAAGTGAGTTCCGTTTTTTGGAGCTTTTCTTCACTATTATCGGTGCTTTCTGAAGCAGAAACCGGAAACTAGTAGTCTTAGAGTAGCTTTATATATTAACTAACTTACAAGATCTGCCAAGCAGATGAATGTATCAGTAAGTTTTTAATTTTAAATGTGCCAGATCAGCCCAATTCGTTCAATTTCGCCTTTGTTTTCATCGACTTGTGGCAGGGTGCATTTTGTTCCATCGAAAGCACTCGCGGCACCCACTTGGAAAAAACCTTTTTCATGCTCAATTTTTCATGGATAGTAAATACACTTCCATATGATATCTGTGTCATCTCAGAAATCTCACGGAGCTTTACTTTACGATCATTCATTATAATTTTTGTCACTTCACTCACATTTTCCGGTGTAACGGCTTCCACAGGTCTACCCGAGCGTTCCGCGTCATTTGTGTCGGTACGACCACGTTTAAACTCGGCGAACCACCGACAAATCGTTGCTTTTGATGGACAAGAGTCCGGATAACATTTTTCAATCCATTGTTTCGCTTGCACGGTGTTTTTACCCATTAAAAAACAATGTTTTATCAAAACACGAAACTCGGGTTTTTCCATTTTTTAAACAAACTAAAAAACCACTTTACTCCAACCTCGATAACTCAGCTGTTTCTGGTCGGATCGACTTAAAATTTTGACCCGTTTCAAGCAAAGGTTAGTACTTTAGAAAGACGTGGTTACTGGTTTACTACGAGCGCCATCTCTGCTTTAGTCTCGGGACTTATTGATCCATGTGTTACAGTGATAAAAGGTGTCCCACGAAAAACTTAGGATTTTAAAATACATTATTAAAAGAACGGTGTGATATATTTCAAGGATCAATGATTTGAAAGGTTGATTCATGAAATTTTTATGAAAATTAATTTCGTTCATATGACTCCCGTGGCTGGCTTGGTAGTAGCCAATCCGATCCACCCAATTTAATACATTTTTGGCCTTATGTCATCAATAGCAACTTGAATTTCGTGCTTGAGGTCTTCAATTGTTTCTGGATGGTTGGCGTAAAAGCAAAGCAAAGCCTTGGTATTACATTCCTGTAGTGGAATTTGACCTTCTGTTTCAACAGACTTCGCAGCCAATTCAGAGTGTACAGAACCATTGCATGGCTGGTGCTACGATTCTGCTGACACTACGAATCCTTCCAGGTCGGGGTTCGAACATACGACAACTGGTTTGTGAGACCAGTGCCCTAAGCATTGAACTGTCAACCCGGGACGATGGTTGGCGTAACATTTATCTTTAACCGCTCCCTAAAGAAAATACTCCAGCGGCGTCAAATCGTAGCATCTCTGAGGCCAATTTACATCATCATTGCTGCGGGTTATTTAATTTTCAAAGAATGTTCGCAGAACATTGAATGTTTTGTTGGCTGTGTGGCACGTAGCGCCGTCCTGTTGAAACCAAACATTTTACATTAATAGATTTCACGAATCAACGTTTCAAATAAATGTATAATCATTGAAATCTATCGAAGCGTTTTTTTTTTGTTATTGCATTTTTAAACTCGAAATTTTTCTTGGAAGACCCTGTATTAGAAAGATGACAGTAGTAGAAACCGTGCAATTTTATTTCAAAACTACTCATTTTTTTTTGTTCTGTTTCGAAGCAACACGGATTTTTTGACAAGCCTATTTTGGCTATTTTGTCTGATATCAATTTGGCACGGAATGTATTGCCCATGTTAAAACAGAACTGAATGTATTAAATTATATTTGACAATATGATTAGTGTTCTAAAACCCTCTTTAGGGATGAAAACAAATGCTCCTCACTAACTGTATCTGAATCATACGAAAACGTAGAAATCACAAATAAAAACTATGAAAAAATGAAAAAAAATAGATTTGAAATATCTCAAAATTCGCTGAGTTGCTGCTGTTGAAATTGATTTTAAATTTTTATAACATAAAATTTAATAATATCGTATATACTTTATTATATTCTTCAAAATTCCATCGAAAACGATAGACAAAATTGATCACTGACAGTTTGAGGATGATTCAGCCGTCGTTAGCAGTTCTTTACATTTTCCTTCATAGAGTAGTAAATAATTTCGCTTCAATCTTCCTTTTCCTTACTCTTAATTTTCCGAATAAAACTTATTTTTCGTTCATTCAATGTTTTATTATTATCTATTATAACAGTATTGTATTTTGCGTGCCACTTACATGGTATCAACAAGACAAAAATTGACGGAATGATTTCAAATGTTTAGTGAGGTAATCGGTTTATTTACATTACCTCACTACACTTACCTTACCTTACCTAACAACTATAGGCCTGGGGTGTCCTTTGCTGTATCAAGCATACGTCTCCACATAACTCGGTCCATGGCTGCTCGTCGCCAGCCACTCAAGGCACGGATGCTTCTGAGATCACCCTCCACTTAATCGATCCACCTTGCTCGCTGCGCTCCTCTTCTTCTTGTACCAGTCGGATTAGATTCAAGAACCATTTTCACTAGGCTTTCCTCCGACATCCTTATGACATGCCCAGCCCATCGTAGACGTCCGATTTAATCTATCCGTACGATGGGTGGTTCTCCTACCAGCTGTTGCAATTCGTGATTCATACGCCGTCCCCACGTTCCGTCTTCCATCTGCACTCCACCCTAGATGGTCCTCCGTACCTTTCTTTCAAAAACACTAAATGCGCGTTGGTCCTCTGCCAACATAGTCCAGGTCTCGTGGCCATAGAGAACAACCGGTCTAATGAGCGTTTTGTAGATGGTCAATTTCGTGCGGTGGCGTACTTTTCTCGATCGGAGGGTTTTTCTGAGTCCAAAGTACGCACGATTCCCTGCCAAAATACGTCTATGAATTTCTCTGCTTGTGTCATTATCGGCGGTCACCAGTGAGCCCAAATACACGAACTCGTCAACTACCTCGATATCGTCACCGTCTATCAATATTCGTGGTGGGAGGCGTAGTGTTTCTTCTCTAGAGCATCTTCCTCTCATGTATTTTGTTTCCGACGCATTCATGGTCAGTCCGATACGCCTAGCTTCAGCTTTCAGTCCGATGTAGGTTTCCATCATCTTCTCAAGGTTACGTGTCACAATATCAATATCGTCAGCGAAGCCAAAAAGTTGTACGGACTTTCGGAAGATCGTGCCACTCGTGTCGATCCTCGCTCATCGAATCACACCTTCCAGGGCAATATTGAACAAGATACAAGAAAGTCCATCACCTTGACGTAGTCCTCTCCGAGATTCGAAGGGACTCGAGAGCGTCCCAGATACTTGGACGTAGCACATCACTCTATCCATCGTTGCTTTGACCAATCGCGTCAGTTTATCCGGGAAACCGTATTCCCGGATAACCGTACCTTACTACACTGAGATCCTTTATTAGGTAGTTTTTATGCGATTTTTATACGCGGATTTCCGTAGTTACGCGGAAAAATGTTTGATTATTCCCGTGTTTTGTATATTACACCAGATCTGAGCGTTTCATGCATTACTAAGACATTTGGCATCAAAAAATTTTTCTTTGGTTTTGCGGTTTTTTTACACGGATTTCCGAAGTTACGCGATCTTTTAATTGGATTTCCAAAGTTACGCGTTTTTTTTGCGCCTTTTTTACGTAGTACGTATCTCCCGCGTCAAAGGGACATCAGTATGTTTATGATTTGGAATCCTCGTATCAACACAAGTATTCAAATGCAGTGAATTTGGACGTTGCCGAGGAATTAATTTCATTTTCGTTATATAAATCTCAGTCACTGAGGTTGAGAGAGGATACAAAATATTTAAAACCAAAATTTACAATCAGCATATTTTACAATCGACGCAAGCATATTTAACACGTTTCTTGTAGGATCATAAAATTCAACTCTAGTGTCATTCCTGCCTGTGTTGGCCCTATGCGTGAAATGAATAACAGCTTGACGATTTTCTGCTGATGCCGAACTAAATTGCACACGCAGCGTAAAAATTGCGCTACGTGCCAGCACCGTACAGCGTTGCGATGACAGTGGGGCCATTCCGGAAAAAAAGTCGTCGCTCCGACCAAACAACAGTCTTTAGCGTGTGCTGCTCTCTTCGAAGTTATCTCTCCGAAAACCTGACCAGTTGCGTCCGGTCCTTCCCTTCCGGAGAATTCGACATGTTGGAAACGAAGTAGGGATTCTCGTTTGGTCGAACATGGTTGGGACGGGCAGGCCAAACCTCTCTATTCGCTTTTCCTTCCTTGCTTATAAAGGTGCACCTCTACACGCATGCCACTTTCTTAGGTCAATTCTCTTTTAATACGCACACTCACGAGACACCACTTGGGACACAAGCAAACCGAAGACGACGAACCCCTCGGGGAAACAAGCCATTTTCAATGCTCTTTCTTCTTATGGCAATTATTTGTCCGATAGTGAAAAGTTACATTAGGTTGGTTGTGCTTTAGTAAGTCAACCAAAGCAATGCTCACGACAGAAAGCTCACGCAGTACAAGTTCTCAAGAAAAGATGTGGCGTTTGTCTGACGAATTTATCTAATACGCAAGAAATAATACAAACTTTAGAATTAGTAGTTCTCCAATATTAGTTGTGACCCGGGTTGGCGGGTCAATGCATACGGCGCTGGTCTTTATAAGCCAGTTGTCATATGTTCGAGCCCGGACTTGGAAGGATTCATAGTGTCAGTAGGATCGTAGTACTAGCCATGCAATGATTATGTACGCTAAGAATCGGCTGCGGAGTTTTGTTGAGACCAGCAAAGCAAATCAAAGTCTTGGCATTATACATTCCCCCCGCCAGAGGGGCCCTGGCTCTTCCCAAAATCTGAAACAGAAACGAAAAAAATTTGGAAAATATTATGGGGCTGTTGATCCTGTAGATTATTACACCGTGAGATAGAGGTTTTGAGAGTTACGTGATGGTCAAAATCCACTGCCGATAAAGCACGCAGCGGCAGGCTCTACGACAACAATAATAATACATGAAACAGTAGTGTAGTTTGTGAAGCTATATATGTTACGAAGTTTTTTTAGGCCTATCTGAGTCAACACTTTAGTGAAGGTTCTATGCAAATTAATTTTTATTCCGATTATAGAGGGTTTAACCTTATGGTCATTCACCTCTTCGGACCAGCAAAACTTTTTGATTCTATGTGCCGGGTTGGGAATCGAACGCAGGCATGTTGCGTGAAAGTCATCAACTTACCCATCACGCTGTCACCCGTCAATATGGAAAAATGTTTTATTTGACGAAGCGTTTAACTCGATATTATCGTTAGATGGGAAGCGTTACGTTAAGTTGAAGAAGCTAGAAAGCGTTGCATACGATAATTTTCTTAAATTGAGGGTTACAAATCATTATTTGTTATTTTGTGGACTTTGACTGTTAAAACCTGATGCGTTACTTTGAAGAAATTTATAGGTGCTACGAAGTGTTATATACGTCGCTCTTTTGTAAGTTATAGGTGATACGAAGCGTTACTTTTTTATAAGTTATAGGCGTTACAAAGCGTTGCATGCGTTACTTTTTTGTAAGTTAGGCATTACGAAGCGGTACATTTGTTATTTTTAGTAAGTTATAAACGTACCATGCGTTACTTTTTTGTAATTTATATGCGTTACAAAGCGTTATTTTTTAGTATGTTATAGACGTTACGAAGCGTTGCATGCGTTACTTTTTAGTAAGTTAATTCACTTCTTCGGAGTTGAAGATCATATTATTACAAGAAAACATGCCGAACATATGAGCTGTTTGAAATGGATTGGTGTTGAGACTTGTAGTTTTACCTCTTTACTTTTTTACCTTTTAACCTTTTTACCTTTTTTCCTTTTTACCTTTTTACCTTTTTACCTCTTTACCTTTTTACCTTTTTACCTTTTTACCTTTTTACCTTTTTACCTTTTTACATTTTTACCTTTTTACCTTTTTACCTTTTTACCTTTTTACCTTTTTACCTTTTTACCTTTTTACCTTTTTACCTTTTTACCTTTTTACCTTTTTACCTTTTTACCTTTTTACCTTTTTACCTTTTTACCTTTTTACCTTTTTACCTTTTTACCTTTTTACCTTTTTACCTTTTTACCTTTTTACCTTTTTACCTTTTTACCTTTTTACCTTTTTACCTTTTTACCTTTTTACCTTTTTACCTTTTTACCTTTTTACCTTTTTACCTTTTTACCTTTTTACCTTTGTACCTTTTTACCTTTTTACCTTTTTACTCTTTTACCTTTTTACCTTTTTACCTTTTTACCTTTTTACCTTTTTACCTTTTTACCTTTTTACCTTTTTACCTTATTACCTTTTTACCTTTTTACCTTTTTACCTTTTTACCTTTTTACCTTTTTACCTTTTTACCTTTTTACCTTTTTACCTTTTTACCTTTTTACCTTTTTACCTTGTTATCTTTTCACCTTTTTACCTTTTTACCTTTTTACCTTTTTACCTTTTTACCTTTTTACCTTTTTACCTTTTTACCTTTTTACCTTTTTACCTTTTTACCTTTTTACCTTTTTACCTTTTTACCTTTTTACCTTTTTACCTTTTTACCTTTTTACCTTTTTACCTTTTTACCTTTTTACCTTTTTACCTTTTTACCTTTTTACTTTTTTACCTTTTTACCTTTTTACCTTTTTACCTTTTTACCTTTTTACCTTTTTACCTTTTTACCTTTTTACCTTTTTACCTTTTTACCTTTTTACCTTTTTACCTTTTTACCTTTTTACCTTTTTACCTTTTTACCTTTTTACCTTTTTACCTTTTTACCTTTTTACCTTTTTACCTTTTTACCTTTTTACCTTTTTACCTTTTTACCTTTTTACCTTTTTACCTTTTTACCTTTTTACCTTTTTACCTTTTTACCTTTTTACCTTTTTACCTTTTTACCTTTTTACCTTTTTACCTTTTTACCTTTTTACCTTTTTACCTTTTTACCTTTTTACCTTTTTACCTTTTTACCTTTTTACCTTTTTACCTTTTTAATTTTTTACCTTTTTACCTTTTTACCTTTTTACCTTTTTACCTTTTTACCTTTTTACCTTTTTACCTTTTTACCTTTTTACCTTTTTACCTTTTTACCTTTTTACCTTTTTACCTTTTTACCTTTTTACCTTTTTACCTTTTTACCTTTTTACCTTTTTACCTTTTTACCTTTTTACCTTTTTACCTTTTTACCTTTTTACCTTTTTACCTTTTTACCTTTTTACCTTTTTACCTTTTTACCTTTTTACCTTTTTACCTTTTTACCTTTTTACCTTTTTACCTTTTTACCTTTTTACCTTTTTACCTTTTTACCTTTTTACCTTTTTACCTTTTTACCTTTTTACCTTTTTACCTTTTTTGTGTGTGAAAAATGAAGTGGCGTGGGTCGCAGAGAATGCTGGACCAAGTCACAGTCAAAATGAATGGTAAGTGTGAACGCAAACAAAAACGATTGCTTCATTCATCATTGAAAGAAATTTATTTGGTTTATAAGGAGGAATTTCCGGATCGAAATATTGGTTTTAGTACATTTGCAGTATTAAGACCAAAACACTACAAGTTGCTTGGAAGTTCTGGTTCACATAACATCCATGAGAATGTTTTATTAATGATTCATGCTGTTGACTCAACAAAAAGATCATGCTACCTCCGTGAATGCAAAAGTTGTTCAGCGACACAAGATCTGGAGAGAAGCGTTTTAGACAATTTCGAGGAACGTGATTTGACTGAGATAAGATTTGAACCATGGGTTTCTACTGACAGATGTGATCTAGAGAAATTTGTCGAACCAGAAGAATTTGCAGCATATTTTTGCGAGAAATTAGAAAAACTTGTGACTCATGATTTTATTCAAAATCAGCGATCTGATTTTCTTAAAAAGGCTAAATCTAATTTAAAGACAGGAGAAATTGTTATTATTTGTGACTTTTCAGAAAATTTTTCATTTGTGCTTCAGGATGCTGTTCAAAGCCACTATTGGAGCAATGATCAATTAACCATTCATCCGTTTGAAATTTATTATAGAGAATCAATAGAGCTTAAACATTTCATTGTGATTTCAGAAGTGCCTAAACACGATACCATCGCGGTTCAAGTGTTTATTTCACACTTAATGTCATTTTTGAAAAACAAAATTCAAATTAAAAAAGCAATATTTATGTATGACGGAGCTGCCTCGCAGTACAAAAACAGAAAAAAGTCTCTGTAAATTTAAATCAATGTATAATATTGATGCTGAGTGGCATTTTTTTTTCAACTTCTCATGGTAAAGGACCATGGTAATTTAAAGCGAATGGCACGACGTGAAAGCTTGGCTAAACTACATGAACACCCGATCACAATTGCAAAACAATTATATGAATGAGCATAGCAGAGACGTCGAGATGCATTCACGATCATGTCTTTTTGTTACGTGTCACAAGAAGAATATGAACGGGGTGTGACCGAGTGGAGTAGTGTTTATAAGGATACCAAAATGATTCCAGGCACACAGAAATACCATTCTTTCGTTCCGATTTCAGAAACCACCATCGTCACAACACTGTATTCGAATGACGATGCACGTAGTACTCATACAATTTTCAAAAACTTAAAACCTTAAATATAATTAAGCATTATTCATGTACATGTAATAATTGTAGATATAGCAAGCAAATAAACAATTCATGGAAATATAAAAAATGGTGTTATAATTAAATATCCAAGTATCTTAAGAACAGCTACTTTTAGAAGAAAGGATATCATGAACAAATTTATTGCCTTTAACCTGTAGAATAATATTCTACTGTTTAAATGATTATCTTTCAACGAGAACTTGAAATTTCGGATATATCTGTAAATTGTTTTAGCTGTAACTTCTTCATTTTTCAAAAGGCACGAATGAAATAGCCATCAAACTGTAGGTTTTAATAAGAGCTTTAAAATATAAATTATCAAAAAATATCGAAACCCGGATTTTTTTTAATTTAATTTTTATGGTTCATTTTGAAATTATTGAGAAAAAAAATGATTTTTTTTCAGTGTATATTTTATTTAGAGTGCCCAATCGATTCCCTACAAATTCTTTCTGAACGCCATTTTTGTACAATTAACGGTTTCCGAGTTACAACGATTTGAAAAAGGCAATTTTTGTGAAATGCAAAATCACATACGCCCTTTTTAAAATCAGTCATGAGTCGAATTGACTTCTCCATCGGTTCAAAACTTATGGTTTGCCATACTGAAGCCATGTGCAAAGTTTCATCCAAATCTTGAAAAAACTTGATCTTCACGCTCCATACTCGCGATTCACTGAAATTCTTAGATGACTGAAATTTTTCTAATCTGCTAGACAAGTAAGCAAGCTCCATGATTATGAGGCGCATTAAAAAAATATACAGAAGTACTGATTGCTCGTGTAGATCTTAAGGTGAAACGTAGCAGAATGCGCGAATCGCGTTTTTGATCAATTATTCAAAAACTAGACCGATTTCCGAAAAACCAAAAACACTTAAGTTTTCGAAATCAAGTTTATCACAACTAAGTTAGAAGTGTATCGAAAATAAGCTATCCACATACATTTGTGTTGTACGCATGTATTTGTGATGGTTTTTATGCTCAGATCACAACATGCTATGCGTTTGGCTGTCAGTTTTCGTTTGTTTACTTGTTTGTGCGGTTGAAATTCTGCGTTTTCAAAATGTCGCGTATTGAAAAGAAAGTGAAAATTAAGGTTCTGGACACATGGCTAAGTGAGAAGCGTATTACTATGCGAAAATTGGCAAAGCGGTTTGGAATTCATCATGCCAGTGGTTAAACCATCATCAACAGGTTTGGAGAACACTATTCGTTGGATGAGCTACCAGGAAGAGGCGGAAAACCCGGTTTTTCCAACCCGAAACTAGACCAGAAAGTGGTATCTCTAATCATGAAGAAAAAATCAATGTCAATACGTGGTTTGGCAAAAAAGCAGGAACGAGTGTCGGAATGACAAGCGTTTCAAGAGGCGAAATCACCTGAAGACCTACTAGAAGCAGAAAATCTCGAAACAAAGTGTAGAAAAGAAGAAGCGAGCAGCAACAAGGGCCCGGAAATTGTATTCGCGTCTTTTGCAGTGTCCGGATGCATGGCGTTTTGATGGACGACGAGACTTATGTAAAGGAGGATTCAAAAACCCTTCCAGGTCCACAATACTTTAGTGTCGTCGTTGGGGAGGATGTGAGCGATGCGGACAGGCCGATTCAAGTGGAGAAATTCGGTCGAAAGGTACTGGTATGGCAAGCAATATGTTCCTGTGGTTTGAAGTCAACAATTTTTTACACTACCGGAACTATAAATGCAGAAATATATCGATCTTAGTGACTCCAGAAGAGATTGCTGCCTTTATATAAGAAGCGTATTACACCTCCACTGTTTTGGCCGGATTTAGCGTCGGCTCACTATGCCAAAACCACTCTCAATTGGCTTGCGGAAAAGGGTATAAATTTCGTTGAGAAAAATATCAATCCATCAAATTGCTCTCAGCTTCGACCCATCGAACGTTAATGGGCAATCGTGTAGCAATTTTTAAAGCAAAACTAAAACTTCAACCTTGACAGGGTACTGAATAAAATGAATACAAGCCAAGTATTATCGTTCGTGTAGATTATTTGAAAATATAACTTCTATATAACCTGTGATACAAGCAATGTGGCCTGGTGAACTACAGTCAAAGATACCGAAAATACTTCAATGTTTTCTTGTCTTCAATGGTTATTTTGAAGGAGAATCGATGCTTGCTGCTAAGCTCAGGCATTATTTGATATGTAATTTTTGCTCACGACATAATGCCACTGAACCCACCGTGCATTTCTCACACCACCTCAATACGAAACAGCAGCGCGCAAGCAATAAAAAAATGCGGAAAACTTTATGTAAACTTTTTAAAATTTCGGTTGTTTTGGCAAAAATTTTTAATTTTGAGTTTCATTTTCAAATTCTTTGTGAAATTCTGCTACTAACACTAAGTTTTCATTTCTAAAACCGTCCCCGTGGAACGAAACAGTAACCGTTTGTACATTTCAAAAACCAATTACGGCTCGGCAAAGTAAAATTTCAAAATTCTAAGAATACTTAGTTGTGATAAATTTGATTTCGAAAACCTAAGTATTTTGATTTTTCGACAATCGGTCTTGTTTTTGAATATTTGATCAAAAACGCGATTCGCGCATTCCGCTACATTTCACCTTAAGACCTCTTTTTACTGAAGTTCTTGAATGGCATAGAACATACTTGAAATAGCTATAAATAGACAAGTAAGCAATATGAAGCTTTAAAATATGAACAGCAAACAAAAAATAGTCATTAGCCGTTCTAGTCATTGCTGTTGCACAGTGTAGTCCCTAAGGACAAAATTCCAAGTATTTCTTGGATCTTGAAATATCTCTTACGGCGTTCCGTAGTCGCAAAATATACTTAGATGGTCCTAGATGCTTTTGCGTATAGGCGTAGTTAGATTTTTTATGTTATTTATTCTAAAATCAAATGAAATTGAAAAAAAACCTTATTCGACACGAAACATTTGAAATAACGCGATTGTGCGTAAATTGAGGGTCCAGTGTACATACATTTAGTATACATTTCGTTCATCATTATAGAATAAATAGGAAAGAGTTTACCTTAAACATGAATTGACACAAATGAAGGTAGTAATTTACTAATCTCCAATGCCTTTATTAAATGACTGTTTCAAAATTGCAGCACTCGAGAGCAGTCCGCTTGCAGTCAGTCCCCTGCGCTGAAGCATGCATCTCTATTTCGCAATGACTTCGAAGGAAATCTTCCGAGCAAAAAGCTACCGTGTTGGAACGAATCTATGGACGACATGTTAGACAGAAGAAACTGGACCCCAATGAGTTAGCGCCTATGTGTGAGAGAGAAAATGATAAACCCAAACAGAACTTGTCTTCTCAGTGTGTCTAGGCTGGAGAATGGCTGGACGCGGTACGGAAAAAAGAAAATCGAAACCGCACTCGCTCTCCGTTCTCTTCGGTACAGCTGGAATGGAAAACCAACTCGCGGTGGATGGCTCCCGCTATGCTGTTGCCGCCGAGGACGTGACGCGATGCTTGATGCGGCAGCGACCATGCTTGGATGTCGTACCTAAGCTACTCTCTGGCGCAGTCTGCTTTGTAGAGCCGTGCTGTGAACGCGTATGTGAGTTTGCTGCGGTGAAGATTGAATTATATTTTCGCTTATTTGTGAACTACGGCCCGGCCAGCGGTGACCAGGAATCTTTGGGGTGTTGACGGATCAACACCACCTCCTCAGGAGTGAGCCGAGGGTGGAGGAAAAGGCAAGACCACATTTTAATGATGGTGCAAGTACTGGAGGTGTCTGTTCTGCGCTAAGGATTCTGCTCTGGAGCTGGCGTTCCGGCTGTGCAGTGGAGTGAGTGTGTGCGCGCGCGGCGAAAAATAATGATAATTTTTGTACAACTCACTGTTTGGAATGTAAGCAGTTTTTATGTGCCCTTTTTATTTTTTTAATGAATTATTTTGTTTTGTCCTGGTAATGATGTTTTTTTACATGGAATCGAGAACCGAGCCGTTCGAGTGAGAAGCTTTTGAGTGGTGAAAAATGAGTTCATGAAAAAGTGCACTGACGAAAGGGTTTTGCAGAAAAAAAGCGAGTATCACAAGCTTGTTTTCCAGCCAGCGAAATCCTTTAGTGATGCTTGATGATGATAACGATAATGGTGACAAAAGAGAATAACAATAAAATTTATTTTCCAGAAGATAAAGCCAAGAAGAATGCCAAGCATACATGTGGAAAGGGTTTGTTGTTGCCAGTGAAAACATTTTGACCCGCGAAAGTTGAAACGAAGAAGAAATGCCGAATGTGCTTGGAAGTACTTAGAGCGAGAAAAAAAAGATAAAACGAGCAAAAAAGGAGTGTAGTACATGGTCGCGATGCATAGTAATGAATGCATACAATCGGCTGAAAAATAAAACGAAATTCAAGAAAAGTAGGTACAGAAGAAACAAGTTGAACAAGTGATAAATTTGCTAATTGTTTGAATTAATCTTCAATTAAGCATCGCAAACGAGACACCAAGTTTCACTGAGACTGTTTTGTTGTTGCTGTTGTTGTTGTAGTTGTTGCATGGTTAACTCAGTTCTTCGCTTACCGGTAGAGGAAACCGATTCAAAAACACATTAGTTGCGATCTAGCTGACATTTCGTGCCAGATACGACTCCGTTTATGCATGCATCGAGTGGGAACCGGAAAACTTATAATTGACACCAATAACAATAGAAACTCAACCTATAAAGGAAGACAGTGCGAAGTGATTTCGAAGACCGAACGGGTAGGTAACGATCCCAGCGTGAATTCTTGACGCAGATTCATTGTATCCAAACACTACATCTCGTGGAAACCAATATACCGTCTGTATACGAGATTAAATCAAGTAGCAGTGCTTTTTGCTGTACGTCGAATCCTCACAGTTCGGGGGCCTAGAGAAACGATCGTGTGCCAATTGTGCATTCTTTCAGTGGAACGGTGTTTGTGGTTTTTCTGCGGCTCCACGGGACCACGGAACGGCAGCAGCACAATCATCACAAGACAATCTCTTTAGGACTCAACAAGTGGCACAAACCTGTGTCGTAATTCAGCACGCAGCATCCCATAGCTGCAGCAGATCAAACTCATGGCCTATGGCGAAACTTGGCCCATTTCGAAGTCACATCGAATCGGTTAAAGACCCGTAGTGCCAGTGGAACAGACTGAGAAGCGGAGCGCAAAGTGATTACGTCAAAGGGCACCATCCAGGAGGTATAGATTGATAGTTTAAACGAGTTAATCCGCTGTAAAGAAGATCAAAACAATTTTCAACTCTGAAGTTTAGGACAGAAAAAAAACGAGAAGCATTCTTTTAAAGCCAATTTCCACACTGAATTTTTTGTTTTGTTTTATACTCCCATCGTGTGTTTGTTGCTGTGGTTGCTACTTTGTAGGTTCCTTTTTTCCAATTCCAATGATTGTTACTTCATTTGTATTTGTGGACCTAAGATCAATTCGAAGTTTCAAGCGAAAGAACCATTCCCAAAGAGGAATCTGAAAAAAACGGTGACCAAGCGAAAAGGGAAGAAACAACGACCGAACAAGGGGTAGACCCACGAGGCGAAAGGAATTTGGTTGTAACGCAGCGGGAAACCTGATTTTCGCTGCGAAGAGCGCGGTGAAAGAGTGATACTGGTACCTACATACAGCCGCCACCAACGGCACGAGAAGAGGTAAGTGCCCTCCTTCAGGTTTGATTTTTTTTTCGACCCGTTCGTCGTTAGTGAGGTCGTTCAAGTCTCTGCCGGTTGACTTTTCTTTTGTTTGTAGCATATTTTTCGTGTTTTTTAAATGCCTTCCGTGTCAAATTTGAAAGGATATGTCGTTCGCTTGATGCCCGGTGAAGCATTTGGGTCATTATATCAGTTCTAAATGATCGGAAAATGAATGGTTTTATTTCAGTTTTCGTTGTTTTACAGGGTTCCATTTTAGGATGCTATGATATTGGTTCGCCTGTATTGATGCTGTAATTATATCTGAGACGCATTCGACGCAACATTGTTCATGAAATTCTTTGAGGGACGCTTTCAGGGTATTCACCTGAAACTCAAGCTACTAAATTAGAATTGTAGTACATTTATCATATAATGTAAATTGTTTGACGGTTAGTTATGCTTACAATCAGAGATGCCAGATATTTTCATACAAAATCTGTATTGCATAAAAAATCTGTATCAATCTGTATTTTAATTTTTTTATTCACAACAATTGAATTGTAATTCCATATATTTGACATGGAATTTCAACGCCCAATATGCAACGTCAAGTTGGGTCATACAACTCTCAGTTTGACAGTAAAATTTCATGATGCCATTTCTTCCTTGAATATCAGTTCAAATTAGTTTCAAACAGTGTTGGTGATTGCCGAAAATTTGACAGAAGCTGCTCGATATTTTTCTATATTGTATACAACATTTTCAATCCGATAGAAGATGCTACAAGAACTCGTGTCTCTCAATGCATGAACCGTGAGAGAATTTTTCTACATTTCTTTGCTCCACTTCATACTCTGAGTATTTCACGGCCCTTAAAATAAATTATAGTCTGATAATTATTGTTGCTGGCTGGAATTCACCAAGAGAGAATCGCAAGTTGACAATTATCGCAGAAAATCGAATCGATGATTCGACTTGATGATTCTCATACTATGTTGCAATATTTAAAAACCTTTGTGTGGAGCAGTCACAGACATTTTCATAGACACAACTTATACAAATGTTATATGTACATAGTTAGAATGAGCGGCAATAGTAAAATCGATAGTCCCACGACAAAAGGGCCTAACCACAAATGAGAGCCTCTCTTTGTTAACTTTCTGTTTTGATTATTACGGAGCCATTATTACAAATTCTCTAAAGTTTACAATATAAATCGAAAGCTTGTAGTTTTACCTTGAAGATTTTGCAAAGAATAAAACGTCAAATATAAAATCAGTTCGGTAAATCGTGAAAGAAAAAGTAAACAAAGAGAAAGTGTCATTTGCAGTTAGGCCCTTTTGTCGTGGGACGGATGAAATAATTCTATAGCAATTATCCACTGCCCATGTAGAATCTGATCGCGAGACGAGAATAAGCGACCGTTTGTTGCTTCAGTGAGAATTCCCACAGCAGCAAGCTAACCTTTGATTCTCAGACAGGTCATCGAAAGAAATTCGCTCTCACACTTGTGTCTATTGTATGTTAAATGAACCATGTCGGATTTTTGTTGCTGCGATGATATTCGTCTCTCTTTGGTGGCACTGATTGAATCGTGTGAAGAGTTGCGTTCTTTGATACGATACAAGCCATCCTTGGTTTTAAATTATAATACAAATGGATTTCACAACTGATTTCCATATAAATTTGTGATTTGTCCGTTGATTGAAAGACTTTTATCTCATCACTGGAATCAAATACTAAAACATAGCTCAGACAGAAAAGTTGATTTTTTTCGTGCTTACTTTTTGTGAGATCTCTATAAATCTGTATTAAATTGAGGAAATCTGTATAAAATCTGTACTCTATATTAAATCTGTGTGTACCCTCAAAAGATTTATTAGAGAGACCATGCCACCCCCCCCCCCCCAAGAATTTTGGTAACTGGAATAAATATCAGAAAATTTTCTAGAACTTTCTTATGATATAACACTTTTTTCTGTTATCTCCGTAGTTCGAATCCTTCATATTTTTTTTACCAAGTTACTAAAATTTTTAAAATAATTTTCTACATTGTGAAATGTGCTATGGGAGAATGTATTTGATTTTTACTTGGTTGCTTTTTATTTGCTTTAACCTCTTCGTTTCCTTTATAAAAATACTTTATATATTGCAAAGTTCAATGATTTCTTATAATAATTTTTTTGTGTCACCCTAATATTTCATGGAACTGGCCGCCCTTGTATGTGACCATAGTTGAATACACACAAATTATTAGTAATAGCCAGAATCAGATTAATCTGTTAACCGGGATAGATGTCAACCAAATGTATTATATATCAATATGGATAACTTTAACGAATTCAATACAAATCGAAAAAGACATCACAGTAACACCATCTCGTGACGGAAAAGGCTATTAGTTCAGTCATGTTTAGTTCAGCCATGTTTACCAACAGAGTTGCCATTTATACAGAATTACCTGTAATGTATTGATTTGTATACGTCCATGCGAATTTCATGCGGGATACAGATTTAATACATATTGCCAAAACTATATACATAATTGTGCCTACTTCTCATCCTCCAACGCAATACAAAATCGAACCCGTTTTGTTACAATATTTACTTGCTTCTGGTCTGCCGTCACTTAATTTCGGGTGAAAATTACCAACACAATCAAAAATAGTCTACATGAACAACGTTGAGTCAAATAAATGGTTACCTTCCAAAATCGCGAAAAAGTTAAATATATTATCAACGTAATCCAATAATTTATTGTGACGATTCATTTTCAAATATTTTGATGAAATCAGGCATCCCTGCAAGCGGCTGATCGGTGTTGACAATTGAGGGGAAACCAACTAGTAAAAAAACTTTTACATAACACAAGGTGTGTACCAATAGTAAATAGTTCGCGCGGTACAATATAGGTGGAACTAGTGCATCACGTAAAATTATTTTTATAAGAATTTACTCATACTGTCATGTCTGTTAGTCTGTGGTAGAACTACGCTCTTTTAGACCTATCATCTTCGTCTTTTAAAAGTTATGAAGTAGTATTTAACTTTGCTCTTGAATGTTATGAAAAATTAAAATGAAATGAGCGGTGTATTACAAGTTACTTTGATTGCGATTGTTTTCAATGCGGTCATGATGTTGAATTTAAATTAGCTGCACATTATCTTTACGCTCAGGGAAAGTTAGAATGTAAAAGAAAATTGTCATTTTTATAAATATTCTATGAATCAAAAGTGCATATACTAAGCGATCTGCTCCTTGCTGTGAACTGTTTTGCGAATACTTTAACTTTAAGTCAAAATTTGAAATTTCGATATTTATTTTCTAAGTAATTCTAAGTGATTGAATTTCATTCAACAACCGAACCATTCCAAAACTCGAAATATAGAAAGATTGTTTAGCACTGAGAAAATGTTTATAAATAGTATGATGAGTGCAATCCAGTAAACAAAAGAACAAGTTATACATATTGCTTTTACTTCAATTGAATTCTCTCGTTGAGGCGAATTTCGGTTCATTATTATACTAAATTGTTTTGTTTTATAGCATTTAGGGTAACGGCTCCCTATTTCATCTGAGCTCCTATTTTCATCTCATCCCTTCACCTCATTATTTTGACCATGAATAATATCTTACAACGTACCTGAACCAAACTATGGAATGTTTTAAAATGATTATTCAAGCTATTGTCACATTTTCTCATTGGAAGAAATTGTTTTAAACTCTTCGGTGATAGTTTTTTTTTCATATAAAGCAAACTCACTTCTCAATTTAGGACACATTTTCGTCTCAAGATTTACAGTTCGTCATGCTTCTGAATATCTTCTAATCGATTCGTCTCAAAACATGATCACTATTTCGCACAATTACACTACTATTGAATGCTTGATGACTTCATAATTAGTAATGTTCACTTGCAACTTGTTTAATTAACGATTAAAAACTTAAAAAACTACCCGACAAGCAATAAAAGTCTTCAAGAATATAAGATGAAAGTTTTTCACTTAGTCCACTTGATTGCGCTTTGTTTTCATCTCATTTGGTGTCGCAAAGTTTTCTCATAATGTAACAACAACCAAAATTCCGTTAGAAACGGTAATCATTAAGTAAAGCCAATCAATTCATCACTCACAAACAAAACAAAAATGTAAACATTATCAAAGATGTAAAGGCAACCCTAAATCACTTAAAAACCAAATTCATGTCTCTTTGTAAACAAAAAAATGAAAATAAAGATTATTTAAACTGAAAAAACTCATAATGTAACAAAAAAAAATGTTTTCCTTTTTCAAATTATCATCAACAACTATTTTTTTGGTATCCGTGACATTAGTTTAATTATATTGTTGATATTTATATTTCAATAAAACTGTTTCGGCTTCGAATATTACCAGAAAGAGCGTGTTAAATACTAATGAAATAACCATTGTGGCAAATCTAGTAGCACTGGTTTCTTTCCGCTATATGTCAACATAACGCTGTTAAGTGTGTGTGCTTCATCGACTGTGCACAGAGATGCAAGATACTTTCATAGAAAATATGTATCTGCTCTATCTGTTTTCACTAATACAATGAATCAGTTCGAATTGGTTTGAAATTTTAAATAAATGTTTATCAGTGTTCACCATCAAATGTTTGAACAAAAAATTTCCATTTTAACATGTGATTTGTCTGTTTATTAATAAACTATTAAAGAAGTACTATAATCAAATACTAACAGTTACTCAGAGAGAAAGGTCTAACTTTTTACTTCTTACTTTTTATGAACCTTTACAAATCTGTATTGAAATAAGAAAATCTGTATAAAATCTGTACTCTGATTTAAATCAGCATGCGAACGAAAAAATCTATACAACACAGACAAGTCTGAATAAATGGCATCTCTGGCTCTGCATTTTGTTTTTAGAAGGGCTAATGCCTAAATAGTAACAATTCTTTTCTTTTTGTTTTTTTTAACTCTCCAAATTAATTGCACAGAAAAATTTTAAATTTAAAACGAAAGGTAACGGAAACGATCCAAAAAATTTTAAACGTCGAAAGGATTCCAAACTGTTTCTTAAAATTTCTGAGAGTGTAATAGTGCAATATTTTGGTTTTGATTGCTGTCGGCATTGCTATTTTATGGGATGAATAAAGGACCAACGATAGGATGAATATAAAACCTTTGAGATGAAATTAGGAGCACAGTAGTGAACATATCAGAAGTGTTTTTAGCTGATTTTTTGAATATTATATTAATTTCCAAGGAATGTGAATCAATTCCCAATGTCGAGCAAGGCGAATTAAGCAGAAATATGAAAAATCGTAGGGATTTTAGTGGCTAAATCAAGTTTTTAAGGTAACGTCCTTACAAATGAGATGAAATAGGGAGCCCTTACTCTATTTATTTATTTATTAAACAACCTGATATCGTATATTTCTATCTCCGTATTTTTTCAAATCAAGAAATTGTAGTACATAATTCGGAAATGTTGGTAAAACTCTGGAACTAACATTAAGATTAATTTGTTTGATTCTGGGTGCACATTTCACACATATTTATATAGATAGGAATTTAAAAAAAAACAGAATGTTCTCATCCGAGTTAGTATCAGATTGCAATTCTAAGTCTAAGTTTATTTTTTCGTGCAGTGTATATCGAGAAATATTCCATATATTTAGAGTTGTTTGGTTCAGTGTACTGATTGGGAAAACTGTCATATGTGCATTAAAAAATTTGTAGTGTATTAGTAACCTTTTTTGCTACCGCACTTTACAGTGATGTCCCTCGTGAATCGCAAGAGTGAACCATATTGATATAAAGTATATTTGTGTCAACACAACCAACACAACAACCGTTATTCGCTTCGAGCAGAACAAACATCGACTTTCAGTACCACAAATCGAAGTTTTAATTAGGGAGCAAATGCACATCGTTTTGTTTGCTTCAGCTGAAGAAAACTAATAGTGTTATATACATATACATATATACATCGTCTATTCAATCGATGTTCTCATGTATTTGATTTTACCCTGTCTCGCAATACCATAAAACAATTTTTTTAAACACAATCTCAAACAGTCTTTCCAACTCCAATATCTCAATTCTAGATTTAGCTTTAGGGTTAATTTAGTATCTAATCCACAAGTTTAGTTTAGTGCTCCCTTAGTAAGTCTGCTTCAATTCTCTATCGATTATGCAACCAAGAATAATATTTACCATTAAGTTTGTTGCTAACTTCCGCTCGACTCTCTCAATCCCCGGCTGTCCACCATCTTCTTCGGAACTAACTAGATCTTTATGATGTTACTAATACTTTTTGCATCCCCCCTTCTTCATATTTCACCATCTTTTGAGACAATTAACTTGATCTTTTGCCGCTTTCAACTTCTTTCGAAACGCCCCCCTTTCCACTCTTTCGAACCCCTTCTTAATTCCATTTACTACAATATTCATTTCTCTCTTTTTCTCTCCTTTTTTTCCTGCATTGCTATTATTCACCGCTCTCCGAGGGCCACTCTCTTTGATGTCCAGCATGCCGGACACCCGCCGAGTGTTTGTGACTTCGGGGTTTTCCCGCGGACCCTCCCGGACGCAGGATGCGGCCTCCAACGTCACCGTCCAGTCACTCTTGCCCTCGCCGGGAGTAATTTTACTTTAAGTCCTTAGTATTAAGCAGTATATCTGTAGGATCTTTGTAATCTGTTGATATAAAATGATGAGGAGGTTTTATGCCTGCTGGAGAGAGAGATTTGTAAATATCAGCTCCAGCGGGCTTTTCCCTGCTCCCAAATAAAAAAAAATAGAAAAATAAAATAAAATAAAATAAAAGTGTTACATTCAATAGGCATTTCGATGCCCTCTCTAAGTTCACTGTTCATTGGGTACAAATATGAAATTATCTCTGCCAAGCAATTGTGTGACAACAAGGTCTAGTGAAAACCTGTTTCAATCTAGAGGTGTAATAATGTCTTTCTTATATCAATCATAATATTATATATAATACTGTGGTATTCGCCCAAGCAGCAATCCGCAACTAGTTCTGATGCGACTAAGTCCAAACTATGTTGCAACAAGAGCACGAATATGTTTTTAATGTTATACTGGTTAAAACAAGGTGACAGCAATGTTTTTTCATAACATTACCAGTTACGAAATAGTTATTTAGGTTTCAAATCACCACATCTTTTTGTCATATTGAATTAATTATAAATTATAAGCTATCGTAACTTAATCCAAACATATCTCTAATCACAACTTCATTTCTAGCTACTAGTTGAAAATAAGTTTATTTGACTCCAATATTGGCAACCCGTAACTAGTTCTTATACCACTTAGCCCAACTATGTTGCAACAAGAACACGAACATGTTTTTTATGTTATGCTGGTTAAAACAAGGCGACAGCAGTGTTTCTCTATAACATAAACATTGAACTAGCTATCATTTGTAAGTTATCGTTACTTGATTCTAACATATCTTTAATCACAGTTTTGGTTTTAGCTACTAGTTGAAAAAAGGTTGCGAAACCATTATTAAAACGTAAGCGTATATGTAAATCGTTACTATGTGAATTCATGTAGTAATAACTTAGATATTATGAGATTACAACATATAATTCCTTCATTGATTCAGATAGTTATCGGTAGGTTTTCCCAAAGTTATGATAACGAAAATCCAAACAAAACAACCTTTGTTGGCTTGAATATGGCAAACACAAAATGGAGTTTCAAGAAGTGTATGAAACATAAATAAAACCAGGATATTACTTTTTTCAAAACTACTTTTTGCCGAAAATTGTGAAAGGCAGAATAGTCATTTTTGTTCTATGCACTGTCATAAACACGAAGAAAATAATATAGGGATTGAACATCGATTGTGATAATTCTATAATTCTCATGATATATGTATTTAAAATGATGAGAAATCACTCTACTTGGAATAATTTTGAGCATTCTGAACAAAGCGTTTTTTTGTTGTTTATTTTTTATATCTTTATAAACAGATTTTGATGGAAGGCGCATAAAAAACAGTTAAGTAAAATTGAATTCCGCACGACAGTTTTAAAATCGTTGTGAAATTTGTACCTTGTATCAAGTTTGTGACTTAAAGTACTCTTCTGCTTTTTTATTGATGATAGAAAAGGAGTAGTAGGATTCATTTAATGTTTATAATGTCGATGGTGACTAAGTTTAAACTAGTTTACTTGAAAACAAGTTATTTTCAAGTTATGAAAACATAAGTTATTTCAGTATGGCATTACAACGTAACGACAACTTATTTTTAACCGACTTGACAACTAGTAGAAACTGCGCTTTTTGAGTCATGCAAGTGGTTAGATGTTAGTAACAATCACTCAAATATCTGGTTGCATACTAGTCACAAACAAGCTAGCGTAACAATAATTGTTACTTGGGTCTTCAAAACAATTTTCTTCGTTTCTTGAAGGAATAACCGAAATCGCTTTTCGTTGGCTGTCTACTGATAATGACTACCAGTGGAACAGTTTTGATGTCGATTTAGGATTTTTTTTACGTTTATTTGTTTCACCCCTTTAAGTGATGGTATAAAATTTTAAACACACCCACCCTACCCCTCGTAAGGGAACACGAGACCTTCCTTCTGGAACAAAGTTTGTGAAAATCGGTCAAACCATCGCTGGAAAAAGTGAGTGAGATCCATTTGGGAAAATACGAACCACTATTTCCGGTGCCTCCGGAATCGTGAACCGGGCACCAGGATAGCCGGAATCAGTTTGTTTGGCCGTCTACTGATAATGACTATCGAATGGAGTAGTTTCGAGGCCGGTTTAGAATTTTTTTTTTTACGTTTTTGGTTGCGCTCTTTTAAGTGAAGGGATAAAATTTATACCTTTACCACATTTATACCTTTTACACATTTTACCCTATAATTCTGAAACCGGAATTCGGATCCAGATGAAATTCAGAAGTTTAGTATAGAATCATAAGACCGTTATTTCAAATCTAAGTTGGTAAAAATTTGAAATTTGGTGTAATTTGAAATTGGAACTTTTACACTAATCACCCTATAACTCCGGAACCGGAAATCGGATTCAGGTGAAATTCAGAAATTTTTTTAAAAGGCGATAAGTGCATTCAATGTGAGCATGATAATTCCTCTTCAAAACAGTGATTGATCATTTGTGACGGATAGTAAATTATCCATCGAATGATACAAACCCTGAGAGAATTGATCATTGAGCTGTTAATTGATTCAACAATATTTAAGCTAATGAACTGAAGTGCATTTGGACTGTTCGTTCTTGGAACGCTTCATTTAGTCTTTGCGTAATTTATATGCAGCACATGCTGGAAAGTCAAGAGGGGTTTCCTCACAGAAGGCAACTTTTCCACATTTTTATTGCACACGCCGTCCAAATGGGCACCTTTACATTTTTCATATTTAGAGCTGTTGCAACGTTAAATAGCAGTGTGGCCAAATTGTTTGTATTTGTTTGTATACGCATAATTTGCAATATACGTACTTTAATACTCTCCAGGTGGAGTCTTCTCGACTGGTAGATGAAATGAATCATGTTGGAAATTGCTGCACAAAATTATATTTTAAATTAAATTGATTTTTTCTATTAAATATTATAATTTTTAGCGGTTTATGTTGATCCGTTAGTGAGCATTAG
The DNA here is from genome assembly GCF_030247185.1 of Malaya genurostris. Classification (NCBI taxonomy): domain Eukaryota; kingdom Metazoa; phylum Arthropoda; class Insecta; order Diptera; family Culicidae; genus Malaya; species Malaya genurostris. The sequence continues at coordinate 90,637,220 of NC_080572.1, read as the reverse complement.
CACCGGCGTACCGATGGTACAAAACTTCTAAATAAATAAAATGGTTAAATTTTAATGAGTTTCTTATATTCTTGATGAAATTTTTATTTCAAATTGCGTTTATCGCAATTGCGACCGTAGTTAAATCTAATTGAATTGCATGTATAAGATATAGGCGCAAAGTACACACGGAAAACTATAAATTATTACGATTTATTACTATGAAACACAATATCCATTAATTTTCTTAGGCAGCTACCAGATCGTCGCACTTGGAACAAACAACTCCGACATATACTACGAGAAATTATCGCACCGTAAAACATGTTTCATTTTTTCAAAGCACCCGAGCACCACAGATTCCATTCCAGGTCGCTCCCATCATCGCATCATTAGGCTCCCTTTCAGTTGTTCAATCATAATATTATATATAATACTGTGGTATTCGCCCAAGCAGCAATCCGCAACTAGTTCTGATGCGACTAAGTCCAAACTATGTTGCAACAAGAGCACGAATATGTTTTTAATGTTATACTGGTTAAAACAAGGTGACAGCAATGTTTTTTCATAACATTACCAGTTACGAAATAGTTATTTAGGTTTCAAATCACCACATCTTTTTGTCATATTGAATTAATTATAAATTATAAGCTATCGTAACTTAATCCAAACATATCTCTAATCACAACTTCATTTCTAGCTACTAGTTGAAAATAAGTTTATTTGACTCCAATATTGGCAACCCGTAACTAGTTCTTATACCACTTAGCCCAACTATGTTGCAACAAGAACACGAACATGTTTTTTATGTTATGCTGGTTAAAACAAGGCGACAGCAGTGTTTCTTTATAACATAAACATTGAACTAGCTATCATTTGTAAGTTATCGTTACTTGATTCTAACATATCTTTAATCACAGTTTTGGTTTTAGCTACTAGTTGAAAAAAGGTTGCGAAACCATTATTAAAACGTAAGCGTATATGTAAATCGTTACTATGTGAATTCATGTAGTAATAACTTAGATATTATGAGATTACAACATATAATTCCTTCATTGATTCAGATAGTTATCGGTAGGTTTTCCCAAAGTTATGATAACGAAAATCCAAACAAAACAACCTTTGTTGGCTTGAATATGGCAAACACAAAATGGAGTTTCAAGAAGTGTATGAAACATAAATAAAACCAGGATATTACTTTTTTCAAAACTACTTTTTGCCGAAAATTGTGAAAGGCAGAATAGTCATTTTTGTTCTATGCACTGTCATAAACACGAAGAAAATAATATAGGGATTGAACATCGATTGTGATAATTCTATAATTCTCATGATATATGTATTTAAAATGATGAGAAATCACTCTACTTGGAATAATTTTGAGCATTCTGAACAAAGCGTTTTTTTGTTGTTTATTTTTTATATCTTTATAAACAGATTTTGATGGAAGGCGCATAAAAAACAGTTAAGTAAAATTGAATTCCGCACGACAGTTTTAAAATCGTTGTGAAATTTGTACCTTGTATCAAGTTTGTGACTTAAAGTACTCTTCTGCTTTTTTATTGATGATAGAAAAGGAGTAGTAGGATTCATTTAATGTTTATAATGTCGATGGTGACTAAGTTTAAACTAGTTTACTTGAAAACAAGTTATTTTCAAGTTATGAAAACATAAGTTATTTCAGTATGGCATTACAACGTAACGACAACTTATTTTTAACCGACTTGACAACTAGTAGAAACTGCGCTTTTTGAGTCATGCAAGTGGTTAGATGTTAGTAACAATCACTCAAATATCTGGTTGCATACTAGTCACAAACAAGCTAGCGTAACAATAATTGTTACTTGGGTCTTCAAAACAATTTTCTTCGTTTCTTGAAGGAATAACCGAAATCGCTTTTCGTTGGCTGTCTACTGATAATGACTACCAGTGGAACAGTTTTGATGTCGATTTAGGATTTTTTTTACGTTTATTTGTTTCACCCCTTTAAGTGATGGTATAAAATTTTAAACACACCCACCCTACCCCTCGTAAGGGAACACGAGACCTTCCTTCTGGAACAAAGTTTGTGAAAATCGGTCAAACCATCGCTGGAAAAAGTGAGTGAGATCCATTTGGGAAAATACGAACCACTATTTCCGGTGCCTCCGGAATCGTGAACCGGGCACCAGGATAGCCGGAATCAGTTTGTTTGGCCGTCTACTGATAATGACTATCGAATGGAGTAGTTTCGAGGCCGGTTTAGAATTTTTTTTTTTACGTTTTTGGTTGCGCTCTTTTAAGTGAAGGGATAAAATTTATACCTTTACCACATTTATACCTTTTACACATTTTACCCTATAATTCTGAAACCGGAATTCGGATCCAGATGAAATTCAGAAGTTTAGTATAGAATCATAAGACCGTTATTTCAAATCTAAGTTGGTAAAAATTTGAAATTTGGTGTAATTTGAAATTGGAACTTTTACACTAATCACCCTATAACTCCGGAACCGGAAATCGGATTCAGGTGAAATTCAGAAATTTTTTTAAAAGGCGATAAGTGCATTCAATGTGAGCATGATAATTCCTCTTCAAAACAGTGATTGATCATTTGTGACGGATAGTAAATTATCCATCGAATGATACAAACCCTGAGAGAATTGATCATTGAGCTGTTAATTGATTCAACAATATTTAAGCTAATGAACTGAAGTGCATTTGGACTGTTCGTTCTTGGAACGCTTCATTTAGTCTTTGCGTAATTTATATGCAGCACATGCTGGAAAGTCAAGAGGGGTTTCCTCACAGAAGGCAACTTTTCCACATTTTTATTGCACACGCCGTCCAAATGGGCACCTTTACATTTTTCATATTTAGAGCTGTTGCAACGTTAAATAGCAGTGTGGCCAAATTGTTTGTATTTGTTTGTATACGCATAATTTGCAATATACGTACTTTAATACTCTCCAGGTGGAGTCTTCTCGACTGGTAGATGAAATGAATCATGTTGGAAATTGCTGCACAAAATTATATTTTAAATTAAATTGATTTTTTCTATTAAATATTATAATTTTTAGCGGTTTATGTTGATCCGTTAGTGAGCATTAGCACCGGCGTACCGATGGTACAAAACTTCTAAATAAATAAAATGGTTAAATTTTAATGAGTTTCTTATATTCTTGATGAAATTTTTATTTCAAATTGCGTTTATCGCAATTGCGACCGTAGTTAAATCTAATTGAATTGCATGTATAAGATATAGGCGCAAAGTACACACGGAAAACTATAAATTATTACGATTTATTACTATGAAACACAATATCCATTAATTTTCTTAGGCAGCTACCAGATCGTCGCACTTGGAACAAACAACTCCGGCATATACTACGAGAAATTATCGCACCGTAAAACATGTTTCATTTTTTCAAAGCACCCGAGCACCACAGATTCCATTCCAGGTCGCTCCCATCATCGCATCATTAGGCTCCCTTTCAGTTGTTCACTTTACAGGTGTTTCAACTTAATGGCTTTGGCATTTAGTTAGGTTAGCGTTAGATTCCAGACAATCCGGGTTAATTAAAGATGTAAAAATCTCACCGTTTCGAGCTAGGCAACGAAGGAAGGACGGGTTGCAGTGGAGATTTCTCTCGTTCTATTTCCAAATCATCCATGGCAAATCGGTTGAAGATGAGAATTGCGGCCGTGCTACCTCCCATCTGACAACCAATCACTGGTAACCGTTTACTGAACCGCTACATAATGTGACATTTTTGCTGCTATTTTTGAACATTTTGATCAGGAGCTTGTAAACTGTAACCGTTCCGATCAGTCACCAATCCGTGTTTCCCGGACCACGGGGTGGATTTGCATAATTGTAAATTGTGTAACAATTAACACAGTGTTTAACTTCACTGAAAGCCATCCAACTGGTTCCAAACTCAAGACTTCTCTCCAGTCCGGCTCCGACTAACGCCACTGTTTAATGGCGCTGAAATCATGTCGGTGCTAAATAGTTAAATTGACTTCGACACGCTTAGCAGTAGGATGAACCGAATGTCGTTGCACGGCGGAAAACAACTGTAAGTAAAAATAAGACACTTTATCTTCCTCGTTCATCGATTTCAAGCTGTTTTACTTTTCGAATTCATTTGCGAAGCGAAACACTATCATGGCTAACGGGAGTTAGGATGGATTTATTTACGACGGTTATAAAGAAGGAGTTTTTCTTTCATATAAATTGTTGTCTACTTACTTTGCAAAGTTGTTGCAAATTTTGTGCATCCTTTTTGAGATAGCTGTCAATTTTACAATGAAATTCATTTGACATTTTCTGATATTAGTCCACAAACTATCGAATCTACGCACTTTGTAAAGAAATACGGCAACACTAGTTTAATCTGCAATTTAGGGGCGGGTAGGGTCTAACACTTTTGAAAAATCATTTATTAGTTTCTTTATATTTTCTTATAGTAAAACATTTGAAGAATTTTCTGTGAAATTTTCAAGCCTATTGGAACAAAACTCTGGAAGTTATGGACCTTTATCTATGGCTATCTCATTCTTCCAAGAAGCAAGAGCTCGGGGCACAGGCCCAAGATTTCTACTTCGATTGACTTCAAAACTTGACAAAACCTTCTTGAAATGTTTCGTTAAAATAAATTATAAAAGAAAAAATACGATTTTTTGAAAATGTTAGACCCTACGGGCTCCCTGGAATAATTATTTTTTCCATTGTTTTTCTAGACAAAAACCTTTAAACGCGTTTTCCTCGAAAGCAGTTTTGAAAGTCCGTGTCCATCGTCATTCAGAAACTACTGCACCATTTTTTTCAAATTTTGCACACATTTTCTACATATAAAACCTGTTTTAATCCACCTAGTGGTGTAATGATGCCTTTCTCATGTACATATAATATTGTGGCATTCTATTCAAAATTTTTCTCCTCGATTTTTGAAAGAAACCAAGAGATTGTTTATGCATAACATACAGAATAAAACAGTGCTTTGATTGCGTAAGTCATCCTTAAGAAAACGAAATGGGTTCACTTCCGGCACCGGAACCCGAGAACCGGTATAATCAAAGTCGGTTCGTACGGTCACCAACTAACATGACACATAAACTCTTCTACAGGGTGATTTTTTAAGAGCTTGAGAACTTTTTTAAACAATAAAACGCATAAAATTTGCAAAATCTCATCGGTTCTTTATTTTAAACGTTAGATTGGTACATGACATTTACTTTTTGAAGATAATTTCATTTAAATGTTGACCGCGGCTGCGTCTTAGGTGGTCCATTCGGAAAGTCCAATTTTGGGCAACTTTTTCGAGCATTTCGGCCGGAATAGCCCGAATTTCTTCGGAAATGTTGTCTTCCAAAGCTGGAATAGTTACTGGCTTATTTCTGTAGACTTTAGTACGCACTCTAAATTACGATTTAAATGTTTGTTGCATCCGAAAATATTTTAAGTGCCGGTGTACAATATTGAGCACACTTTACCCTATAACTCCGGAACCGGAAGTCGGATCCGGATGAAATTCAGGAATTCCGTATGGGACCGGAAGACCTTTCATTTGAATCTAAGTTTGTGGAGATCGGTCAAACCATCGCTGAGAAGTGAGTGAGATCCATTTTGGTATATATGACCACTATTTCCAGTACTTCCGGAACCGGATACCGGGAACAAGGATGGCCGGAATCGGTTTGTTTAGTTGCCTGCTGATAATGACTATCGATTTGTGTAGTTTTGAGACCAGTTTAGAATTTTTTTTACGTATTTTGTTTCGCCGGTTTAAGTGACGGTGCACAATATTGAACACACTTTAGCCTATAATTCCGGAACCGGAAGTCGGATCCGGATGAAATTCAGGAATTTCGTATGGGACCGGAAGACCTTCTATTTGAATCTTAGTTTGTGAAAATCGGTCAAACCATCTCCGAGAAAACCTAGTGAGATTATTTGACACATACACACATACACACACACACACACGCACACACACATTCAGCTCGATGAACTGAATCGAATGGTATATGACACTTGGCAATTTTCACTAGTCGGTTTTTCAAGTGATTGCATAACCTTTCTATATGAGAAAGGCAAAAACAAACAAGACCCCAACGTTTTTCTTTTCGTGGTTTGTTACTTTGGGGAGGTTCAAAGCCTTGGTATTACATTCCTGTAGTGGAATTTGACCTTCTGTTTCAACAGACTTCGCAGCCGATTCAGAGTGTACAGAACCATTGCATGGCTAGTGCTACACGGAACGACCGAAATTAGCATTTTCGCGAAATATTTAGTTGATTTGCTGATTTTAGTTAGTTATTTTTTGAGACAACTAAAAAAATCTTACTTTTGCTGATTTAGATTTTTTATTCTCATTCCCTTAATAATAATAAAATATTTGTTGAAATGACTATTTTTTTTTAGTTGAATTCACAAATTAAACGTGCTGTCATTTCTTAGCTAAGGCACATTTCATTTCCATTCAACTAATTTTTTAGTTGAATTAAAGAAATATAATGTTGTTTTCAACCAATGTGAATGGTTAAATTGGCTTCTGCAATCTGCAGGTATATGGCGCCCTGTCACCGAAACGGTAACACCGTAATGACTAGTAGCCACTAGATGGCACACTACTGCCGAAAAAATTTCAGACGCGGTTGTCTTTTCTATATTGGCAGGTATAAATACGATGTTGTATTGGAGAAAAAGACATAAACGAAACGTAAACATCGTTTTGAATTTTTTTCTTCTTAATCACTGTTTTCTTCATTCTCACTGAAAACTTTGAGCATTCGGAAAACAAAAACCGAATACAAATAGTACACCGGACGGCGCAGCTCGGAAGGTTTGAAGATACAAAAAAACTTCATCACAATTAGAGTGAAACATTCGAAATTCACTTCACTGTTCCGCGTAAAAACATTATTACGCACAATCGCTTCAAGTGCGCACAAATTCTGAATAAATACGATTTCCACTAACAGTTTACGACATTTTTACATATCGGTTTAGAAATTTAAATAAAGATATATCGAACACATGCGAAAAACATCAAAACAATTTTTCAAGCAGTTTCAATAAGACTGTCCTTTTTAGCTTTGTAATGGATTGTTTTGCTTTGACACTTCTCATGAGTTTTTGGCTAATAAACTTGTTAATAATACCCATTTCAGTTTTGGTTTCTTTGTGCTGTCCTTCAGTAATGATGGTGATAGATAAATAGAAACAAATTTTCTGATTTTAATAACAAAATTAGTTGTCAATGAGAATTTCGTGTTGGATTGAAATATTGCTGGTTTGTGTCCAGGATATTCACCAACTAAACACATTCTCTAAAAAGAAGAGATTTTTCAGCAAAGTAAATTCTCAATTTTAACTAATTTTATAGTTATTTTGGAAATTTTGTTGTTAAAATCAACTAATTCAAAAACAGTAATACGAATTAGGCGCAGAGCTAATTTCGGTCGTTCCGTGTAGGATTCTACTGACACTACGAATCCTTCCAGGTCGGGGCTCGAACAAACGACAACTGGTTTGTAAGACCAGCGCCCTATGCATTGAACAGCTAAACCGGGACATTCCTTCGTTGCCTAGCTGGGGGAGGTTCAACAGCTACGAAATGGCGGATTTTTTCGTGAAAAATCGTAGTTTTCACTTTGAACAACCAACAAAAATAAAAAAAATAAATCAATTTAAACGATCTAGAAAAACTTCTACTCTAACTATTCTACTTTGATTTGTTCACTTCTGATTAGTCTGCGCTGAGATACAGTGGACACCGCAAATCATGATTTTTACGAAGCGTACTCAAAAATACCTCTTCATCGATTTATTTCTCAATATTTTTCCACGAAAAAATTACAAAATGTTGTTCGAATGATGCTTTTTATCATGCAAAACACTTGAATTTATTTTGTTGAAAGATATTTCTGGAAAAAAATCGCAAAAATGATGATTTTTTTCATCGTTTAGACCCTACCCCTCTTAAGGTTTGTAGGAACATAACCTAACCTCACAAAATTCACTGAATAGACATTATTTAACAACTACCGGTTACTTGGTCATTATAATTTGTATCCGTTTTATTTGAATGTGAACAAACAACCGGTGTATGTCAAATACGTGTTCATTTGTGATGTCATCTTTCAAAACCTAATACATAATGCTCGTAAGTATTTTTGGATGGAAAACAGTATATTTTTCAGAAAAATCAAAAACATACAGTACATTGACTATAGGTTTTAATTCTTAATTCACCAAGAGATGTGATAACGCCTTTCTCTTTCTACGATACAGTCGCATCTCAACATCTATTACTTTTTTTTGTAAACTTGTTTGTTGTAAAATAATATGTATTTCATTTAGTACTTTCAAATCGTCAAAATACAACGAAATCGATTACATGAAATTCGTTGATTTTCAATGAAAAGCATGAAAAGCTTTTCCAAAATTGTGTCTGAATGTAATCCTTGTAGCCAGCATAAGGTTTATTTCTGTTTTTTTTTTTTCATATCATCGCGTTATTTTTCCAAATAACTGTGAACGATAAAAAAACACTCATTTTTCAGAGCTATTTTTGATAGCACTCGGAAAATGCTTCGAATTTTCTATCCATTTTCACTCTGTATATACATAAAAGTTTTTCAAAGGTATGTATATTTTTGATTTTGGTAAATTCAAATTTCATATTTTCCATCGGAAATTTTCATAAAATCACCCGCGCGCATGGTACTTGGACAACATATATATCATGCAAAAAAATTAGAGTTTAAAATTCACACACATTCTTGTTTGAGATTGAAGCTCGACTAGTCTTTCGAAGTTATTAATAACCAGTGGATTCAGAACCTCACATCTATTAGCAGTAGTGATGAAAGCTTCCAAAAGCGATCTTTCAATGGAAGAACTCCCGCCAGTATGTGTATGTATGTGTATGTGTCGAATGCATGCAGCCTAAGGCGACTCGCAAACAACGATACTGAATTCGCTCAAGTTTAATAATATGAGAGTTTGCAGCGGAACGAAAGCGAACACATCCATATTCCATCACTGAAAGTATCGTTGTCTGATGATTAAAATAGATTTCTCGGGAACTAAATTTGCCATAAAAAAGTCTATTTCATACGATTAAATTTTTATGATAAAACGCTCCTTACTCTTCGAATATGCCTTCCTTCATCTCCAGGGTGGCTTAGTGGTAAAGCAGTACCTCGAACTGGAGATGGTTTAAAAGATTGAACTCTGTCTCAGAGGATACTTTATCACAGTACTTTGATCTATGTTATTGAAGCGGTATCTCATTGAGTATTGACATTTTTTCAAAGATTCATCATTCGATTCACATATTTTTCATGTGTTATTTTATCGTGTATCAGTATTTCGATCGAAGTGAATGATTCGAAAAATGCAATATACAGTTGATAACATTGGAAAATCGAAAATCAAAATTATTCTTCAATTCACCAAAACCATTTCTGTTGCCATGTTGCATAGCCACAGTACGATGAATAAAGTACAGCATAAAAGTTTTAGATTTACACTACATAAACTAAAGGGTTATCCTTGATCAAACCATGGTCTTTCATAGCAACAGATCTCACTATTCACAATACCGATACGGCAGTGATCTTCAAACCGTTCGTTGCATCGGTGGTAATGTTCGTATGCAAATTTTACTACTAAAACATTCTTCACCACCTTCAAAAGCATTAGAGGCCACCACAGTCGACCGACTATCGCCTCTGCTAGAATCAATGCATTATTTGTCTGAACTGGTTTGTTTGTTGGGAATTTGTCTGAGTTTTTTTTTCGTCGTTTCATTTCATGGGATTTCTGCCTCAATCGGAATAACGGACCGCTTGGCTGGAATCGACACTAAAACAACCGGTCGCCACCGGTGGCGTGTGGTGTGAACTCGACGAAACAAAAAAAAATGTAGGTACTCATCATATGTGAATAGCCACCGGGACAACAGCAGCAGTGGCAGCGGCTGCGAGAAGTCGTTTCCATAGTCACTATTGATGAGATTAACATAAGCAAGCATCACCGAGCATCAAAGTGGTTTACTTTCAATATTTGGCTTCCCTCATCGTTCCCATCGGCACCGACAAGCCCGTAATCACAAGTCAGGCACTAACATACATGCTAGCATAGCCAAGCATTCCTTGGGGTTGTCATACTATGGAAATGAAGAAGATATGTAGATGCATAGCGAACACTAGTTCATTCATATGCTTGTACCGTCTAACGCTGCGGAGCTGGTTAATTGAAATTAAAATAACAAATTGGCACTCTTTTCAACACCTTTTAATGTAATACATCAATGCTAACATTTATCAATCCTAATTGACAAATCACCGTTTCTTTCCGAAATTGGGTCACCATATTTTTATGATCTTATAGAATAATTAATTTTTAAATTTAACTTTTGTTATCTTTATTATGGCTAAAGTTTTAATTATTTCTTACATTTCGTCTTCAATACATCAGTGCATAACAGTTTATGTTGAACAGTTATGCAATTCAGCAATTCAAAATAAACCGCTAAGGCGACGAAATGTTTATACTATTTGTAAAACACTTTTTGTTTTGCACCAAAATTATCTGCGTATATTTCTGTTCCAACGATCTTTAAGGGAAGGTTCTCTCAGATTTGCACAGTATACGACATTTAAGATTTTTTCCAGAGATAATGAAATGGAATAAAATCTAGATGGGATTTTCGAATTTGTTTATAATTTTTGAGTAAGTGGAAATTTATATCGTGGTGGTTCCTGTCGACTTGTGCACGCGAAACACCATTTCCAAACATCAAGTCTGCACCCTTTTATGGTGAACTGAATTAAGTGCTGATTACTATTTTTGCCTTTCTCATACAGAAAGGCTATGCAATCATTGTAGGAACCAACTTTTTAACCGAGGCCCAGAGCCCCGAATGTCATAAACCATTCGTTTTAGCTCGACAAACTGAGTAAATGCCTGAGTGACAAATATTGTCACCCAAAACATCGAAAAAAGTCTTTGTGTTAACGCAACGCGCATATCGGAAGCAAAAAGAAAAAAGTATCGCAGCAAAAAGAAATCAAACATGAATAAAAATACATAACTTATAGAAATCGATTGTTTTTTCTCAAAGTTTTTCAATGTTTACATACCGGCATAAAAAATGAGGCATCCTGTACAGTAATGTTTGAAGGTAAAAAAACAGTACGCAGTGTTTGGGTTGAAAATACAGTACAATAAATACTGTCCCAAAAAATTATGGACGCACTTTGATTTCGCTGTAAATAATTCACAAGTGTTAGAGATTCAAATTTCATTCGATATACTGATAATATTAGACTACAACAACAAAATATTATTCTCAACATTTGCTACTTAGCCATTGTAGACTAGCTGGCGCACCTTCTTGCGACAGACTTCTTAGCGACAAGTTTTGACACTTTTTTCCAATATTTTTCGAACTGTTGAATGGTTTCGGCTACCGAGACATGTTTCCTAAGATGTGCCTTCGTTGAGGCCCAAAATTCCTCAATTGGTCGAAGTTGTGGGCAATTTGGTGGATTCATGTATTTTGGGACGAAAGTGACATTTTTGGTAGTATACCATTCTACCGTTGATTTCGAGTAGTGGCAAGAAGCAAGATCTGGCCAGAAGACAACAGAATCCTTGTGGTTTCGAATCATGGGTAGAAGTCGTTTTTGTAAACATTCCTTGATGTATATTTCGCTGTTCATTGAAGCAGTGGTGATGAAGGGTTTCGAAATCTTACCGCAGCTACAAATTGCTTGCCAGACCATAGATTTCTTTACAAATTTTTCGACTTCGATCGTTGTCTCGGACTGGTTTAACACTTGCCTTTCTCGCACCGTATAATATTGTGGTCCCGGCAAGGATTTGTAAGCGAGTTTCACGTAGGTTTCGTCGTCCATGATTATGCAGTTCAAATTTCCAGCAAGAATCGTATTGTACAGCATTCGAACCCTCGGCCTGATCGATGCTTCTTGTTTTGGACTACGTTTTGGTTGTTTCTGTTTCTTATAAGTTAGAAGATTAGCAGATTAGAAGATTTAGCACGAAGAACATTTGACTTCGAAGTGCCCACTTTTTTGACCACATCCCGAACTCAAACCTCCTTCTTTTGCTCGAACGCCTTCAGTATACGTTTATCCAACTGAGGGTTAGCAGGACCTTTTTTTCGACTCGTTTTCGGTTTATCCTCAAAGGTGTTATCCGCACCGAACTTCCTGATTGCATTTCGCATGGTTTTTTCACTTACTGTTTCTATTTTTGCTAACTTTCTCAGTGACAGTCCGCGTTCTGTGCACCATTTGTACACAATTTTTCGACGTTGTTCTGCTGAAAGTCCACGCATTTCGAAACAAACTAATGAAAACGAATAAACAACTGCACAAGTGGTTAGAGAAGAGTGTAAACAACAGGACGCAGTCATAAAAATTGACAGATTCTGAACTATTGCGAAATGTCAGCGGTTTTTTGGTTGCGTCTATACTTTCTGGGACAGTCTTTAGAATTGAATGCCAAATCTTATACTGGCCACACGACACGTTTTGGTGGCTATTTTACCGAAATTCCTCCAAATGTGAAATTTTTATCTAAATCACCCTTAAGTCTTAAGCGAACCACGTTGAAAGCATACGAAAACTATCCTATATTATGTAAAAAAGTCTAGAGAATCGAATGGAAGAACCTACACTGGCCGCACAAAACGTTATGGTGATTATTTTCCCCCAATTCCTCTATTTGATGATATCTTATTGTAAATCGCTCTTAAATATCGGTAGAACTTATTGGAAGTTTACTAAATCTAGCTTATCTTATAGAAAAAAGTCTGTAGAACCGAATGGAAGAATCTACACTGGCCGCACGAAACGTTCTGGTGACTATTTTACCCCATTTCTTCATTTCATTATATCTATTATCATCAAAACGTTTCGTGCGGCCAGTGTAGGTTCTTTCATTCGGTTTTACAGACTTTTTTAAATAAGATAAGCTAGATTTAGTAAACTTCCAATAATTTTCACCATGATTTAAGACCGATTCACAATAAAATACCATAAAATAGAGGAAATGGGGTAAAATAGTCATCAAAACGTTTCGTGCGGCTAGTGTGGGTTCTTCTAATCGATTCTCCAGACTTTTTTACATGAAAGTAGGGTATTTCAGAATACCGCACTCGACTTCTTTTCAAGTTACAGAGCGAATGTTATAGGAAACCCTAGAACTGCTTTACATTTGGGGTAAAACGAGAAGGATTGAGATTCGTGCGGACATTGTAAACCATTACATTGAATTCCTTGGACATTTTTACATAAGAAACGCTTTAGTTTGTTGACCTATTTCAATTAGTTCATGAGTTACAGAATTCTTTGCGGGTTTTCATAGATTTTTTCCCACTGTGCGTTGCTTCAGAGGATCGTAAGGCCGTCAATTCCGATCCTCTGATCGGATCATAGAAAGATTCTTTGAAAAAAAGAATAAACCCTATTATACACCAGTTATTACTCACTTGTTACCATTTCGAGTTTATTTCCCACTGAAAACGAGCTGGCGCCTACTAGGGGGCTACTAGGGTCTACTTAGGAAATCACAGAATGGTACACGAAGCTGCCAATAAAATACCAGTAACGCGCAGAGATGCCAGACAAATCTGCAGACTTCGGGTATAGTGCTGCAGACATTTTGTGCAGACTTTTGCAGAATTTTGAAAATCGATTTTTTCGCAGACTTTCGTCTAAATTTACAGACCTTTTCGTTTTTTTTGTTCGCCAAATCAGTTTTGCGTGTCCTACTTAATAGAGAAATTGCTGCCAACAAGGCATGCTTGCTGACTGCAGACTTTTTTTTTTTTTCACATTTACAGACTTTTGAAATCCTGTCTGCAGATATTTGAAATTTTTACCTGGCTTCTCTGATACCGCGTCATTGATGTTAAGCGTATTTAAAGCCAGGAACACTACACAGGTTAGAACAAAATTGCTGTGCTTTGATGTCGTCGGATCTAGGCTATATGTATACAGAACCAAATTTGTGTTCAATGGTTTGAGATTTGCAGAACTGTCAAGCGGGCAATGCTGTGGATTTTAGCTAAAAAAAACTTGAACTTACCAAACTGGCCTGAGCTCCGTTCGATCGAAACCTATTGGTTCGCGAGCTTTAGAAGACTAAATGAGAGGCAAAAACATGTTGAGGAACTTAAACAGTCAGTGTAAAACGTATCACAAACAACTGTACAGACTCTGATGGAGGGGTATCAATGGTAAATGCTGAACATTTTGCTAATCCTCATCCCAAATTTTATCAGTTGTATGCAAAATGAAATAAATACATAAACTGAACTACTGTAAATAATTTGTTTCATCCGACAACTATAACCGATTTACCCAGTCACGTACCCAGAGAGGGGAACGAGGGGCTCGGGCCCCTCCCGAAATCAAAAACAGATATATAATTATTTAGAAGGTCTAAGACATGTGTTGCAGAAATAACAAGACAGTTAACGTAAAGAAATGTAATGCAATAACAGTTCCAGTTAAAAAGTTTAAAGTGTCTGTTAAGAACACCCGTGAAAGGCACACCGAGAATTAGGTATATAAGCAATCTTCAGTAACATTATTTGTTTATCTTTCGACCCCTCCCGAAACGAAATCCTGGGTACGGGCCTGGATTTACCAATTAATCTACAGTGTCGCAATAGTTAGCGATTTGCCCTTTAGTTGGCATTAAATATGTCTTCATCGTAACGAGTTTGCATGAAACAGATTTTATGACTTATTCATAATAATTTATTCTGACGGGTTATATTGCATAACTTACACCGCACAGCCTCACGACCAGTTACGGTTAAACTAATTTCTCCACTTAACGTAGCTGTCTAGATGTCATTGAATTGCCTCCAGTTAGCTCCGCTCCGGTTTTGCAACAGAAGCGCTTTACACAGCCCCAACACGTTGATCCCGTTGATACACGCCAGTGAACGAATTGAAATTGGCCTGTTAAAATCACGCAAATCAGATCGTATCACGTAAGTGTACATAAACTAGTTCTAATCCGATTGTTTCTTTACAGTCCGATCCGCAAATCGAATGGCCTTCCTAGAGGAAAAAGCTCAATTTGTGCAAGATATTGTTGTAGTATTAATAAGGTTTTAATCGTTTTGGATAACTTTTCGGAATCTTTTTCAAGAATCCCACGATAAAATAGTTATCTTTAAGTATCATATAATATTTGTATTCATATGTAGGTACTTATTTCATTTGTTTAACGTGAGGTCAAAACTAACAACAACGATTTTCCAATGCAAGCAAATGAGATTGCGTCACAAAAACTGTCCGAATCAAATCAATTTATGGTTAACAATATACTTTTAAAATCCGTGTAGACCTAATCCCGTCGTATGTTACGCCATACATTTCGAATCATCTGTCCATTAAAACTAACGTCACATAGTAAATTGCAGCTCGGACACACGTCAAGAAACCAATCAGCCAAACGATGCGAGATGGATTCCACATTCCTCGGCCATTCGTCGCTCAAAGCTGAAACACTAATTATGTTCGTTGCATTACGTATCTCGTTCTACCCGGGCGTACTACGGAGACTAGGCATTCGAGACCGCCCTCCCCCCCTGAGTGGTAGGTGAAAATTGATTGATGTTACTCAGGACAACTGTTATTTTATGAGAATTTATTGAGAGGCCCAACGCGTCGACTTTTTAGGTAGCAGCACACGGCTGGTTTCAGTTTTCTTCACAGACTGCGTAAGCCAATCACAATCCGCTGGACAGGGGAAGAAAAAAAAAACCCCTTTGGATGCTCTTCCTTGTGGCTTCACCAAATTGAAATATCACGCTCTTCGCAGTTTCGAAGCAGCAAATGCTCAAGGCTCGCGGCAGAAGGAAGGCCAGGAATTTCAGACATTCGCCAAGACCCGGTCCATTCAACCACCTCGTCTTAGTCTTCCGGTCACCTCCACCAGCACCCGAACGTGTTGTATCGAATGGCCAGCATGCGCGTCTTGATCGAGACTCATGTATGGATAGCCTTTGGCTAGAAGGAGTCAAAGAAGATGAAAAAAAAAACGATCCGAACGCAGAGCTTTGTGAAACGCAGCCACATACCTTACTAGTTATTTTTATCGACGGCTGGCAGCCTCGTGTCGGTATCTTGCCCACAGATCTCGAGGGTCTGCAATTCTGCGTAGATAATGGCGACTGTGGAAACTGGAAGGTGTGGTGCTGGTGAAAGATGTTGAAGACACTCTGGCCACAAATGACTGAGAAGTAGCTAAGATCGAGTCCTCTGTGCCTTCTACAGCCTTGAATGAAAAATAGATATTATGCACATAGAGGTTATCTGCAATAAATGAAAGCCGTTCAAATTTAGAGCATTTTCAGCGAACTCTTTCAGATGTTGTTTTTATTATTTTTGTATAGATCTGACATTCATTTGAATTAGGTAAACATGTGACAATAAGTTCAGTTTTACTATAATATCATTTGGTTTTTATAACCACTAGGGATCACACCAAATGAACTACAGAATGCCAAGAACTATCACGGATATGAATGATTTAAAAAATGAATGAAGCATCAGTCATCATGAGAATAAGATGCAAGCGTGTTCGTACTGACCTAAATGAAGAAATTAATCAGCAGTGTATTATGCACTATAAAGCGAACTAGCGGAACTGCAAACATAGCCGCGTCGAGCCGAAGACCTATCTCTGCCAAAACGTGTTGTTGGCAAGTATAAACAACAATAATTTAGCGTCACGCCTAACCGCATACCTTGGCTCGAAGCCCGAGCTGCTCGATGGTGGGACGGTACATGAATGGCAACGCACTTCCTCTTTATGGAATTAATTTTCTTCGATGGAACAGCAACATTAGTTATTTATTCAGACCATCAGATTGTCTCAGATGTACTGCAGTGTTTTTAAACTCACACACACACTCATAAAAGCCTACAAATCTCGTGAAAGAGAGGGACCTGATCACAGACAGTTAGTTATCTTGCATAGATAACAGCATTACGTAATTTAGTGTTGCATGTGAACATTTCCCCCTTAAAGTCAGTATTTACCGGGTAGTTAGCATCCGTTTATGGGTTTAGTGTGCTCGTTTGGCGCTTCGATGAGAAAATAAAGGCATTGTGTTAGTATCATGCTCTAATCAAGCCTGGGGGAAAATGAACCTGGACACACAAAATTGAACATGAAATGTTTTTATTTTCAGTAATTACTGTATTTTAATATACATTCTACCACTACCATTACATTTCTGAAGCGTTTTCGAACAGTCGCTTTGAAAATACCGGAGTTTTAAAATGAGATGGCTTTAAGTGTTCATCTGCTTCGCAAAAATGTCCACTTTATTGAATAAAAAAATATTGTGTATATCACTTAAATTCGAGCACATATTATGCAATGCAATGCTTTTTTTCGATTTTTGAAGGCCTTCCTTGTTTTCCGGAGCTTGCCCTTAATAATCGCTTTTGCTACATTTTGCATGCCCTTTATATATTTGTCCGTTAATAGAGCCGGTCTTTATGTACGACTTACTGACTGCCGCACCCACAGATCGCTGTTACACCAAGAATTTCCTGCAAAATTTGTCGACCTTCTTCTTTCGGAACATCCACACGGAGAACCCTTCGATCATAAAATTGCGATATCGCAGTTTTTGATTTTTGCGATAGTTGATTTAACTAGTTTCTTTTTGATTCAACCAATATGGTTTTTGATTTGCATATATTCAAGTAGTTGAAAAATATGTTGTTTTGAATGCTGTCAAATGCCGGAGACAGTTGAAAGCAAAACAATAATCGCAATGCAAAATCAACAACAATTTTAGTTGAAATCTGTTTGCGTCGCATCAAAATGTCAATGAAAACAACATCGATGGTTAAAGCGTTTGGTGAAATTGTGTTCATTCGATTTGAGAAATTTTCAATAGGACTCGGCGTCAACTCATAAAGCGAAAGCACAGATTTTCCTGGAAACATGTCGGGTTCGGAGTGACCGGTGAGTTCGTCGAATCTGAACCTGGACTTCGTCTGGCGCATAGTTAACGCTCGTATCCGTACTGTATTTTACAGTATTGTGTTGTATTTTCGACCCAAATACTGCGTACTGTTTTTCACCCTCGTATGTACTGCATTCTAATTTGTACTGTATTTTTACATTGAAATGTACTGTATTGTATTAATACAGAATTTTAATTCTTTAACGCATCGAATTTCGATTTGTGGTAGAACAAAACGTCAGAAAGGGCTGTGACAACACGTAGCTAATGTGAATGTGAATGTAAGTACATGCAAACAACAGTTTTTTCATTAATCATTCTTGTTCAGAGCGTGTCACAACATTCTAGTGAAATGTTGATGACTAAAAACTAAGAAAAATGTCTGAACCAAGAAAAATCATACGCTCCTCAAAAAATGTTTGATAAATAATTCGTACATTTTCTAGTTTTTGCCGAACTTAAAAATGTCCTAAAAAGGAAATAAAAAAAATTGAGATTATGAAAATAAATCATTTGATAATTATTTGCTTTTAACGATTTGTCTTGTTAAGGCGTAGAGCCATATTGAGTTAGTTTTACATTTGATCAGTATCTAACGAGGAAAACAGATTTATAAAATGATATGCGAATACAACTGTGAGATGGAAACTACAAAAAAGCTACCACAGACACGGGACTCGAACCCGTAGCTAGCTCCTATCCGGGGAAATCGTTTTACCAATTACCTACCCTGTATGTGAAACACACAAGAAGCAGAGTAATTGAGCTTGAGCTTGAGCGACCACCTCTGGTTGCAACTCCGTTACTGATCGGGATTAGCTGAAATTGTACAGGGAATTTCTAGATGATCCAACCTGGGACTGGTAAATTATCCTTCAATGTACATCTTCTGGTAACCCCAGAATTCATTGATCAGCACCGGCGCCGGCCAGGCCCGAACGTAGATCGTCTAAGGAATGGGAAGGGATGTCAGTCCAACACTTGTTGTTACTAGAGGCCGTATATACTACTGCGCACTCCACAAGTGTCACGGGAGAAGGATATTTGTTAGTAAAAATTTCAGTATTGGTATTATTCGCGCGCGACTTAGTATGTTCCGGTTTCAAGATGCTCGGATGCACCACTAAACTCACTGACTTCCCGAGTGAACGTTTCAACAACATCCTATATTGAAGTCCCGGGAAGTCTTGATTCACAGCTCTTATTCGAAATTTCACAGTTCTTTATAAATAAAATTACGTGATACAAAATAAACGAGTGAATAGGATTTAGACAAAAATTATATTCTAAACAGTTGTTATAAAATCATTTTAAATCACCAAATAAAGGTCAACAGATTTCACGCGCGTCTTGATTCTGTATTATTTACGCTTTATTATTTTAATTATTTATTAAAATTATCAATTGGTTATATTGGTTGATCTGGGCAGCCGGCTACCGAGAAAAATATTAATTTATTGTTTGAAATATTAATATCAAGTGTTTTTTTTACTATGTATTCAATATACCGTATATTGAATACATAGTAAAAAAAACACTTGATATTAATATTTCAAACAATAAATTAATATTTTTCTCGGTAGCCGGCTATATTATCTCTGTTATTAACTTTGTAATATCAACGGATTTGCGCAATAGTTGATTTTCATCATTCAATTTAAAATCCTGAAAGACAATCAATAACATGGAAGAAGAAAACATTCCAAATAAAACTTTTCTCCGAAGCTAGACGGAAATTGATAGGTTGAATGAAGAGATAATTTAGTAAAATAGAGTAATCAGAAGTGAAACTTTGAAAATATTTGATAACTGAAAGGAAAAAGAAACTCCTGCAATTGTCGCTTTTTACGACATGGAAGCAGGAACCCAGTGGCCTTAAAAGGATCTATTCTTGGTTCATTTTTTTCCGCCGGATTCTACACGGCATCTAGGCTGGTACTGTCCGGAGAGAGCTAATAGGTACTATTAATCTCCTAGTGGACCCCAGTCCTCACAAGAAGCAGACTAATTGAGGGCTGAAACAACTGGCGGATGTATTCCTATAAAAAATGACTACAAATGAACGTCGTGGCACCCGAGCACAGCTGAACATGCTTTCTTTTGTTCAATTAGACTGTTTCTTCGTGTCTTTCACATGCAGGTTAGTTTAATTGGCAAAACGATTTACCCGGATAGGAGTTAACTACGGGTTCAAGTCCCGTCTCTGTGGTGGCTTTTTCGCGGTTTTCATTACATAGTTGTATTCACATGTCATTTTTCAAATCTGTTTTCCTCGTACGATGCTGATCAAATTTATTCGTCTTTTATTCATCATTTTTAGAAAAATGCGTACTGTAAAGTGTACTGTTTTTTCAAAGTCGATGTACTGTATTTTCTTGATTTTTACGCCAAACGTACTGTTTGTCGTCAAAATAAAATATAAGAGCGTTACGCATAGTCCATGTTGGAGACCAAAGTCTACTCTAAAACACAATGGTGTGGAAGTTCTGACGTGATGTCTGATGGTTACCTTGGATAAAATACCACAAGAGCGCCTGCGGGCTTTGCATGACGCGTTCCTCGATCGGCTTCGGCGAAAGCTTGAACTTAATAGCGAACGAATTGAAATTGGCCAGTGAATTTTCTGACCTGACATCAAAAAATTTCAGAAAAATTAGATTGGGGACCATACTGACTTTGCAATATGTACGGTACTCTCAGTCACGTACCCAGAGGGGGGGGGGGGGCACGAGGGGCCCTGGCCCCTCCCGAAATCAAAAACAGATATATAATTATTTAGAAGATTTCAGACATGTGTTACAGAAATAACAATACAGGAAACGTAAAGAAATGTAATACAGTAACAATTCTAGTGGAAAAGTTTTAAGTGTCTGTTTAAAACACCCGTAAAAGGCACACTGAAAATTAGGTACACAAGCAATCTTCAGTATTATTTTTTTTTATCTTTCGGCCTCTCCCGAAACGAAATCCTGGGTACTCTGTTCTATCAAGTCGCATTCTACGAACTTCTTCGGTGCTTCCAGAATAGTTCCAATGGTACAGCGTTTCCACGGATTGGATAAAGTCGTAGGTTTTTTTTTCTTCGCAAGTTTTCAGTTATGCTGCTTCATTCATCTTTAATTTTCCAGAGTTTTTTTTGTGCTGATAGCCTATGTTATGTCCTCGTTCGGTTGAAAATCAACGTATAACATTTCTCCTCTATCTCTAGAGTAACCAATGAACATTACTCCAAGTAAAATAACTATTTTCAAGAATAGAAAATTCTGCTATTTTTATGTCAGCAATCTGTAAACTTATCTGCATTGTGCATTTTGATGGCTTATTAGTCGCAAGTTAGCAGATAGATTAAAATGAAAGCCGTAAATCCGTAAATAAAGTGGCACTAAAAAAGCCTTGATAACTATTAAAAGGCTCATCAGCATTTGTACGCCGCGTTTAATGCATCTTGAGATAACTGTAAACGCGATTTTCTCGAAACACGATCTTCAAAATCGGGCGAACTCATTAGCTACAAATCTTAATCGATTGTTTCCAAGTTTTGACGAGACTTTTATAAATACATTATCTAGTATTGAGTGAGACGATGTCGATATTTTTGACTTCACAGAAAAAAATAATGAAATTTACACGATATGTAAATCAAGAGTACTAGACTCTGAAATAGACTTCAGTTGAATCGAAAATTCAATTGAAAACTATCAGAAATGTAATACTAAATTATAATGCATTAATTTTCCAATAATAAGACTGTAATGTTTTTAATTAACGTTTAGTTTTGCATCTAAAGTTTATTGAAATATGAAAAACTGTAAAGTTACTTTGAATTCAATTTCTTGCTCCAAATATGTGCACGATAAAATGACTGTATCTCTGTAAGAGACAAACCACATTCGTTATAGTTATGTTTATTTTTTATACCATGCAACAGCAACGTTCAATAGCTTGCAACACATGATTTCTTATCCTCTGCAACCCACTTTTCTATCTTTTACTTAAGTAATATCTCGTACAATAGTTTACCCTTCATATGACGTTAATAAATACTTACAGTTTAAACTCATTTCGGAAAAAAATCACTTTCTAACTGATTAGGAACACATTAACCATTCATAAAAAAAAAACAATTTACATATATTCATACTTTTAATCTAATCGTGTGCAATTAGGAACTGAAAAGTCGCAATGTATTCAGATAGAATTTTTGTTTTGGAAATAAATATTAGGTTTTCATATAACAAAATTAAAACAATTGGCAATATAATGCTTTTTTTGTAATCTCATGCATCCAATTCATGTGGCACCCATTTTCCACACTTTTAGTTTTTAACGAATTAATCGGTCTGGAATAGATTTCTTTCATTGTGATCTTATTCCATTTCTTCAATTTGTAATTGATATTGTTTCATATTTTTTATAAAAGTCATTGCCAACAAAAAGCATCATCTCTTTATTTACACTTCACATTCGTGGTAATCCGAGATGCATACTAGCGCATAGAACATTCAAATCCGAATGGATGTTTCTATAAATTCTGTTCTCTATACTGCCAAGAGGTCGCTCATAGATCAATTAATAACATGTGGCTTAACCAACTTCTGAACAAGAGATCAAAGGGTAGCGTAAAAAGACCTTGGCAAGCGCATTAGTGACAAGTGATAGTGAAGCTGTGGTTCAACCCAGCAACCAGTAGCTATTATAAAAGAAACGCGATCGAGATAAATTGGATTACGTGGGATCGACGCGGGCTTAAGTGCTTGTCGAAGAAAAAAAAATTTCCATCAGCTATTGAGGGTTCGGCTATCTATTTTAGGATCGCATGGCTACTCACAAGCTTCGGCGGAGGCGATGATGAATTCTGCATATTGGACCCGTCCGAATAACAAGTTTTTTCCCTTATCTGAGAAACATAATCTACAGACGACGAAATTTTACTCACCCTGCAATTTGTCACTTTCTCATCGGTAACCATCGATTCGTCCTCCACCGGTGCTGCGTGTCATGTGATCTTAATTCGACGTAATGGAATGCGATAACCTTCACATTGTCCCATTCACCGTCCCACGCGTTTCGTGTCTAGCTATGTGATCACTTTATAAATTTTGACACACGATACACGTTCGTCACACGTTAGTTTCTCTGATCGTCTGTCAGCTCGACTTGAAAAACCAATCAACCCGTAGCAAGCCCCCCGCAGATGCATACGGCACTTGGTGCTGGTGGCGCATTCCTGTTTCACACATGCTTATGTATTCAAGCTTGCCGGCAGTTTGTAGATCGCATCTCAAGCTCGGATTTTCTACGCTGTGAATGTGAATGAATTCCTGCCCGCACGACCTGTCAAAAATAAATTTGATAGGAGCAAAATAAAAGGATAACAGATAGGTTTTCAGGGTACGAATCAGCCATGAGGTCTGCTGTGGTACGTTTTTATAGATATATATGTTATAGAACACATGTTAGAATATTTATAAATTATAAGACTGCCCGTATGATGTTTATCCATGCCAAGACGGGCTACAAAATGCGCTTCTGGTTCAATACGCTTAGAAGCAGCATAAGTTTTTTGAGTTGTGTAATTTGCATTGATAACATGCCGATAAATATTTACACCTGTCACGTAGGAATTTTCGGACAAAGGGGAAATAATTTTATTCTGATACATGTTGCATCACCATCGAGGAATTATTGGCACGAACCTTGGGACGATGAAAATTGTTTGTGAACGTATCAAATATGTATCACTGTTTAAATTGCTTTGCACCACAGGCTACCCTAAGACAAGACCAGACAATCGGCTTCTTATTCTTCCTTCATTGTTCTTCTCTTCTCTTCGGTACCTCAGACATGCTGGAAATATTTCACGTGTTTTTTTTATAATGGCCAATAAGCTATCCATCAACATTCACGAATGACTCGAAACTCGCTGAGAGTAAGTCATAATAGTCAACGACAAAGAAAAGTTTTCTCTTAAATTGATTACTCTATCTTTCATAGCTCGCCTGCAATTTCTTTCGAAATGGAAATGTACAGGTGGCTTATTGGCCGTTATCAAAAAAACACGCTCAACATAAGTTCACGGAAATGTCACACCAAAGCTCATTTTGGTGAGCAAAAAAAAAAAGGTCTCGTAGCAACCTTTTCTCCTGTCTATCTATGCTATCAACGAAAATCGGTATTTATCTGTACTTACCTTACCTAACAGCTATAGGCCTGGGGTATCCTTTGTTGTATCAAGCATACGTCTCCACAAAACTCGGTCCATGGCTGCTCGTCGCCAGCCACTCAAGGCACGGATGTTTCTGAGGTCACCCTCCACTTGATCGATCCACCTTGCTCGCTGCGCTCATCTTCTTCTTGTACCAGTCGAATTAGATTCAAGAACCATTTTCACTGGGCTGTCGTCCGACATCCTTATGACATGCCCAGCCCATCGTAGACGTCCGATTTTAGCTGTCCGTACGATGGGTGGTTCTCCTAGCAGCTGTTGCAATTCGTGATTCATACGCCGTCTCCACGTTCCGTCTTCCATCTGCACTCCGCCATAGATGGTTTTCAGTACCTTTCTTTCGAAAACACTGAGGGCGCGTTGGTCCTCTGCCAGCATAGTCCAGGTCTCGTGGCCATAGAGAACAACCGGTCTAATGAGCGTTTTGTAGATGGTCAATTTCGTGCGTTTGTAGATGGTCAGTTTCTCGATCGGAGGGTTTTTCTGAGTCCAAAGTACGCAAGATTCCCTGCCAAAATACGAATTTCTCTGCTGGTGTCGTTATCGGCGGTCACCAGTGAGCCCAAATACACAAACTCGTCAACCACCTCGATATCGTCACCGTCTATCAATATTCGTGGTGGGAGGCGTAGTGTTTCTTCTCTAGAGCCTCTTCCTCTCATGTATTTTGTTTTCGTCGCATTTATGGCTAGTCCGATACGCCTAGCTTCAGCTTTCAGTCCGATGTAGGTTTACATCATCTTCTCAAGGTTACGTGTCACAATATCAATATCGTCAGCGAAGCCAAAAAGTTGTACGTGCCACTCGTGTCGATCCTCGCTCTTCGAATCACACCTTCCAGGATAATATTGAACAAGATACAAAAAAGTCCATCACCTTGACGTAGCCCTCTCATCCATCGATTCCTGCGGTAGAATCTCCTCCTCCCGAATCTTAGAAATCATCCAGTGCAGCGCTCTAGCCAGTGCCTCTCCTCCATGTTTGAGCAGCTCGCCTGACAACTGCTCATTACCCGCGGCTTTGTTGTTCCTCAGTTTTCCTCACTTATCTCCGTCAGATCAGGTGCTGGGAATCTGTCGTCGGCTGAGCATGCACCCAGATTGATTCCTGTGTCGTTCTCTGTATCCTGTGCTTCGCCATTCAGATGCTACTGCTTCCACCTGTCGATCACCTCACGTTCGTTCGTGAGAAGGATACCACTGGTATCTCTGCACATTTCGGCCTGTGGCGTGTAGCCTCTACGCAGAGATGCCAGGTCTGCAGATTTGTCTGTAAATCTGCAGATATGGGGAATAGTGCTGGAGACATTTTTTGTAGTGCAGACTTTTGCAGACTTTTGAAATTCTCTCAGATTTTTGCAGACTTTTGAAATTCTCGCAGACTTTCGTCTATATTTACAGACTTTTGAAATTTCCGCGACGCTCGCCAAGTCAGTTTTGCGTGTCATACTTTATAGATAAATTGCTGCCAGCAAGATATACTTTTTTCAGATTTACAGACGCAGTCTGCAGATATTAGAAATTTTTACCTGGCATCTCTGCCTCTCGGTTAACCTTATCATAGAATTTCCGTGTGTCATTTGCGCGGTACAGCTGTTCCATCGCTTCGCGATCTTGGTCTTCCTAGTGGCGCTTTTTCCTCCGGAAAACCGTGTTCTGTCTGTTCCGTGCCTGTCTGTATCGTTCCTCGTTCGCTCTAGTGCGGTGTTGCAGCATCCTCGCCCTTGCTGCATTCTTCTCTTCTGGTAGCACTAGCTCCGAATACTAGTACGAATGCTACGTAGCTGCTCGAGATTTAGTCCCGGCGTTCTTGTGCGACGTGTATTGTGCACCGTCGATAGTTTTGAGCGCGTACAAACCGCGACAAGGTAGTGTTCAGAATCAATATTGGCACTGCGGTAGGTGCGAACATTGATGACGTCGGAGAAGAATCGCCCGTCGATGAGAACGTGGTCGATTTAATTTTCCGTATGTTGATCAGGTGATCTCCAGGTGGCTTTGTGGATATCTTTGAGGGGGAAGAAAGTGCTTCGAACTACCATTCCTCGGGAGGCTGCAAAGTTTACGCATCGTTGACCGTTGTCGTTTGTTACCGCGTGCAGGCTCTCCAGCCCGATCACGGGTCTGTACATTGCCTCCCGGCCTACCTGAGCATTCATGTCGCCGATGACGAGTTTTACATCCCGCCGTGGGCAGCTATTGTTGGTTTGTTCCAGCTGCGCGTAGAATGCTTCCTTCTTCTCATCGGGTCTCGTCTCATGTGGGCAGTGGACGTTGATGATGCTGTAATTGAAGAAACGGCCCTTGATCTTCAATACGCACATTCTATCACTGATTGGCTGCCATTCAATCACGCGCTGTCGCATCTTGCCCAACACTACAAATCCCGTTCCTAGAACGTTGGTTGTGCCGCAGCTCTGGTAAAAGGTAGCCGCTCGATGCCCACTCTTCCACACCATCTGTCCCGTCCAACAAAGTTCCTGCAGTGCTACGACATCGAAGCCGCGGATTTGAAGCTCATCATGCAGCATTCGGTCGTATCCTGAGAAGCCAAGCGATTTACAGTTCCATGTGCCAAGCTTCCAATTGTAGTCCTTATTTCGTCGCGTAGGTCTTTGCCGATTATTCCTAGTCGTATTTATACCCTGATTATTCGTAACAAGTGTTTTCCTGGCGGCTTGTTAGGCCTGCACAAACCTCCTGTCTCGCCGGAGGGCCATCGTGTCAGCACTGTTTAGAGTCCCACACTGACGCAAGGACAGTAATCAGCCGCTCCTAACATGGAGAACAGACGCTGTTTCGGGCCGCCCCAACATGGGGTACAGACGCTCGGGTAGGCTAGCTCTCTGCAAAGAGAAGGCAACAACCCCCCCTCTTCCCTGTCAGCATACGACCAAGGTCCCAAGGAGTTACTGGACAAGAGGCTAAGAACCACATTGGGGCGCATTGTCCAGTCGTTTACCAACCATCTGTATTTATCTGTACGATCCGTGAATTATCGGTATTTTGGGAGTACATATCTGTATTGCGGTATAAAGGCCAAATATCTGTATAAATACCGATAAATCGGTATACCTGGCAACGTTGCTGCCGATTACAGTGATGTCAGATTTATTGATGAACACAATATCACGCGTTTTTTGAGAACGGCCAATAAGCCATCCATCAACATTCATTTTGAAGTGTAATTTTTAATACACTATCTTTCATAGCAAGTTTGCAATTTCTTTCAAAACTGGAAGTTGACAGGTGGCTTATTGGCCGTTCTCAAAAAATACGCGTGATATCATATGTTTCTGTTGGATTTGACGTTTCCCTCTTAGAAAAAAAGTTCAACGGTGATCTTTCGTTGGTCTAATACGTGGGATCATTGGCAGAGAAGCCAGATCTGTAGATTTGCATGTAAATCTGCAGATTTCGTACATAAGGCTGCAGACATTTTTCGTTGTGCAGACTTTCGTCAAAATTTACAGGCTTTTGAAATTTTCGCGACCTTTTTTTTGCTCGTCAAATCAGTTTAGCGTATTATACTTTATAGAAAAATGCCTGCCAGCACGACATACTTGCTGACTGCAGATTTTTTTCCCGGATATAAATACATTTGCAACCCTGTCTGAAGATTTTTCAAATTTTTACTTGGCATCTCTGATCATTGGCTGTCCAATCAATCGTTCAACGAGAGGCCAACACGGGACCTTCGTTTGCCGATTTTGAAACAGATCGTTGAACCGAATACCAATTTTTTTCATATACCAAACCCGGCAGACGGAAGTCCATTATTGAGCCAGCCCCGTTGGAGTAGTTTTACTATTTTTGCAAGAGAAAACACAACAACAAACCGATCCAGCAAACTGAACGAATATTTCATGCATTAGGGTAAAGTTATATAATATGCCCCCCTTGTGAAAACATTGAGATATTTCTAAATGTACTGATATATTTTCTTCGAGAATGTATGTATTTCTTTGCAATACGTCTGAGGAACATAATTTTCAATGATTTCGGTAGAAGTGATGAGAATTGATACCTACAGACACATTTTCCAAAACGACCACATTCTTAGTTGTTTCGCTTGCCGTTGGCATAATGCCCCAGCAACCGTATAATATGCCTCTCAATAAATCAGTGGTATGCCCCACAACAAGGATGGCTTTTATCGTATCAAAGAACGTTCACTGGCAACTCTTCAACGATTGAATCAGTGCCATCAAAGAGAGACGGATATCATCGCAACAACAAAAACCCGGCATGGCTCATTTAACATAGAATCGACACCAGTGCGAAAGCGAATTTCTCTCGATGACATTTCTGAGAATCAAAGGTTAGCACGCTGCTGTGGGGATCTTGTCTGAAGCAACAAACGGTCGCTTATTCTCGTTTCGCGATCCGATTCTATACAGGCAGTTGATAATTGCGATAGAATTATTTCACTATTGCCGCTTATTCTGCATATAATCTTTGTATAAGTTGTGTTTATGAAAATGTATGTGAAAGCTCCTCACAAGGGTTTTGAAATATTGCAACCTAGTATGAGAATCATCAAGTTGAATCATCGACTCGATTTTCTGCGGTAATTGTCAACTTGCGATTCTGTCTTGGGAAATTCTACACAGCTACGATCGTTATCAGACTGTAAATTTTTTTAAGGGCGTGAAATACTCTGAGTATGAAATGGAGCGAAGAAATGTAGCAAAAGTCTCTCACGGATCATGCAATGAGAGACTCGAGTTATTGTAGCATCTTCTACCGGATTGAAAATGTTGTATACAATATAGGTAGCAATATAGCAGCTTCTGTCGAATTTTCGGCAATCACCAACACTGCCCCACAACAATGATGCAATGTGTCCTTTGAAGTGTCGGTATAGAAGAAAAGCAGATTAGGAAGATATTCTTTGCATCAGAAATCAATTGTATAATCAATTAATTACAATTGGAAACTAACATTTTTTATCCTCCCAACGATACTTTTTGTTATAATAACCTTTATAAATCTTTAAAACAATATTTTTACTCGAAGCATACTGTTGAATCGAAGGTGGAGCATAATGTCCGTAGAGTGACTGTTATGAGAAAACTCGTATATTAAAGAAATGGCTTTGTTTCTCTAGATTTTTATACTGTAAATAGAGACATTGGCGCTGCTGAAAGTTAATTATTAAGTAGCAACCGACCATTAGACGTTTTACACGGTTAAAATGCTTTCTTAGTCGAAGCGAAACCTTACATCGAAAAGCTGCCTTATGATATTATCAGTTTTTTTCATATTTTCCTGCAAACGACAACTGCCAAACTTGCATAGCAGAAAGATTTTAGGAAAAGATACTGGTAGTGATAAAACTCTCGTGTAGAAAAGTCTTGAATAATTAAAAAGAAAGGGGGCGTTTTGGCCAGTAGAGGCGCTTTATAACACTTTCACCTGCGTCGTTCAACAAGCGCTCAACGACCAACAAAATAGAACCGCTTGCTGAGAGGGTTCCATCATAAAGTTTGACATTTTTAACCATTTGTTATTTGTTATGTTTGCAGTGAGTTGAAACTTTTACCTCAGCAAATAGTGTAGAATAGGTGCCTAGCAATTATTTAAAGCCGACACAAGTTCTCCTGAGCCATCTAGGATGATTCAATGGGTCGATTACGACATTGGTTTTCCGTGTACTATCTTGATAAAGGAAAAGAAAAGTATCAACAGCGAGAATTGCTGCCAATTATTAGACTAAAGGCTGAAATCACCATGAAACGGCCTCACAAGAAACGAAAAAATATCGTTTCTACAAGACAAGGCACACAAGATCATCGTAATCATAACTAAAATCTGCGATTCAAGGCTTCGATTACTTCCCCATTCACCTCATTCCACCGATTTAGCTCCCTCGAATCTCGGTTAATACTGAACTATATCAACAACAATTAAGGTCTGAAAAGGCACTACTTGTGACTGAGCACCCAACTTAAGTCTTAACAATTTAAATTTAATATTGCGATAAATATAAACACATTTAAAAATCAACAACTATTAACTATTTAGATCATTTTACTGCTGGAAACATTCGAGAGTACCAAAAAAAGCTTTATCTTATCTGAAAATTTCAATAATTCAATAGGTTTATTATATTTTCAATAAACAACAATTTCATTACTTTGGATCCCAGTGCGAGATAATACATTTTTGGATACCATATACGAAGTGTCAAAGCGTTAACAAAGCAAGATGCTAATCATAGGGTGGTAGTGTTTGTGAATGTAATGGTGCGGTTGTCGATTTTTCGGTAAAAGATTAAAAAAAAGTATCATCACAATTCTTTTCCGAACATTCATTCAACTTAAAATGTTTGCTATCCCATCAGACAGAAGCTCCGGACTAACCGAGGGAGCTTTCCAACGGTTCTCGAGTTGAATACGAGATTTTGTTTTCCTTTAAGAATGGCAACTCAAAGTGCTCTTTCAAAAAAGGCGAACAAACAAACCAAGATAAACGTGCCATGATCGGTTCTGTTTTTTAGCTTATTTATCCCTTGGTAATGCTTTTTTTTAAAGAAACCGTACGCAGAAGTCTGCAACGACAGCGGGATAAGGAACGCGCTTTTTTCTTCGGTCCCTCTTAGTATTTGCACTGCCAGGAAACCCGTGGCGCACGATAGGAACCGGAGCGTGAAGAACAAATAATCAAAAAGCCGCCAGCGGGACTTTAAGTCCATAACTTAGCTACAGATCGGGAGACTGTCTTATAAATACTTGAAGGCAGACGTGGCCAATCATGGCTGTATACGGGTTTTGTGTTGATAATAGGATTTCAAGCTATCGGAAACATGGCACCGGACTGGCAGTTCGAGGTGAGGGTTGCTGTACGGGGACGGCTTATTTATGTTCTAGGCAGAGAAGGATCCATAACCCCGCTTGTAGTTCCAGTGCTTATCTGCTGGAGAAAGGAATGACCGTATTTAGCAGGGGCACAAAATCGTATACACCCACGCTACGGTCGGTAGATGTTTACGGAGCAACATAAGGCTGCTTTTAATGTGATGACTGTTTCACATTGGATCGGCAACCCGTATCCAACCCACAACACACCATTTGCACAAGTTGGTCATTTTCGATGACTAAATTGGCTGTTCTATAAAACATATAATCATCACTTCTATTTCGAATCTTGCCCACGGTCAAGCATAGAAAGTGAAAACTCGTTTAGGGTGCTCTCCGCTATCCCTATAAAGCTGTACCTTCCATTTAGTAACTAAGGCCAAATCCCATTACCTATCAATTTCATCTCCAAAGCAAACCTATAATTGGTTACCATTCACGAGTGAGCTATTCAGCTGTTTGGAGAGGTGAGACTCTCTCACACCCTACCAATATCGATACTCTAAACCGAAAGCATCACAACTTAGAAAAACCTTCATCCTCCTCGTTTGAGCAATCTCGCTGTTATGACAAGAGGTATCGACGGGATGAAATTATGCTATCGATACCTTCATCATCAGTGATAAATCGTTATCGGTGGACCTTCTTGTGAAAGTTAGTTCCAGCAAAACTTGTTTCCTGCATTTTCCATCGCATATCTGTCTATAGCAAACTAGGCATTCACGCAAAGTAAGCCAACGAAATGCGTATTTACGATTCATTAAGATTTTGTCTTGAAAACGCCCAAATTATGCTGGAAAACCAGACCAGACCACATACCGGTGGACAGCCTACCACGAGACGCATCGCATCGCATCGCATCATGAAACGGCTTTTAGTAGCCGGAGATCTGTCTTGGTCTGTCCACTCGACTCGTCCACCCGTGCATGTAAACCGAATCCAGACAGCCAGCTCGGTCGTGTTTTATAAACATACATACTTTCTTTTTTATTTGTTTAGGGCAGTGTGAACTTTCGATTGCCAGTAAAGTGTGCACCGTTAATGGCTGTGGTTGGTTGATTGGGCAGGTTACGGGTGGTGGTATTTTTTTTGCGGAAGTTGTTGCTTGGAATTTGGCCAGTTATACGAAGTGGTTTAACGAACTGTTCCACTGCCACCTACAACAATGATTTGCATTTTCGTTATTCGTTAGTCGCTTCGAAGAAAATAAATGATGCAAAAATTATGAAAATCGACTTTGTAACCAAGTCCTATATATTATTCGGATCATCAATATCTACGATTTTCTCGGAAACGGCTGAACCGATTATTATCAACTTAGAATCAAACGAATGTTTTCATTGTCCTCTAGTCCTTACAGAACAAATACTACAGAAAACCCTGGAACTGCTGGGCATTCGGAGGAAAACCATAAACCGGCCATTAGAAACCATTCCATTGAATTACCTTTTTTATAATTTTGACCTTTTTTATAAATATAAAAAATAGGTATAGAATTCGCTCAAACTTTAGAAAAATTATCCGAGGCCCAATGTCATATACCAATCAATTCAGCTCGACGAACTGAGCAAATCTCAGTGTTTGTGTGTGTGTGTGTGTGTGTGTGTGTGTGTGTGTGTGTGTGTGTGTGTGTGTGTGTGTGTGTGTGTGTGTGTGTGTGTGTGTGTGTGTGTGTGTGTGTGTGTGTGTGTGTGTGTGTGTGTGTGTGTGTGTGTGTGTGAGTGTGTGTGAGTGTGTGTGTGTGTGTGTGTGTGTGTGTGTGTGTGTGTGTGTGTGTGTGTGTGTGTGTGTTGTGAACTTAGAGATCGAGATCTCAGAGATGGCTGGACCGATTTTGATCAAACTAGTCGGAAATGAAAGGTCTCCCCGTCACCCAGAACGCTATTGAATGGTTTTGGGATCGGATGTTTAATTTTTGAGTTATACGAAGTTTTATGTCAAAATTTTCAGCTTTTTGGCAGTATCTGTCACAATTGACCTTGAAACAGAATATATTTTCAGACTTAGATTCCGCACGGTAATACCTATCCAACAAGCCATAGATTGTTAAAATCCGTCCATTTTTACCAGAGATATCGAAATGTTTGTGTAAGCGACTTTTTTTCCAGCAGTAGAAGTTTTGAGCGCTGTCTGACAAAGAAATGCTAGGGAGCAACATAAAACACGATTTTTTATACTGTTACATACATTTGTTTCTAAGTACCAAAAAGACTGTATACAGCATGATATTTTGCCTCGGACCGATTTTAGCACGGTTTGTTTTTGGCAACATAATCGTTCGAATATGCCATATGTAAACCAGATGATGGCAGAATTTTCGAGTTGAAAGCAATTACATAATTATATTGATTTAAACTACTTACAGCAATAAATGCTGGAAGAACATAACAGCCATATACCATTCGAATCAGTTCGTCGAGATCAGCAAATGCGTATGTAAAACGAAATTAAAACTGTGTAACTCAATTTTCTCGTAGATGGCTGAACCGATCTAAGATTCAAATGAAATCTAAGAATCATCTAAGAATCAAATGAAAAGTTTTAAAATTCTATAAAACATCTTGTTTTTCAGTCAGATCCAACTTCCGGTTTCGGAGATAGTATAAATATGTCTATTTCACATAAATTAATCAGGTTTATTGGGTTAGCAGATTTGGATAGGCGATAACCAAATAAACTTATTTCATTTTTAGTGGTAATCAGTTTTCGATTCGGATTCAATTCGCACTACGATTTCTCAAAGATGTCTACACTGATTTTCAAACATTTTGAAACAAATGTAAACTATACAGCTGCTCATGTGAGTTTGTCTGACTTTGGCTACACCGAATTTCGAATTCCGGTTCCAGTGTCGTATCGTTTCTCAAAGCTCAATCATTTTCTAAAAAAAACCTGTTTTAATCCACCTAGGGGTGTAATGATGCCTTTCTCGTATCAATCATACCATCATATATAATACTGTGGTATTCTTCGAAATAATTTTCTTCGATTCCTAAAAAGAATAACCAAAATCAGTTTGTTTGACCGTCTACTGATAAAAACTATTAATTGGAGAAGATTTGAGGTCGATTTAGAAAACTTTTTACGGGTTTTCGCCCTTTTCAGTGATGGTATACAATTTTTAACACACTTTACCTTATATTTCCGGATCGGGAAGTGGAATCCAGATGAAATTCAGGAATTACGTATGGGACCGCAGGACCTTTCATTTGAACCTAAGTTTATGAAAATCGGTCGCGCCATCTATGAGAAAAGCTAGAAAACATATTTTCATTTTTTTTTGCACATTTTACCCCATAGCTCCGGAACCGGAAGTCGGATCTAAACAATATTCAGGAATTTTGTATGGGACTACAAGACCTTTCATTTGAACCCAAGTTTGTGAAAATCGGTTCTAGAAGTACCTTGAATCACCCTAAACTCTAAAGTGGAAATTACTTCGACATATCATGGAATGTTTAATCGATTGTTACACTTTTAGATTTACATTCGATCCGATTTGCAGTTTCGACATTACAGAGTAATGAGTGATTAAAATTGCCACTTAAAACGACGGACATTAGAATAATGTCATGAAAACTGAAACACCGAAGTATATTCATGTAAAAAACATATGTGGATTGATAAAAAAGGTATCATCTCACTGCTAGGTGGATTAAGCACGTTTTTGCTTTTCTCATATAGAAAGGTTATGCAATCACTGTGAAAACCGACTTTTGAACCGAGGCCCGGAGGGCCGAGTGTCATATACCATTCAACTCAGTTCGTCGAGTACGCAAAATGTCTGTGTGTGTATGTATGTATGCGTGTGTATGTGCGTATGTGTGTATGTAACGTTTTTTTGCACTAGCTTTTCTCGGAGATGGCTGAACCGATTTTCCCAAACTTAGATTCAAATGAAAGGTCTTCTGGTCCCATACAAAATTCCTGAATATCATTTGGATCCGACTTCCAGTTCCGGTAAAATGTGCAAAAAATTGTGAAAATAAGTGCACTAACTTTTCTCAGAGACGGGTAAACCGATTTTCACAAACTTAGATTCAAATGAAAGGTCTTAAAGTCCCATAAAAAATTCCTGAATATTATTTAGATCCGACTTCCGGTTCGGGAGTTATGGGGTAAAATGTGCAAATAAAAAGAAAATATATGTTCTAACTTTTCTCATAGATGGCGCGACCGATTTTCACAAACTTAGGTTCAAATGAAAGGTCTTGTGGTCCCATACATAATTCCTGAATTTCATTCGGATCCGACTTCCGGATCCGGAAATATGAGGTGAAGTGGGTTAAAAATTGTGTACCATCACTGAAAATGGGGAAAACCTCAAAAAAAATTTTAAATCGACCTCAAATCTTTTCCAATTGATAGTTTTTATCAGTAAACGGTCAAACAAACCGATTTCGGTTATTCTTTTAAGAATCGAAGAAAATTATTGTGAAGAATACCACAGTATTATATATGATAGTATGATTGATATGAGAATGGCATCAATTCACCACTAGGTGGATTAAAACAGGTTTTTTACATAAGAAACACTCTTGTTTGTTGCCTTTTTCCATGGTTTCCGATTTCTTTGCGGGTTTCCTGGGTTTTTTCCCACTGTGCAGTGTGACAAATTACTGATGAAATTTGGCTGCGTAGTGCGCGTTTATGGATGATGAACTAAAAGTCTAAGTAAACTTAAAGATATTCTCTAGTCTTGAGTTTTACTCCGTATTACAACGTAACAAAGTCGACGATCATTTCGAGGCCAACAAGTTCTGTAAAAAGTACATACATGGTTGAGCAGGTTATTTGTATTTGTGGTTTAAAGAACAAAATTGTCATCACTACACAGGATAACGGTTACCATCATTCATCCCAGTACGCATGAGATCTGTGTTGTTTTGGACTGATTTTGTGTTGGGTCCATTCTGGTGAAGCAGTTCATAATTGGTATGCAGGATATAGCATTAACATTGTACCAAAACACTTCGAATACCGCAGAACTATTGGGCTACTGTGAAGCAAAACCTTCGCTTATTGAAAGGACAGGCAAATAATGAGAAATATTTTGCCAAAAAGTTAGAAAATGCGTCCAGACATGGGACTGAGGACACTGTTTAGAACATAATGAGTTGAATTATATGCAAAATCATAACATACGAACATAACAAATCTAACATTTTAATGTGAATGGGTTGTCAATCAACCCAAAGATATGGAGATTTTTTTTTACATTTAGAAATAAATAGAAGTAAGGATGTACTATGCGAGGTTTTCTTTGGCCGAATATTGTGATGCGCCTTACTTAGTTACAGCACATTTTAATCGATCAAACTCCTAAAAACAACTAGTACAACCGTCACTGCTGCTACCACACACAAGTGGAGATTATTAAATAGATGTGTGAAACTATCGTGTGTACCCCGTAGATAGCAAAATAGACAAAAACAAAATCTCGAATCAGTATAGTACGGCAAAGTAGAAAGGAAGAAATAGACTCGTGATCGATGTATATGTTTCTATTGAATTTGTTTCCGTCGATACGAGACTGTAAATGAATACCGTGGTGGCTAAGTACAGCGAAGCATGCTCAGTTTCGTCTAGTCAGGGTAGTTTAATTGGTAAAACAATTTACCCGGTTATGAGTTAGCTACGGGTTCGAGTCCCGTCTCTGCGGTAACATTACATCATTTTTGTTTTGTTCCGATTATAGAGGTTTTAACATTGTGGTCATTCACCTCTTCGGGCTAGAAAAGTTTTCTGACCCTATGTACGGGGTTGGGAATCGAACCCAGGTGTGTTCACATGTCAATTTTCCAATCTGTTTCCCCCGTTAGATACTGATCATATCTAAATACCATAGTTGTTCTGCAATCGCGGGCTTTTTCGTGTGGTTCTAAAATGCAGTAGCAACCGAAAGAAGACATTATGTATAAGTTGAACTATAGATCGAAGATCAGTTCAAATCGAAGCCTGCTCCAAAACTACATCTTCACAACTTTAAAGGCACGCTTCCATTTGGGCCTTCGGAAAGACCGATTTTATCGACTCACTTATTAATCTAAAATTTCGAGCGGTGCTGACCGCGCGAAGCGACTCTGGCGTTGACCAGATCGTGGTATGTTATCGATAAATTTCGATCTAGAACAACAGACACGTTTTATCGCCGTCAGCGAAGAAAATGTTAGGTCCGTTATTCGTCGGGACAGTGGTGCGGCGCAAATTAATTTTGCTTCATAAGGACAGAATCAGAGCTGTATGATAAAGACAAAAATTTAAAATTATAATGCTGGTTTTTCGTTCGTTAATAAGAAACGGCATGTGTAGGTTGGTAAATTAGTCAACCATCTTTGGGCTGCTCCTGCAATAGAGTCGTCATTTCTCCTGCTGTGGATGAGTTCAGTTGGACGATAAACATTGTTGTTTGGTAGCTGGTGAAAAGATTCCTCCCGGTTGGCGTGGGTGGTTCCCCAATATCCATCCGAATCTTATAAGGTCATTTATCGGTAATAAAAAAAAGATCTTTGAGTTCCTAATTAACAGCTATCTTTCGAATCTTTAGGTGGGAAGAGATATATTATTTTCCCAAGCGTTTTTTTCTGCCTTTCAATATTGGCTCAATGTATTTATAATTAAGTCATGCGATTTCACCGTTATCTAGAACAACATTCAATGAGATTCCAAAAATAATCTCTCTTAGAAGTTCCAGTAATTGATGGACTTCGGAGTCGACATGAACTGAGAACCAGAACAGGAATATAGGCATTGCAGTCTGAGATCAGTCAGCGTAAATGATTTTGCATAGGAACTTAGCAACTTCATCATTCTTAGGACATATTCCGTCGCGAGAGAAAGTTAAACTTGAAGCGTAAATCGCACTGCATTGGACATATTTGAAACGCCGTACGAAAAATGATCGGAGGCGGGTTTGTGTGCATGATGCAGCTAGCAATATTCTCATGTTTGGAGTGGTGTAGGGTGATTATGACGAAGGAAAAAATGATTAATCTGCTACAAAATGGGTGTTACTGTAGTGAAGCCAACCGTACAGCGTGGTGCGTTAGAGCGACATGCAGTGAACAATATATTCAACAACTTTTGATTGATCGATGCTAGGAGATATTACTTTTCTGACTTCAGATAAATGGTGA
Organism: Malaya genurostris; assembly: GCF_030247185.1. Taxonomy (NCBI): domain Eukaryota; kingdom Metazoa; phylum Arthropoda; class Insecta; order Diptera; family Culicidae; genus Malaya; species Malaya genurostris. The sequence goes on along the minus strand of NC_080572.1, from coordinate 90,598,994 downwards.
AGTTGAAATGTCCTAGTTCATTTAACACTGCAAGGTTGAATAGTCAGAGATCCATCAATTGAATGTACAATTCAAGGTCATCAATTAATAAATTTACAACGAATTTATGTGCACTGTAAACAACACTTCACTAGATTGTAATTATGTTGTAATATGTTCCTTTTTAAACAATATTGGAGACTTCACACATTTTCGAATACGATCACATTCATATGACATAAAGCCCCAAAGCAAAGCGATTCTACTGATACTAAGAATCTTACGATTCTACTGATACTAAGAATCCATCCAGATCGGGTCTCGATCATACGACAACTGGCTTGTAGAACCAGTACCCTATGCATTGAGCCACCAACCAGCATCCGTTAAAAAAGCCTCACCACCAGTGCTATTAGAAGTCATTTTCATTGACTCAAAGTAGATAAAAATGACGAGAAATCAATGTCACTCTCCACTCCGCTTGCAAATTATGAGAACGAGATCCATACCCAGTCAACGACAGAAACGGAACAATAGTTTCAGAATTGTGTTGTTTCTTTCATTTGCCCTTTCAGTCATTTCCAATTTTCAGTGTAAACAGTATACTGTGCAGTGTCGATATTCAACCGTAGCATTGAGAATCGATAATGACAGAAAACGTTTCACAATGATTTTTACCTGTTCAAATCTGTCATAGTTTTTAATCTAGCATATTTTAGACACTCTTTACAGCCAAACGTCACAGGTTTTCAATATAAAATGAAAATTGAAATTCTACTGATTCTCTCTACAGACGTTAGGAGTTTGGTTTCATCTTGTCATAACGGAGCGAGTGACGTTAGCAACTATACTTTCTTTTGTTTTAATGAGAGATGAAAATGCTTCGTCTCTCTTCGTTTGTTTTGGATGCGGTCATTTGGAAAAAAGACAGTGAAAAAACAAATATGAAGCTGTTGGATTTGATTCTTTCATTGAGAATGTTTGACAATTTCAAGCTCTGATCACAATAAATCAGTGGTATGCCTCACAACAAACGACAGTATGCACCACAGCGATGATACATTAACACATGGATCAGTAAGTCCCGAGACTAACAATGGAAACAACATTTTTTTTGCAATTTTTTTTTATTCATCAACATAATCACCTTTTAGGGTGATACAATGGTTCCAACGTTTTTATTTTTTCTATAAACTGCTTTCTGAATCATCGACTCGTTGCTGTTTTTGTTCCATCGAAAGCAATCGCGGCACCCACTTGGAAAAAACCTTTTTCATGCTCAATTTTTCATGAAGGATAGTAAATACACTTTCATATGATATCTGTGTCATCTCAGCAATCTCACGGAGCTTCACTTTACGATCATTCATTATAATTTTCGTCACTTCACTCACATTTTCCGGTGTAACGGCTTCCACAGGTCTACCCGAGCGTTCCGCGTCATTTGTGTCGGTACGACCACGTTTAAACTCGGCGAACCACCGACAAATCGTTGCTTTTGATGGACAAGAGTCCGGATAACATTTTTCAATCCATTGTTTTGCTCGCACGGTGTTTTTACCCATTAAAAAACAATGTTTTATCAAAACACGAAACTCGGTTTTTTCCATTTTTTAAACAAACTACAAAACGACTTTACTCCAACCTCGATAACTCAGCTGTTTCTGGTCGGATCGACTTAAAATTTTGACCCGTTTCAAGCAAAGGTTAGTACTCTAGAAAGACGTGGTTACTGGTTTACTACGAGCGCCATCTCTGTTCTCGGGACTTATTGATCCATGTGTTATACTCTTTGAAATGTCAAAATAGAGAAAAAAAAACAGAACAAGAAATAATATTTGGATCAGAAATTAGATGCATAATCAATCAGAATTGCAATTGAGTACCGACATTTTCGATCATCCCGAGGCTGATCAAATAATGATTGATTTGATTTTGATAATATTTTAAATCGAAGCATATTGCTGCATCGAGAGTGAGGCATTATGTCCTTAGAGTGACTTATGTTACGTCTAATATATCAAAGATATGGCCACTACAAGATAGTTACTAAATAACAAACGGCGTTAAATTTTATATTTTATTTTTTTTAGTAACTATTTATTGGAATATGAGTTAAAATTAAATTATTAAGATTTAAATTGGGTGTTCAGCCATAAGTGGTGACTTTTCAGCCCTATTATATACATGATTTGGTTATTACCATGAAGACAACATTTGCTTCCGCAATTCTGTGATTTTTGTGTAGGAAAAATTCTAAACCTACTTGTATTGTGTAATAGGGAAAAGGAACTAACTCACTAACTAATACAGAGAGCGAATCGATTCAATTGAAGATTGCATCGATTTTTGACGGAATTTGCTGACAATATTTTGTGACATTACATCTAATGGTTCTATATTTGTGAGTCTGTGTAACTCATTTGTACTACACCAGGGAGGACGCTTCAAAATCATTTTCAGAATTTTATTCTGAATCCTTTGAAGCGTTTTCTTCCTGGTGGAACAACAACTTGACCAAATTGGTACTGCATAAAGCATGGCTGGTCTGAAAATTTGTTTATAAATTAACAATTTGTTTTTTAGACAGAGCTTAGAATTTCTGTTTATAAGAGGATATAGAAATTTAATATATTTATTACACTTTGCCTGGATTCCGTCAATGTGATCCTTGAAAGTGAGTTTTTTGTCATACGTTAGACCTAAGTGTTTAGCTTGATCAGACCATGTCAATTCCAAGCCATTCAATTTAAGAATGTGATTATTGTTTGGTTTAAGAAAAAAAAGCTCTTGGCTTATGAGGAAAGATAATTAATAGCGTTTTTGCTGCATTTGGTTTAATTTTTCATTTTTACAGATAATCACTGAAAACATTTAAACTTCTTTGTAGGCGACTGCAGATCACTTAGATTTCTACCTGTGGCTAACAGACTTGTGTCGTCACAGAAAAGCGATTTCGGAACACCACCGGGTAGATTTGGAAGATCAGAAGTGAAAATCTTATACAAGATTGGAGCTACGCTCGACGCCTGCGAAACACCTGCTCGTACGGGTAGCAATTCAGATTTACAATTCTGATAGCTAACCTGAAGAGTACGATCAATTAAATAATTTTGAATCATTTTGATCAAATAAATAGGAAACTGGAAATCAGACATTTTTTTTCTTTTAAACCTTTGTGCCAAACACTGTCGAATACCTTTTCTTTGTCAAGAAGAGCAACTCCAGTGGATAAACCAGAAGATTTATTTGATTTTATCATGTTCGTTACTCTGACAAGTTGATGAGTAGTTGAATGTTCATGACGAAATCCAAACTGCTCTGGTAAAAAAATTGAATTCTCATTTATATGAGACATCATTCTCAACAAGATATTTTTTTCAAAACGTTTACTGATAGAAGAAAGTAAACTAATTGGTCGATAACTTAATGTTTTTGCTGGGTTTTTATCATGTTTGAGGATAGGAATTACTTTAGCGTTTTTCCATCTTTTTGGGAAGCAAACTAATGAAAAACATTTGTTGAAAATTCTTACCAAGAGTCTCAAGGCATATCGGGAAGATTTTTAATAAGAATATTAAAAATTCCATCATTACCAGGAGCCTTCATGTTTTTAAGTTTCCTAATGATTGACTTAATTTCATCAAAATTCGTCTCAATAATGTCATCTTGTAATAACACAAGAGTTGAAATATTATTATTAGAACCAGATCAATTGTAGAGGGGTTTTTCACGGAAGAGAAACAAGTCGGATTACTGGGATGAAGAACTGTGAAGTAACCAGCTGAGAGTTGATTATGAAGTATTTTACCATTACTGTTATTTTGCCTACAATTCCACTGGACATGCTTGGCATTTAAGTCCCCTATTACGAAAAATTTCGGTCGACATCTTGTGTGTTTTTTGCAAATCGGCTTTAAAGAAATTTGGTTGTTCGCCGGTGCATTGGAATGGCAAATATGCTCCAGCGATGAAATAAATTCCATGAATGGTTTCAACTTCGATTCCCAAGCTTTCAATAACTTTAGTGTTGAAAGAAGGTAAAATTCGATGTTTAATTTACCGTTGGACAAAAATGGCAACTCCACCACCCATTCCAGTAAACCTTTCAAATCGATTAACCACATAATGTGGATTACTTTTCAATTTGACATTTGGCTTAAGAAAAGTTTCTGTCACAATGGCAACATGAATTTTGTGAACTTTAGGAAAATAATAAAATTCATCTTCACTCGATTTTAAAGATCGAGCATTCCAATTTAAAATATTCAAATAATTATTTAACATCACCGTTAAATTTGAAATTCATTATAATATTATTTGCAAATTGCCATGCGATTTGAAATGCTTCAAAAAGTGATCAAGTCGAATTCATTTGGATGATCATTTGAAAAAGTTGATCTTGTAGGTAGATCATTTTATTTTCAGTTATATCGCCTAAATCGACTTCGTTTAAAGAAGCGAATGGCATTGAAGAAATATTGGTTGGTATATGTCTACCTGTTACACTAGTGTAACTGCCATTAGAAGAAGATGATTTGGCCGATCTACCTATCAATAAGTTGGTTTCGGTAGAAGATGAACTGAAAGGCGTTCCTGTGTTTTGATTATTTACAAGAATTAAGAGGTAGTTGTCTCTCTGTTACCAAAGCGTAACTGTCATTAGAAGAAGATGATGACGAGGTCGACCTACCTGTCAATAAATTGTTTTCGTTAGAAGACAAATTGGAAGGCGTACCTGTTTTTTGTTTTAAATTCGAAGAAATAAGTGCCTTAGAAGAATTAGGCGTTACATTTGTAACGGGTTTTTGATTTTCAGGTATGTTCTGTAAATTTTAGGTAGTTGATTTAACTTGTTGTCTAAGCGAACGAGCGTTTAAATTTCTTTCCCCTGACAGGACATTTCAAATAATTGGATTTATGACTACCATCTCAATTTGAACATAAAAATTTATCAGTAGTTTCATTCATTGGACAAACGTCTTTTAAATGCGATTTACCACAATTCAAACACCGTATATACATATGACAATTTTTGGTTCCATGGGCGAAGCCTTGGAAACGACAACATTGCGTTAAGTTTGCAATATCATTATGCCGTTTATAATGTTCCCAATGTATTTTAATGTGGAAATGAAACGTACTTTTTCTAAAGTTTTCAAATTGTTTACATCACTTCGATTTAAGTGTATTAGGTAAAGTTCATGGGAAATTCCAGAGCGTGGTTTAGAAGTACCGTTCGCTCTTTTTTCATAAGTATTACTTTGGAAGGGGCAAAACCAAGCAATTCCTTTAGTTCATTTTTAATTTTATCAGTACTTTGAACATTTGTTAAGTTTCTCGGCCAAATATCGGATACGACGTTCATAATCATCCAATCCATCAACCAAGACTCGACATTCTCCTCTTCGTCCGATTTGAAATGAGACTTTTACTTTCGAGAGAAAAGCAGAAAGCTCAGTACGGAATGCTTTGAAGTCGGAAATCATCACCGTCACTGATGGCATAGATTGTTGTTTCTTCCCAGAACGACAAGCGTCCATTTTGGGAATTTTTGAAGAATTTTCTTCCATGTCGCTACAATCGGATTCAGGAAGAATCTCGTAAATATTGTTAGACGGCATAGAATCAACGGAAGGGAAATCCGTCCGTTGTCTTTTATTTTTACATTCAGATTCTATTATGAATTATGAAGGGTGTTATGAATTTAAATCTTAGCGGGTCTCCGGTTCTGATACTATTCCTTTGATTTTCTTATTCATGTTTCTCGTCTTCGACTCATCAGTACATTAGCAGTTCGAATTGAACTGCCATTACACAGTGGTCCGAAACGGGAGATTAGCGAGACACAAATATTTTCTCTATTAAACATTTGTTTATGGTTGGTGTCTTCACAAAAGTTGTTTATAATCAAATGGCGCCTCTTTTGATGTAAACTTTAATTGGAGGGTCTATGTTTGGATTGAAATCTGGAATCTAACTATTCTAATTGAATTTTAAAATGATTATATTTTACTGCAAAGTTGTAGGAAATTTTATACTAAGTAACTTTGCTCACTTGTATTGCTCTAACTTTTTGTGACTATTCTACCAAACTACAAAGACCATTATATAACCGTTCTTTACGAGCGAAGCAAAAATCTTTTTTTTTTATTGAACTGGTGTATGACTATTTTCAAATATTGATTTATTTTTCCTGCTATTGGTGTTTAAATACAAATCAATCAAATGAAAATTTTGTGATTAACTGTTCATTTGAAATTGGTATGTTAACGATACATTCATAAACCCCTTTCGAAACAAACTTCATGAAACAATAGCAATCTGAAACTGCCAACGGCTGCTACGATTCATCCTGCTGTATGCTGGAAGTGAGGAGCTACAAAATACAATAAGCTACTCACTAGCAGTAAATGTCATAACTTCATCATTACCATGAATACCAAAACCAGTGTTGAATATTTCTTCGGCTTGTTTTAGTACGTACTACGAAGGAGATCGGTACAGGAAAGAACAGTGGCTCTCGTTTTTGCGGAGCGATCGTACGACCAACGAAAGGTCGTATACGCCAACACTCCCGCAAAAAAAATCCATTCGAGGAACCGCATCCCATTTCTCTTTCATTCTTCTCCATAACTAACTGTACCTACCTTTTACACGAATAATGTTCTGCTTGGGTCCTTTCATCTGGAGGTTGGTACATGATCTTTAATGGCACCGGAACATGTATGCAACCACGGGGTAGACACGGTGACGGCATGTTAGTATTGGGATTTCCGCGGAAAAACGAACCGTGTTTTGCTCAAATCACGTTGCTTGTTCCCCGCAGGCTTGATCTTTATGCTCACTTCTCGAGTTGACCTGTACCGATACACTGCCAAACTGCACTTTTCCTACCCGGCCAACTTTTAGACGTTGATGGATCTTTGCGGGAAACTGGTGTTGTGGTTGCTGCGATCCGTTTGCGGATGCATTAACAAAAACACACTCGCTCGTCTACTGGGCTGTGGTGGATGACTTGACCGAAGTAGCTCGTTTAATTTATGACTTTTATTTATAGAGGTTTCATTCTGATTTTTTTTGCTGCCAAACCGAAACACTCGATGCGGATAAAACTGGTACAGGGAGGGATTGCGCTTAACGTGTAGAAGAATATCTGCTACCGATTGGTGGCGGTACACGGCAGGAAGAAGGGAACCCGAAAGGCAAAGGTTCACTTCAAAATTAATGATGCTGCTACTGCAGCTCGATCATGCTGCGTTTGTACTGTTGCTTGTTTTGAGTTTCTTTTCCTTCCAAATATTTTGATTTTGACCTAATTACCTTCAATGGCATTCCGCTGTCAATCAGCAATGGGCCATATATGAAGTATCTGATCATGGCAATAATGAGTATTGTTTTTTTTTTGCTTTTCATTTACAGATTGAACCGCACTCGGACATCCGGATTACACGGTGAGTAAAGCATTTTAGTTGAACATTTTATTATATTATGATTACATCCGGGAGTTTTATATGCTTCTTCTGCGACGTTTGTGAAAATCGATACCATCATGCATGAGAAATTGATAAAGGAAAATCGTTTGTTTCTTTCGCAATTTTTAAAGGGAACTAGCTGGCCCCTGCACACTTCGTAAAGACTGTCCCAGAAAGTACGGACGCAACCAAAAACCGCTGCCATTTCGCAATGGTTCAGAATCTGAAAATTTTTATGGCTGCGTCCTGTTGTTCACACTCTTCTCTAACCACTTGTGCAGTTGTTTATTCGTTTTCATCACTTCTGGTGAAACTCTCAACGGGTGAGCAACACGTTGCATCGTGTTAGTCCGGAGAAAATTCGAGTATTTCGCAAGAAAGAAAGGATTTTCAGCCATACTTTGACGATTCGACGCAGCCACACAGCGAGATTTTCCTTTGTAGTCAAGTGAAAATAAAGTCCATTGGACTATAAACGAAAATTAACTGGCAATATAGCCTTAGTTGCTGTGCCATCAATTCGGCGTCATCTCAAGTGAAGTGACGCCAACCAGAAAAGAAGAAGAAGAAGATTCGTTTTCATTAGTTTGTTTCGGAATGCGTGGACTTTCAGTAGAACAACGTTAAAAAATTGTGTACAAATGGTGCACAGAACGCGGACTGTCACTGAGAAAGATAGCAAAAATGGAAGGAGTAAGTTAAAAAGCCGTGCGAAATGCAATCAGGAATTTCGGTGAAGATAACACCTTTGAGGATAAACCGAAAACAGGTCGAAAAAAAGGTCCTGCTAACCCTCAGTTGGATAAACGTATACTGAAGGCGTTCGAGCAAAAGAAGGAGGTTTCAGTTCGGGATGTGGCCAAAAAAGTGGGCACTTCGAAGTCAAATGTTCGTCGTGCTAAAGAACGTTTGAATCTTCGAACCTATAAGAAGCAGAAACAACCAAAACGTATTCCGAAACAAGAAGCATCGATCAGACCGAGGGTCATCATTGATTAACTCAGCCATTCCGAGAATCGTCAATTCAGTAGAGCATAAATACAACTGAACATCGAACATTAGATTAAATATAAATAAATCAACACAAATAATATTAGATTGGATATAAAGAAATCAAAACTACTTTCAATCAATTTTAATGATTTTTGAAAAAAAGTTATGATACCCTATGAGAGTTGTTCCTAGCTATTTTGTATTGTAGATCAGAAGTTGAGAATAGCTGCTCAAAGATCAACAATATCTTTTGCCTTTTTTCCACTTTCGATAAAGGTATAAAAAATCGATCAGTGGGTATTGGCGTTGAATAAATACTTGTTTACTTTTGAATTTGCCAGTTATTTTCTGTACCTGTTCCTGTACTTTTGACATTAAAAATGCCTTACTCTTCACTATAAGGGGCCGGGGGTTAATTAAAAGTTTCAAAAATAGCCGCGTAACTTTTTTGCGTCATAATTTTGAACATTATTGGCTCAGTCATTTGTTGATGGATTTATATAATTTAACAACCAATCGATTCGGAAACTTTTAACTTAAACATATATGGCAAGGTCGTTTCAGTATTTCAAGAGCATACTATTAAAAAATGGTTAGAATTGACCTATGTTTTCATCCACCAATCCCAGCTGACCAAATTGACGTCATTTTCTTGTTCGGCATAGGAGGCTTTGCGTCATGCATAAAAACACCGCATCATTCTGCATAGTTCGAAGAGGAATCTATAAATATATGCTGCAAACAAGGGGAGGACGCTTAGAACAATGTGCCAAGCACACATTAACACAATGCGTTGGTGCATTTATCAATATTGGCAGTTTTGTTTTCATACAGTTGCCCAGTTGCGGCACACAAAGGGCTTAATTTTGACAAGTAGCTGTTTCATGGGGTACAGAGTGGCACACTTAGGTTCACTGTATATCACGTGTTTTTTTTAGAGGCACAATATAGTTTGTGTTAAGCGACTCTTCCCTTGGCTGCAAGTCATTTCTTGATTTCAGTTGATGCTTGACTGTGAATGAAATAAGTAGCTCGTCCAGCGAGGTGATGACTAGATTGTATATGCGTTCGCTCGTTAGATTGTCGCTTTTACTAACTCTTCACTGTACGAGGCTGAGTGTCAATTAAAAATATGCAAAACTAACCGCATAACCTTTTTCTTTCATAATTTTGAACACTTATAACTCAGTCATTTGTTGATGAATTTATATAATTTAACTACCAATCGATTCGAGAACATTTAACTTAAACTTATGCGGTAAAGTCATTTAAGTATTTCAATTGCATACCATTGAAAAATGGGATTGAAATGACCTATGTTCCCACGAGCCAATGACAGTCGCAGTGAATGATGCCAAACTCTTGTCCGATTTGCGCAGTATGAACTAAAGCACAAAAAGGAATCTATAAATATATGCCCGAATACAATTCTGCTTTAGTTTACCCATGGCTTATCTCGATCCTCCGGCAACTAGCAGACCAACTTAGAACTATCGGCGATAGATTTTTCGAACCTAATTTGAAGCGCTTGTATCTCGGTGATTTGTTGATGGATTTTTTTCATTTAACTTATTTGAAAAAGTTTAAAAATGTTTTAATTTGTCAACGGGTAGTGTGCATACTGAAATCTCCATTTACATACGAACAACACGGTGGCGCGCAAATAGATTTAGTATAAAGTTGTGTTATGATGATAATCATAGATACTTGTTTTCCATTTAATGTTCCTAAACACAATGAACTATCTCTCAGCATAATTCCTTAAGTTCTATTATTGAACTAAACAATAATCGTGTAACCTAATTGGATAGTTGAAAATTGATTTATAATCTTATAGAAGAGATCCAAATTAAGGATCTTATAATAGAGATCCAGGCTAAGTATAACAAAAACAATGCAATGCAAATCGTTATGCAGTATCGATTTGAACAAGCTGTTATCCCACCAGGAAACGCTTCAAAAGATTCGGAGCTTAGTACAAATAAGTTGCACAGACTCACATATATAAAATTATCAGATGCAATAAAATGTAGTATTAGAGATAAACTCAAAATAAGCTGATTTGCGATTTTACATGCATCATTTGAATCCTCACTAAACTCGAGTCACTGCCAGTTTCAGTTAAATTATCATTTACATCAAAACAACAAGTGTGATATCATAAAATATATAAAATCTTCTCTAATCCGTGTTTATAAAATGAATAAGTTTGTACGTTTTCTGTCTTGAAAATTATTCTGATATAAAATCGTTTCTTTTGTCCAGATTTATATCTTGAGGTTGTTCGTATCCAAAATTGGTATTTTAAGTAACTTTGAAATCATCATAATTGACTTTCATTTAGAAGATATTTTCAAAAATTCATTAGTTTTGCGATTTTTTCTTTGGGGTTTTTTATTCTTGTTTCTATACTTTCTATTCTTGTTTCTGAATTTTATGTACCTGCTCCTGTACTTTCTGCATATGTTTCTGTATCTTCTGTGCCAGTTCCTGTAATTTCTGTACCTATTCCAGCACTTGTTCCAGTACATCATATACTTGTTTGTCTCATTTATGTACTTCTTCCAGTAATATCTGTATTTTGTCTTTCATGTTGTGTTAAAATGAATCAACTTTAATTCGTTTTCAACATTTTTTTTTCAAAATTAGTATCACGAAAGCTCTTTCGCATTTTAAAGGTCACAAAATGACCCAAGCAAAATATGTGCAAGAGTCGAAACCGTTTGTGAACAAGTAGATGAATCTTTTCAAAGAGGTGGACAATTGCTCGAAACTTCGAATTCAAATAGAATTACTCCATAAAGATAAGAGCTAGACAGTTTTAATTTTTGAGTTTACGGTGATTTGCCACTTGTAGGGAAGAGTGTTCGGTAACCGGCACCGTTTTATTTTAAGCCTCTAACTTCTGACTAAGTGACTTTATTTGTTTATTTCGTCAAGCAAATGTAGATTACATATAAATGGTTTACAATGTTCACTTACATGCTACGAACTATTTCTACGACCAAGCTGAGATTTTATTTGATTTTTTGACATAGTAAGGTCAAGATGTTCGCAGTATTGATTGTAATGGCGCATTATTCGATTGACTGGGATGTATTTTGCATAATTTGTTCTTGTACGTCTTTCTAAAAAATAATTTCCTGATTCGTAATTGACGGCTAGGTATATAAAAATTTAATAATATCGATAATGTCGCTGATAAAATAATGTCACGGCGTTCTTTGAGGGTTTGTGCAAAGTCGAGGCGTTCTATAAATGTTCATATATTGATGAGCATGCAGCGTGCTTCACACGATGGTAGAGGCTGTCCAGTTTAATTCACGAAGTGTATACAAAAGAACAAAACAAACTGATAAAAACCGATACACTGAGGAAGGATGTAAATAACATTCCGAAATACGTATCTGTATTATAACGTTTGATACACTTCTGTGAAAATAGTGACTTTGTGAGAGTGTAATGACGTGACATAGTAGAATTAAACGGTACCACAACAGTACTATTATAAAATTGTTTTTGGATCAATTCAATGAGTTCTTCGAGATTAATATTATGTGAATTTCATACTAGGCTGCAATATTCCAAAATGGGTCTGACATATGTACTATATAGAAATTTTATAGTACACTCGAACAGCTATTTACGTAATAATCGGGGGTTTGTAAATCGAATTATGACGTTAAAAAAACTACGTTATTTGGAATTTTCAAAGTAAAAAAAGTTTTCCTTATGTATATGTATTATTGGAAATTAATATTAATTTGGGTAATTATGGAACGAAAATTATCAGTTTTTGCAGCAAAAAGATGTTCTAAATCGCATCAATTTCCAAGATGGCGACTTCCGGTTCATCGATATTTGTTACAAACCATCAGAATATAAGTATTTTCGGAACGGGTTTGATGAGTACATGTCAGAAAACGCATCATATTGAGGTGGTTCTGAATTCTAAGATGGCGACTTCCGACTAACCCTTACAATATGGGTATTTATGGAACGGGTTTGATGAGTAGATGTCGGAAAACGATCTTTGAGGTGGTTTTGAATTTCAAGATGAAGACTTTCGGTTTATTGATATTCCTTGAAAAGCCTTATAATATGGATATTTATTATTATTTGGTTTAAGAAAAGTTATTTGATTATTGTTTGGTTTAAGAAAAGAAACTCTTGGCTTATGAGGATTTAATTTTCCATTTTGACAGATATTCACTGAAAATATTTAAACTTCTTCGTAGGCGACTGCAGATCACTTTAGATTTCTACCTGTGGCTAACAGACTTGTGGCGTCACAGAATAGCGATTTCTGACAACCAACGGGTAGATTTGGAAGATCAGAAGTGAAAATATCATACAAGATTGGAGCTACGCTCGAACCCTGCGGAACACCTGCTCGTACGGGTAGCAATTCAGATTTACAATTCTGATAGCTAACCTGGAGAACACGATCAGTTAAATAATTTTGAATCATTTTGATCAAATAAATAGGAAACTGGAAATCAGACATTTTTGCTATTAAACCTTTATGCCAAACACTATCGAATGCTTTTTCTATGTCTAGAAGAGCAACTTCAGTGGATAATCCAGAAGATTTATTTGTTTTTATCATGTTCGTTACTCTGACAAGTTGATGAATAGTTGAATTTTAATGGCGAAATCCAAACTGCTCTGGTAAAAAGATTGAGTTCTCATTTATATGACACATCAAGATATTTTTTTCAAAAAGTTTACTGATAGAAAATGTAAGCTAATTGGTCGATAGCTTGATATTGCTACTGGGTTTTTATCAGGTTTGAGGATAGGACTTACTTTAGCGTTTTGCGTTTTTCCATCTTTTTGGGAAGTAAGCTAATGAAAAACACATGTTGCATATTTTTAAAAAGAGTCTCAAGGCAACATCGGGAAGATTTTTAATAATAATATTAAAAATTCCATCATCACCAGAAGCCTTCATGTTTTTAAGTTTCCTAATAATTGACTTAATTTAATCAAACTTCGTCTCAGTAATATCATCTTGGAATAACACTTGAGTTGAAATATGATCGTATTTCAGTGAGACTTCATTTTCAATAGGACTCACAACGTTCAAATTAAAATTGTGGACACTCTCGAACTGGTGAGCAAATTTTTGAGCTTTTTCGCCATTTGTAAGAAGAATTTGATTTGGTTTCTGAGGTTTCTTAAGAACCTTAGAAAGTTTCCAGAAAGGTTTAGAATATGGTTAATTTGTTCAACTTCATCAGCGAAATTTTCATTTCGTAAAAGAGTAAATCTTAGTTTATTTTCTTTTTGTAAATCCTTAACTATGTTTCAATTGGTTTGTTGATTCAATAAATTGTTCTTCATAAAACTATTAACAAAGTTTATTTGAAGGCGCGTTGAAGTACATTTAACTATTGAATTTTTCTCGGCAGTATGATGTTCATTGTAAAATTTGTGCATCGCATTGATTTGTTATTCAAAATAACATGCTTTTTTCTGTTTATGGTTGCATTATCTATTATTTACATTGTTGTTGGTGTTGTACAGGTTATTTTCATGTTGAGTAAATATCAGTTATTCTAATACGTCTTTGTGATAAAACGACAACTAGTTTTCAACATACAGGGTGCTCCATTTTTTATGTCGGTATGTAAACATTGAATAACTTTGAGAGAAAACAACCGATTTCTACATGTAGTGTATTTTTATTCAGTTTAGTTCCTCACAATTTTTTTGGACTAGTTGTTTAAAACAATAACGATTACGTGGCCACCTTTATTAGCAATTACAAAATGACTCCTTTTTTCTGCGTTCGCCATTACTTTTTCGAGCATCTCGGGTGTTATAGCGTCGATTTCAGCTCGTCAGTAGTTTGTGACTGGTTGGCGTAAACCTTGATTTTCAGATATCCCCACAACAAGAAAATAAAAACGAAACGACGAATTGTATTGTCTGATGGTGCCTTTTTGCCGCGATATTTTTCCGATATGCACGTTGAGTTAACACACTGTTAACTTTTCGGACTGTTTTCGATCTAAAGTGTCACTATTCCAGCGCGCTGTTTCGGTGTGAAGCGATCCATGGCAAATATTGAACGGAATTGAAGTTTCCAAAACATATCTGATGTAATTGCTTGGTTGGTAAATGTGAATGTTATTCAGCAGCACACTGATTTTTAACTAATCTTTGTTATGTCTCTAGTCACTACTCATAGCTGCGCTTTTTAAGTCACATAAGAGGTTGAGCAAAAAAATCAGTCTAAATTTTTGTTGCAAACAGGTCACAAATAAGCTTGGGTAACAAATTTTTTTGCTAGGGTTCCTACCTTCGGATTCGGTGCACTGGTATCGGCTTCAGTCTATTGCCAGGCAGTCATTCTGTTCACCGATGAGAAATAATGAATTCACGTTTCATCAACAGTTGATAATCGATAATAAAAGTTCACCCATTTTCGCATCGGCATTACCAAACACGCATCCGCACAAGGCTTGCGCTTGTATTTCGCGTCCGAAGTCATCATGTGCGAAGCCCAGAGAATGAATCATCTGTTAGTTTGCAAACCTTTATTTCCCGGATGATTAACATGATTTTAGGTATTGTTTTCTTATTGTGCTATGTAACCGTGTCGGAGAGGACTTCATCGGCAGTGGAGCTTCGACCACTAAGAAGCTTTCAAAACCAATATTTCGCGGTATGATCTGAAGGAACACTAGTCCCATAATATTCATCCAAATATTATTTGGCTTGCTTGCATCGTTTTATCTTTGTACCTAAATATGAATGATTGTGTGGCATCATAATCTCTTCTGAGATTATAGTGCATTTCGGTGATCAGGTTATTTTTCTCTCCACCCTGTTGTTAACCAAAATGCAATCCTTCGTAACTTTTTTAAAACTAACATGTAAAAATAATTTACGCTCAAGACTTTTGGAGTGGACAGCAGAAAATAGATACTCTCAACGAATATGAAAACCAACTCCAACAACGACCTGTGGGACTCAAGCGAAAACCAAACACGCAAGCGGATTCATGTCCGGTAACAGCAATGTATGTGTATATGTACACACGGGCATCATTGACGGTCGTTCTACTATGTGATTAAGCCCAACCGGGTGAATGCTTGATTACAATTATCGTTTTACTGGTCATTGCGGGGTGATTGCGAGTCGCATTTGTTTTCACGGTTTCCCCCTTTTTCAGTATAAAATTTTATGTGACCCGAGGGTGTGAGAGCTTTTACCGATGTCGCTGGTCTGCCCATCGAGACGACGACGCCTAATTACCATAATCTGAGCTCCAGCAGCATCAGGCTCACTTAGCTATCTGTTTTTGCATGCTCTATGCTGTCAGTACAGTATTTCGATATGGCTAGTTTAGGCTTGGAGTCTAGAGAAAATCTCACTTTTCCTATATTGACATCAGATGTGACCTCAAAAGCACAACATGATGTTTCCCTAACGCCGACCAAAGACGGGAAGCAAAAAATGTTGCCCCTAATTCAGCTTAGCATGTGCGCTATGATTTACCGTACAGATTTGCACTCACCTCATTTGTTGATTCTTTTTTTGTTTCCTTTCGATACACGAATTATTTAAAGGAGCGCTAGTCACAATGAAAAATTGCCACAGGCCAAAATACTTCGGCGGCCTGAGCGACGTAGCGAAGGCCAAGGTTATGCACGACCGTTGGTGCCAAACATCTGGTTCAGCGACTGTTGGTCTCCGAACATGGTGACCACTCGGTCAAAGCTTTCATTTTTTTCCCAAACCTGTCAGTTAAAAGAAATACGGTCTAAAATTAAATGAACCTGGTTTAGCGACAGTCACGGCTTACTCATTCTGGGAGTGGCAAGCGAAGAACGGATGTAAGTAGGTACAGGAAAAGAAAATAAATCTTTAAAGCCGTACCTTAAATTAAAAGTTTTTGGTGTATAACAAAGGATGTGATGATGAGGTTTCAAAACGGAGCGACAGGTGAACGCCAAGAATAGCAAATAAATTTTATGGATGGGTTGAGCAACTAAGTTTTCATGGGATGTTAAGTTTTCTACTTCGTTATGGATGTGCTGTGAAATTCATTGAGATAGTAGGTAGAATGTGAAAGTTAGACTGATTCTTGGTATTTTCGGAAAAGCGTTTTCTTCAGCACAACATATATTTTAAAGTAATACTAAGGTCTCTTTTTACATGTTTTTTTTCGCACGGTTTTTTTATACACGGATTCCGGAATTAACACGGTTTTTATTCACACGGTTTTCGCAATTAACACGGTTTCTGATGAGAGTTTAAAAAGCATTGTTATTTAATTTTTGAGAAAAATTTCAGAAAAGGGTTGTCTGTAATAAAACGATTATGAGAGTTCATTTAATGTTTGAAAGTGAACTAAAATCATTCATTCAACAATTCACAGGAGTATTGATTGTCGTTCCATAAAATGATTAATCAGTCTTCAGATCTTGAATCCCTGTCGTGAATGTCTCTTCCGCTCAGTTGTGGTGTATGATGTCAGCATCGTCATTGATATCATCGAGAATTTCGTAGCGTTGAAGAACTAGTCGAATTTACTAATCTCTTTAACTCTTCATCATATCGAGCAGAACAGTATTTTCTACCCATTTGATTGATATAGCTCTAATAGTATTATGATTTTGACACATAGTAATACCTTTTCCAATTTGATCCATATTTATCTCTATGAATTCTTCCCCTTTGATTCTGTCGCTGCGTGCATAGATCTTCATCCAATACCCATGTTTTCCCACTAAGTTTAGTTGAGAATGACTATTAAGATCGTTAGTGTTTACTACATATCGCACCTTCGGAATTGAAAAGAACTTATTCTCAACCTTTTTATGTAGAGAAAGTGTTTATTTGTTCTAATTGTACGTATTATCGTTCTTTTGAAAACTTAATGCGTTATGCAGAAGGCATGAGCCATTTAGAATCGTATCGCTTATCGTACAACGCGTTTCCTCAGTGTTCTACTTTTAATTTGTCATCCAATGTGTTTTATCAAGTACGACTGGACCCTTCTCGTAACCTCAGGCTGTTTTTATTGTGAAATAACAGTTACATTTTCACAGTTATGTGCACCCTGCATAAATTAAACTTTTTCTCCTTCAAATTATCAAAAGTTACATTTTATCCAAAACAAAACAAACAAATAATCAAATCTACGGTTTTGTGGAATTAGGACATCAAATTTTCCACGCGGTTTCCGCAATTGACAAGCTTTTCTTTTACACGGATTTTTTTAACACGGTACGTAACCCCCGTGTAAAAAGAGACCTTAGTGTAATATAATACATCGTAATATTTATGATGTCATTATATGTCATTATCAGTTACAGTCTGTTACATAAGAGCAAGTTCACGATAACTCGCGATCGGTTGAGTTTTTTTGTGCTCGCACCCGACAGGTCCCAAAATGACCCAAGCTACCGCGGCGAAATACATGAAAAAGTCGAAACAGTTTGTTAGTAAGTGGGTGAATTGTTTTATAGAGGTGCAAAATGTCGACGACTTTTGAAATCGCGGCTCTGTCGGTGTATTGTCGGAAAAAGACGAAAAAATCAGTTTGGAATCTGTTTTTGAAGAATTCGTCGTTAACTTTATGCGAATGTGCTTCAAAATTGACCAAAACAGGTGAAAATATATCGTACGGAACTGTTCGCAGACATTTGATCGCAAATAATTTGAAATTTCGAAATACTTTGCAATAACCGATGTTGAGTGAAAAACATGTGCAAAAACGTCTTGAATGGGCCAAGGAGCAAAATGGTGTCGTGATCTTGGATTGGTCCTCTCAGTCGCCCGATGCCAATCGAATTGAGAACGTTTGGGCTAAAATGAAGATGAAGCTTGGGAAAAATCGACCACACAATTTGAATCAGCTTATTCGCCGAATTTACAAACTTGGAGGTCATTTTCAGAAGAATATGCGCAAAATTTCGCTCAAAGTATGCCTCGAAAGTGTCAAGCCATTATTAACGCTGAAGGGGATTGGACTTGCTATTAATATATTTGTCAGAAAGTTTTTGATCTGATAAAACAATCTTCAAAAGTATTTTCATGTTGAGTCTTTTCATTTTCTCACAACAGTGACTACGCTCTTATGTAACAGACTGTAATTTTTTAACAAAACACAATATGTCTATAAAAATTTCAATGGCCAGCTTAAGCTTGCTTGCTACTCTATCACTGATCGGAATCAGCTGAACTTTTACAGACAACGATAATCATACCCAGGCCCGTACCCAGGATTTCGTTTCTGGAGGCGCCCTCAGATAAAAAATAATGTACCTGAAAAGTGCTTATGTACATGATTTTCGGTGCGCCTTTTACCGTCGTTTTTAACATACACTTTAACCTTTTTCACTGGAACTATTATTATTAAGGAGAATATCGAAAATAAGCTATACATTTGTGTTGTAGGCATGTATTTGTGATGGTTTTTTATGTTCAGATCACAGCATGCTATGCGTTTGGCGGTCAGCTTTCGTTTGTTTACTTGTTTGTGCGGTTGAAATTCTGCGTTTTCAAAATGTCGCGTATTGAAAACAAAGTGAAAATCAAGATTCTGGACACAAGTTTAGGGAACACTATTTTTTGGATGAGGTACCAGGAAGAGTCCGAAAACCCGGTTCTTCCAACCCGAAACTGGACCAGAAAGTGGTATCTCTAATCATGAAGAACAAATCCATGTCAATACGTAACTTTGCCAAAAAATCAGGAACGAGTGTCGGAATGATCCAGCGTATCAAGAGGCGAAATCACTTGAAGACCTACAAGAAGCAGAAAATCTCGAAAAATGTGTAGAACAGAAGAAGCGAGCAACAACAAGGGCCCGGAACTTGTATTCGTGTCTTTTGCAGTGTCCGGATGCATGCGTTTTGATGGACGATGAGACTTATGTAAAGGAGGACTCAAAAGCCCTTCCAGGTCCACAATACTTTACTGTCGTCGTTGGGGAGTATGTGAGCGACGCGGACAGGTCGATTCAAGTGTAGAAATCCAGTCGAAAGGTACTGGTATGGCAAGCAATATGTTCCTGGGGTTTGAAGTCAACCTGTTTTTACACTACCGGGACTATAAATGCAGAAATCTATCAATCTGAGTGTCTCCAGAAGAGATTGCTGCCTTTATATAATATAAGAAGCATAGTACACCTTCACTGTTTTGATCGGATTTAGCGTCGGCTCACTATGCAAAACCACTCTAAATTGGCTTGCGGAAAAGGGTATAAATTTCGTTGAGAAGGTAAGGCAGCTGGGTGCATGCAGGAGTTCAAAAAAATTTGGGCTCAAGCGTCCAAAAAATGCGATGCAACACTTGTCCGGAACTTGATGAAGAGCGTTCGATCAAAAGTTCGAAAATTCGTGAAGGAATAACTTAAATTTCATCCGTTTTCCATTATGCTCAAGTTTAACCTCATACAATAAAGGATCAATTTTTAGTTTGAATAAAATATCGTTTTTTATCATAATTTGAAAGAAATATTTGTAGATAGCTTATTTTCGATACACTCCTTAAATATTTAATTAAAATTTATGACTTCAGTCGGTGTTGAACAGTCGTTCGCACCGCACGCGTATAGCTCTTGGCTCCTGGAATTTTTTTCTGGCTACCTAGAGTTTCATTGATTCAAGGCTTCAGTCTTTTTCAAGGCTACCTGAATCACTAACTAAGTGACTAAGTGATAGAAAGAGTGATATTAGAGTGACTAAGTGATACAAAGAGTGATATTAGAGTGACTAAGAAATTAATCAGCCTTTTTTAAGGCTAGCTAGGAGTCTAATCGAAGACTAATTTAGCCTAGTTAATTTAATTTAAAATTTCATTAATTTCAAAAATGCCTGCGTCCAACCGGAAAGGCAACAAGCCTAAGGCTAAAAATAATTCAATACGGAATAAATCACAATCCGTTATTCAACATTTTTCTAATAACATTCACGATCTTATAGAATCTGAATGTAAAAATAAAAGACAACGGACGGATTTCCCTTCCGTTGATCCTATGCCGTCTAACAATATTTACGAGATTCTTCCTGAATCCGATTGTAGCGACATAGAAGAAAATTCTTCAAAAATTCCCAAAATGGACGCTTGTCGTTCTGGGAAGAAACATCAATCTATGCCACCAGTGACGGTGATGATTTCCGACTTCAAAGCATTCCGTACTGAGCTTTCTACTTTTCTCCCGGAAGTAAAAGTCTCATTTCAAATCGGACGAAGAGGAGAATGTCGAGTCTTGGTGGATGGATTGGAAGATTACGAACGTCTTATTCGATATTTGTCCGAAAAACTTCATAAATTTTATTCATATGATATAAAATCAGACAGACCCTTCAAGGCTGTCTTGAAAGGATTATCAAATGATCAAAGTATTGATGAAATTAAAAATGAACTAAAAGAATTGCTTGGTTTTGCCCCTTCCCAAGTAATACTTATGAAAAAAAGAGCGAATGGTACTTCTAAACCACGCTCTGGAATTTCCCATGAACTTTACCTAATACACTTCAATCGAAGTGATGTAAACAATTTGAAAACTTTAGAAAAAGTACGTTTCATTTCCCACATTAAAATTCATTGGGAACATTATAAACGGCATAATCGTATTGCTAACTTAACGCAATGTCGTCGTTGCCAAGGCTTCGGTCATGGAACCAAAAATTGTCATATGGATATACGGTGTTTGAATTGTGGTAAATCGCATTCGAAAGACGTTTGTCCAATGAATGAAACCACTGATAAATTTTCATGTTCAAATTGCAATGGAAATCATAAATCCAATTATTTGAAATGTCCTGTCAGGGAAAAAATTTTAAACGCTCGTTCGCTTAGACAACAAGTCAAATCAACGACCTTAAATTTACAGAACATACCTGAAAATTCTTCTAAGGCACCTGCCAATTCGTCTTCTAACGAAAACAATTTATTGACAGGTAGATCGACCTCGTCATCATCTTCTTCTAATGTCAGTTATGCTGGTATATTAGGTAGAAATCTATCTCCTATTTCTTCTAATGTAAATAATCAAAACACAGGACCGCCTTGCAGTTCTTCTTCTAACGAAAACAATTTATTAATAGGTAGACCGGCCAAATCATCTTCTTCTAATGGCAGTCTACCTACAAATATTCCTTCAATGCCATTCGCTTCTTTAAATGAAGTCGATTTAGGCGATATAACTGAAAATAAAATGATCTACCTACAAGATCAACTTTTTCAAATGATCATCCAAATGAATTCGACTTCATCACTTTTTGAAGCATTTCAAATCGGATGGAAATTTGCAAATAATATTATAATGAATTTAAAATTTAACAGTGATGTTAAATAATTATTTGAATATTTTAAATTGGAATGCTCGATCTTTGAAATCGAGTGAAG
This sequence comes from Malaya genurostris, assembly GCF_030247185.1. Classification (NCBI taxonomy): domain Eukaryota; kingdom Metazoa; phylum Arthropoda; class Insecta; order Diptera; family Culicidae; genus Malaya; species Malaya genurostris. Next base: position 90,577,173 of record NC_080572.1, on the reverse strand, counting down.
ATGAATTTTATAATTTTCTCAAAGTTCACAAAATTCATATTGCCATTGTGACAGAAACTTTTCTTAAACCAAATGTAAAATTGAAAAGTAATCCACATTATGTGGTTCATCGATTTGACAGGTTTACTGGAATTGGTGGTGGAGTTGCCATTTTTGTCCAACGGCAAATTAAACATCGAATTTTACCTTCTTTCAATACTAAAGTTATTGAAAGCTTGGGAATCGAAGTTGAAACCATTCATGGAATTTATTTCATCGCTGGAGCATATTTGCCATTCCAATGCACCGGCGAACAATTAAATTTCTTTAAAGGCGATTTGCAAAAACTTACAAGATATCGATCGAAATTTTTCGTAATAGGGGACTTAAATGCTAAGCATGTCCAGTGGAATTGTAGGCAAAATAACAGTAATGGTAAAATACTTCATAATCAACTCTCAGCTGGTTACTTTACAGTTCTTCATCCCAGTAATCCTACTTGTTTCTCTTCCGTGAAAAACCCGTCTACAATTGATCTGGTTCTAACAGATCAAAGTCACATTTGTAGTGATTACACATGCTGATTTTGACTCAGATCATCTTCCTGTAACATTCAGACTTTCCAACGAAGCTATAATTAATCCAATTAGTTCTATTTTCAACTATCATAGAGCTAATTGGTTTGATTACAGATCTCACATTGAAAATCATGTGGATCATGAAACTATTTTAGAAAATTCTGCGGACATCGACACAGCAATTGATAATTTAAATCATTATATTATCGAAGCTAGAAATCTTTCAGTTCCCAAAGCTCAAACTAAATTAAATTCTCCTATCATCGATGACAATCTTCAACTGCTCATTCGGTTGAAGAATGTTCGTCGACGACAATATCAACGTTCTCGTGATCCTGCTATGAAAAACATAGTTAAGGATTTACAAAAAGAAATTAAACATAGATTTACTCTTTTGCGAAATGAAAATTTCGCTAAAGAAGTTGAACAAATTAAACCATATTCTAAACCTTTCTGGAAACTTTCTAAGGTTCTTAAGAAACCTCAGAAACCAATTCCTGCTCTCAAGGAAGGAAATCAAATACTTCTTACAAATGGTGAAAAAGCTCAAAAGCTAGCTCAGCAGTTCGAGAGTGTACACAATTTTAATTTGAACGTTGTGAGTCCTATTGAAAATGAAGTCTCACTGAAGTATGATCATATTTCAACCCAAGTGTTATCACACGATGACATTATTGAGACGAATTTTGATGAAATTAAATCAATTATTAGGAAACTCAAAAACATGAAGGCTCCTGGTAATGATGGAATTTTTAATATTCTTATTAAAAATCTTCCCGATGTTGCCTTGAGACTCCTGGTTAAAATTTTCAACAAGTGTTTTTCATTAGCTTACTTCCCAAAAAGATGGAAAAACGCTAAAGTAATTCCTATCCTAAAACCTGATAAAAACCCAGCAGAAACATCAAGTTATCGCCCAATTAGCTTACTTTCTTCTATCAGTAAACTTTTTGAAAAAATTATCTTGTTAAGAATGATGACTCATATAAATGAGAATTCAATTTTTTTACCAGAGCAGTTTGGATTTCGTCATGAACATTCAACTACTCATCAACTTGTCAGAGTAACGAACATGATAAAATCAAATAAATCTTCTGGGTTATCCACTGGAGTTGCTCTTCTAGACATAGAAAAAGCATTCGACAGTGTTTGGCACAAAGGTTTAATAGCAAAAATGTCTGATTTCCAGTTTCCTATTTATTTGATCAAAATGATTCAAAATTATTTAACTGATCGTACTCTTCAGGTTAGCTATCAGAATTGTAAATCTGAATTGCTACCCGTACGAGCCGGTGTTCCGCAGGGTTCGAGTGTAGCTCCAATCTTGTATAATATTTTCACTTCTGATCTTCCAAATCTACCCGTTGGTTGTCAGAAATCGCTATTCTGTGACGACACAAGTCTGTTAGCCACAGGTAGAAATCTAAGAGTGATCTGCAGTCGCCTACAAAGAAGTTTAAATATTTTCAGTGATTATCTGTCAAAATGGAAAATTAAACCAAATGCAGCAAAAACACAATTAATTATCTTTCCTCACAAGCCAAGAGCTTCATTTCTTAAACCAAACAATAATCACATTCTCAAATTGAATGGCTTGGAATTGACATGGTCTGATCAAGCTAAATACTTAGGTTTAACGTATGACAAAAAACTCACTTTCAAGGATCACATTGAAGGAATCCAGGCAAAGTGTAATAAATATATTAAATGTTTATATCCTCTTATAAACAGAAATTCTAAGCTCTGTCTAAAAAACAAGTTGTTAATTTATAAACAAATTTTCAGACCAGCCATGCTTTATGCGGTTCCAATTTGGTCAAGTTGTTGTTCCACCAGGAAGAAAACGCTTCAAAGGATTCAGAATAAAATTCTGAAAATGATTTTGAAGCGTCCTCCCTGGTTTAGTACAAATGAGTTACACAGACTCACAAATATAGAACCATTAGATGTAATGTCACATAATATTATAAGCAAATTCCGACAAAAATCGATGCAATCTTCAATTGAATCGATTCGCTCTCTGTATTAGTTAGTAAGTTAGTATATAAGTTCCTTTTCCCCATTACACAATACAAGTAGGTTTAGAATTTTCCCTACACAAAAAATCTCAGAATTGCGGAAGCAAATGATGTCTTCATGGTAATAACCAAATCATATATATATATATATATATATAACAGGGCTGAAAAGTCACCACTTGTGGCTGAACACCCAATTTAAATCTTAATAATTTAATTTTAACTCATATTCCAATAAATAGTTATTTAAAAAAAAAAAAAATTATGACTGTGACCGAGAGAATGTTATTGTAGTGGATTCCTTAACGTTTACTGTCATGTAATTTCAGTCGCACATGTCTAAGATTTGTGGAGAACGGAGAACATCTTCTAAATTTGTGGTTTATATTTGTTGATGGCAGTACAAACTTACTTTGGCTATACAGATTTCGGTATCAGGTTCCGAAGGTAGCGTTCTAAAATCCCAAAACAAATCTCACATCAATTTCTCAAAGATGACTTGATGATTGGGAACAGATAACAGTTCAAGGAGGCCGAATCAGGTGAACAAGGTGGATGGGCAAGTAATTGGAACCCTAAACCGTTGATTTTAACCATGTTGTCGGGTAATCATTTTGTTCTCTGGTGTATAATCATGGATCCAGCCAAACATGTACTCGAAGTGCACTTGCGTTTGTCTTTTTAGTACTAAGTAAGTATGTGCGGGATCCAGCGACAGGATAACTTTCTCATCTGCACAGACTTGCGAAACTTTGGTAAACTGGGCGAACAAATTCCGCCATTTTTCGCTTTCGATTGATAGAACTTTTTCGTACTGCGACATATATTCTCGAACATAATGATTATGTACAGGTCATGTACACGCACTTCTATGACATCGTCCACCACGTAGACAGAGATTTTGTATTTAACGGTGTCATATTCGACACTATGCACCTAGTTGTTAACCGAAGCCTATGTAATTGCATCTCGTTCAGGTTTAATCATAATGTAAACAGATTTAGAAGCCGAGTTGAATTGAATATACGAGGTCTGTTCAAAAAGTTCCCGGAATTTTTTAATTGCGCGCGTCTGGAGAGTCCGGTGGTCAAATTTTTTTTTATTGTGTTGGTACATATGTCCCTAGGGGCTGTCCATAAAAGACGTTACGCTTTTTTTGACGATTTTTGACTCTCCATCCCCCCTTTGTCACAAATTGTCACAGTAGCAAAGACGCCCCACCCCCCCTATGTCACATGTCACGAATTCAAAATAAATAAAATTCATCTCAATACATTCTCAATATGTATGACAAACCATACAAATATGAGGGAAAAATCGATTTATTTCATGCTGTCATTAGATTAAAAAATATCCCTAAAACTACAAAATCATCGGAATTATTTTATTAATATCAATTATATAAATTAACAAAAGTATTTGGTTGGAATTGATGAAACATTTAAATCATCTGTTTTATTCCTCCTAGGGGTACACAGATATATTATTGTTTTAGGTAAAGAATAATATTTCCTTAGTGTAGCATACAGGGCTGAGAAAATAAAGACCAAAACCTCATCAAAACGAGATCACTGCCGGAGAATCTTTTCATGATCAGTTGATCAGTGAATTTTGAATCACATCGATCAATATCGGTACTGATCTTCCGTCACACAATGGGTAGTGATTTTGAGCTAAAATGATTTATGATTTATGTAAGTTCAATCATTGGATGATTCGATAAGCTTTGATGTTGGTGGAGGAAAATCACTATAAGACATGACATGATCTACGTCTGAAATCGTTGATCTCCTGCCCTTTTTCAAATGGAGTACAATTGAATAAACTGTATCAGAATGAGATAAGAGAAATTCTTATGATATACTAATATCAATGCTAGAAAATCAAATTACTACAAAAATGGTCAGTGCATAACTTAAGTTAAACCGTTTGAAGGTATCTTTTTCTTTTTTACTCATATTAGGCAAAATTTATTAATTTCGCTAATTTATTCGCTCCTCCGTGCACTTTTGCTGATAACAACAGAAATGATTTCCTGCATCATTTATTTCCGAAATTTTTGTCTTGGTGACGTTGGGTGCTTCCACGTGGACGATTGTGCTTTTGTATCGACATCATAACCGTACACCCATGTTTCATCACCAGTTACGACCCTTTCAAGTAAATTTGGATCGTCGTTGACGTCGTTTAACTGCTCCTGAGCGATGGTAATGCGTTTGTTTTTTTTTATCAAAATTCAGCAGTTTTGGAACGAATTTTGCTGCCACTCGTTTCATGCCCAAAACATTTGAAAAATTATGATGGCATGAGCCAACTGATATGCCAACTTCATCAGCAACTTCTCTAATAGTGATTCGGCGATCATCCATAATCATTTTTTCCATTTTTCCCACATTTTCATCGATTATTGACGTGCTGGGTCGACCGGAGCGTTCGTCGTCTTCAACGTCTTCGCGGCCATCTTGGAAACGCTTATACCACTCGTAAACACTTGTTTTTTACATAGCAGACTCACCGTAGGCTTTCTGTAACATTTCGCACACTTGGTTACACTTTATTTCATTTTTCACGCAAAATTTAATACAAATTCTTTGACTCTTCAATTCTTCCATTGTTTAAACTAACAAAAATCGCCGAGTTAAAAAAAACACGTCTACTCCAGCCGCTACAAGACAGAATGTAAACAATGAATACAGCGGAAAATTACACTATACATTAGGGACATATGTACCAACACAATAAAAAAAAATTTGACCACCGGACTCTCCAGACGCGCGCAATTAAAAAATTCCGGGAACTTTTTGAACAGACCTCGTACTTTGATGAATTGTTCAGAAGGCCAAGTTTCAGGCTTTTGTAAATCATGTTTGTCCATTTCCTATTATCTCTATTGTCCACTACACTGCATTGTCTTCGTTTCTGTCGTCTCGACCGTAACCGATTGTCGATTGTGTTGGATGAAGTGTGAACACGAACTGAATTTGATTCGTTTTAATATACTATAACTTTGTACCCTTCCACTATTTTTCAAAAATTTACTATTGCTTGTTTTTTATAGAAAATGTAATAAAAGAAGACATTTTTATTGCAATTATGTGATGATTCCATGATAAGTAGAAGTTTTATTATTAATTATTATTATACTCGGCTTTAACCTTTATGGCCATGAAAAGGTTTTTGGCCGGGTAATTGTAGAAAGTAATTCCTATTACCGTGCACATCGGACGCGAATCATTTTCGCCCCCTTCAATTTCTTTTCGACAATTGAATCTAGTTCATTTTTTTTTTGGAAAATGTAATAAATTTGACTTAATCATTGAAATTATGTGGTGATTCTATGACAAGTATTATTATTTCTATTAACTTTTCGTATGGCGACGATCCGACTATGATATGATGGATTCGAAGGAAAACTTACAGAACATATACAAGTGGAGCTGTATAATTACCGATCTTCTGTGTGTCAAGTGGGTGATTACAGGTAGTGATCGTTAAGATTGAATTCTTGATTTTAATGGTATAGTTGGTGAGATTGTTATAATTTGGATGTGTTTTGCACTTTATGGAGAAAAACAATTCTTCATTCTTATTACATGGCCGTATCGCTAGCTTACAGCGATTTCGAACGGGCACGGGCCGGATTCGGGTTCAAGAGTTGGCTTACCCGACCATCTCTATCGTTTATCTTTTCCTGTGAACGATTCAGATGGGGGACCGCTAAATTGGAAAGGACATCTTGGGGAATGCAGTATAAAGCGCTCCTCCTCCTTTCAGTATGTGAATTCCTTTTCGACCCCAATCGACCATTACCCGCAACCTAATATTGCCAATGGCATTGTGGTCAAGCGATGCAATTTGGTGTCTCAAACGAGAGTTCCCTATTTGGTTGCTCTCATGAACTCGGCACTCCGGAATTGTCGTGTTGAAGAATGATTGTACCATTCAGAGACCTAGATAACTCCAATGAAACGGTGGCGATATGTTCGAGTTTTCCGAAGAAACAGGCGATCATTTGCTTCGAAGAGCTTTGTGCTCGAAAAACTTTTGTTGAATTTGGCTCGTCTTGAAGCATATATTGTTTTGTATAGTTTCGATCTTAGACATAGATCCATGATTGAATGATTGAATTCGGGGAACTACGGAAACACTGTGGTGTGGAGCACGCATACCATTTAAAACACTCAACTATACCATACTGATGACAGATTTGACGTATTGGAACGAGTGTTGCATATCTCAAAACTTATCAAGCAAACCTCGTAGCAACAATGCAGTTGTTGTGTTGTATGAATTGTCACTGTTCATCGATACAGAAATCGGGGTATTTGACGTCAGTCGGTCCATTATCGACCCGTTACTCTAGAATTGGAATCGTATTTCAAATGAAATTCAATAGCAATCGATCCGGTTCCTTTTGAATTTATGTTTGTAAAACACCTTCCGTGAGTGTGTTATTACTTTTTGGAACTGTCTACCATTCGCATCCCAGATAGTATCACCTTTCCTTAAAATCCGAACAGTATACTTTTCCCATATTCAACACCAACGATTCGTTAAAATGCTATTGAAATGCAAATTCAAAATAACAGTTTAGGCAAATTCTTCGCAACACCATTCGCTTGTTTTGATTATCTCCGGTTGAAATGGCTGTATCCCATAGGATAAACACCAACTGTTTTGGGATAGCTACCCAACTGGCGACCATAACATAGCTTACGGGCACCTACCGGCATGGCTAAAGGGAAAACGGAGACCAGCTCGCCACTGGCGGACAGGGACCTAGTGGAACGTTCGATTAATAAATAAATAGCTACGTGGCAGTGCGGATTAAGACGATGCTGGCAAGAAGCAAACTAATAAAACAAATTGCCCAACCTTCTGCTGATATCCATTTCGAATTTCTGGCTCCACGCGAAAAGCGAAAAGCTACCAGGCGGAGGAATGCAGGTCGTTGGTTTTGGGTCACCGAGTAACTTGATTTTTCGAAAGCGGAATTTGATAATAAATTTGTCGTTTGAAAGAAAAAAAGGTTGACTTAATTCGAAATCAGACCGAAGCGAAGTCAAATCATCGAAAGTGCGATAATTTTGAAATACCATAACAGTGAAAAAAAAAACGAAAATTCGCAGCAACAGACCGGAGCTTTACAATTATGAAATTAGATTTTCGAGACTTTCCGGACCAGTGCTGTATTTTTGTCGATTTTTGCTTTCAACTGTTGCGCGGAAGTAGAGCTGTAAGGCCGACGCGCGAACAATTACCAATGAATTGCTCCAGTTCGGCAACAGGGGTAGACGCGAGTCGAAAGTAAAAACAAATAAGCTAATTTACGACGATGCATAGTAATTTTGGATGCTGAATGAAAGTGTAAATCTGGGGTACAACTGGGCGGTCTGCGTCTGGATTGGATCTTTAAATGTGTGTTGATATCGATTCGCCTGGAATATGCCTTGGTTTCACTTTCAACCATGCATTTGCCGTTGGAGGAAAGTTGTTTCCGGCAATCTAAATTACAACTGGTCTGGTACTATCCTTAAAGTGGAAAGATACTCAATAGAATGGTGTACTGTTTGCGGAACCGACATCGCACCACAATTCACTTTAATGATGCAATCTCATCAATTCTCTTATTTCAAAGATCTTAGTTAATCTTTGACCATTTGTACGGATGTGAGGCGGCGCTGTTGGAAGTAAATTTCATTGGAATTATAGGTAATATACTTCATTCAAAAGTATGCTGCACTCATCTCAGTCATCATCAAGTCTTCGCTTAGTAAGAGGCTTCGCATGTTTACGACATTGAAATTTTTTACGAATTCAAATCTTTGTGAGAATTGGTAGGTGAATCTTTTTTTTTGTTTGTTTTTCGACGGATATCATATGGAAAAGCTGCTTTAAAAAATTACTATTTTCCTAGTGAATGTTTGTTTTCTATATTTTTCGATGGTTTTCAATTATAACCAACATTTGAAAACTAATCTATAAAATAATTATATCAACGTTTGAAGTGGAAAATTACTTTGACCTTAGCAGTCAGCCTAAATAGTATGATTAGGCGCAGGCTTGGAGGAAACATACAAGGTGAAAACATATGCATGTAATTTTACTAATTTGATCGATCTGATTCCACTCAAGTTCACCAATTATCAGACAATAGACGAGCGCATTTTGTTAGGTAAATTACAATCATAATTTTGACAGTTCATTAAAACCTGTAAATAGGACGCAACTTCCACATCCGTTTGAAAAGAATTAGGAATAGAATAATGCTAATATATAATCAAAAACATATCTGTAACTTTCTTAAGTTAAAAAAAACGCATTCATGCGGTCAATATTTAATTATCATGTAACTACTCTGATCAACCGCATGGTCATAAATGACCATGGGCTTGCGGTGATCGCACAAACCAAGCCATATGAAAGGGAAATGAAATGCCTTCATAACTGAGATCTAATTGGTAGAACACGTAACAACCTTCCATGCCGACAGAATTAGGTAATAGAATATAATTTCGTTAATTTTCCAATCGAATTAGACAAACGATTGAGTCGTTGAGTCGTGGTAGCCGGAAAACTCATAGCCTTTCATTTATATATGCTGCCTTTTTCATGCCGAATTATTTGATTGTTCGGAGTTAGAAAAACTAATAAACGAGCCGATTTAGAAATGACAATGAAGGTCTGTGTGTACGTGTGTGTAGAATATGTGGGTGTGTGCGTGTTTCCTTCCCCTATTATTGTAGGAAAAACAAACTTTTGGCCGGAGCTCCGGAGATCTCCAGTGCTATATACCATTCAACTTAGTTTGAAGAGATAAAAAAAATATCCGCTCAATTTCCTCGTTTAGTCGATTTCAAGAAGCTTAAGCTCATTTCAAAGCTACTGTTGGTTCAATGAGTAAGCGGACACTTTCGGTTTCGGAGATTTAATGATACAAATGACATTAATGATATAACACTATTTGGAGTACACATTAATTCGGTCCGTTTTTTGGGGTCAAGAACGCATTTATTTAAAAATAAAAATAATCTAAAGATTAATTGAAGTATCGGCCATAGCTAGTTACTACTTTTTCCCTCCTCTCAGACTCAATTTTCGAGTTCAATTTCGAAAAAATATTTCGTCCTTTGAGGTGACCCAAACTTGAAACCAATTTTCGATTTCAGTGAAAGAAAAAATCCGATGACCTGTCAGATCGTACTGCATGCGTCGGAACATCCAGTAATTAGAAGGAACAATGTCGGGAGAATACGGCAGGTGCGGCAAAATATCCCACTTGAGAGTTTGCAAATATTTTTCACTACTTTTGCGACATGAGTCTGAGCGTTGTCATACAGGAGCATAGCGTAGTATTTTTGCCTTTCTCTATACAAAGGTATTAGAATTGCTGGAAAACCCGACTTTTGAACGGAGCCTCGGAGACCCATAGTGTTATATACCATTCGACTCAGTTCGACGAGATCGGAAGGTGTCTGTGTGTGTGTGTGTGTGTGTGTGTGTGTGTGTGTGTGTGTGTGTGTGTGTGTGTGTGTGCACTTTTCGAAGATATATATATATATATATATATATATATATATATATATATATATATATATATATATATATATATATATATATATATATATATATATATATATATATATATATATATATATATATATATATATATATATATATATATATATATATACGCGCTCAATTTTCTCAGAGATGGCTGAACCGATTTTAACAAACCTATGCTCGTTTGAAAGGTACTGTTGGGCTATTGATCAAGTTCGGAGACCAAATGGCTGTGACGTAACCGACAAAACACGTTGTTTTTTACCGCTCTAATGTATATAAGGGTGCCAATATTTTGGGATCACCTCTAATTTCGTAAAGCACTATTGTTCAGAAGTTTAAGGATCTCGAAAAAAGTACTCATGCAAAATTTGAGCTAAATCGGACATGGCTAAGGGGTGCTGCCCAGCGGTTGAAGTTTGAAAATGTTCTATCTTGAAAAAGCAACATAGGGGGAAGTACATGAAATTTCCGAAATTTAAAAATTTGTTTTGATGCCAAAAATCTTAAAATTGCATGAAACGTCGAGATTTAGTGTTATCTCAAAAAAATTTTTTTTTTTGAAAAATCTTTTTTTCATCCCCAGTAACAACTGTAAGATGTAAAAAACTGTTTATTTGTTGCCTTCGAATTTCGCAAGTGCAAAATCGCCTTTCAATACCTCGGATGACAGTTTCATCCATCTCTAGTTTCAAACATGGCTTCGGGTTCGCTGGTCCCCGACGACTAGGAACGACTAATATCGACAAAGGGTCTAGTCTACACAGCTGCGTGGACTTTCAGCAGAACAACGTCGAAAAATTGTGTACAAATGGTGCACAGAACGCGGACTGTCACTGAAAAAGATAGCAAAAATGGAAGGAGTAAGTGAAAAAGCCGTGCGAAATGCAATCAGGAAGTTCGGTGAGGATAACACCATTGAGGATAAATCAAAAACGGGTCGAAAAAAAGGTCCTGCTAACCCTCAGTTGGATAAACGTATACTGAAGGCGTTCGAGCAAAAGAAGGAGGTTTCAGTTCGGGATGTGGCCAAAAAAGTGGGCAGTCAAATGTTCTTCGTGCTAAAGAACGTTTGAATCTTCGAACCTATAAGAAGCAGAAACAACCAAAACGTAGTCCGAAACAAGAAGCATCGATCAGGCCGAGGGTTCGAAAGCTATACAATACGATTCTTGCAGGAAATTTGAACTGCATAATCATGGACGACGAAACCTACGTGAAACTCGATTACAAATCCTTGCCGGGACCACAATATTATACGGTGCGAGAGGGGCAAGTGATAAACCAGTCCGAGACATCGATTGAAGTCTAAAAATTTGGTAAGAAAGCTATGGTCTGGCAAGCCATTTGTAGCTGTGGTAAGATTTCGAAACGCTTCATCACCACTGCTTCAATGAACAGCGAAATATACATCAAGGAATGTTTACAAAAACGACTTCTACCCATGATTTGAAGCCACAAGGGTCCTGTTGTCTTCTGGCCGGATCTTACTTCTTGCCACTACTCGAAATCAACGGTATAATGGTATACTACCAAAAATGTCGCTTTCGTCTCGAAAGACATGAATTCACCAAATTGCCCACAACTTCGACCAATTAAGGAATTTTGGGCATTAACGTAGGCACATCTTAGGAAACATGTCTCGGCAGCCGAAACCATTCAACAGTTCGACAAAGATTGGAAAAAAGTGTCAAAACTTGTCGCCAAGAAGTCTGTACGGAATTTAATGAGGAACGTTCGCTGGAAGGTGCGCCAGCTGGTCTACAATGGCTAAGTAGCAAATGTTGAGAATGATATTCTAATAATATTATCAGTATAGCGAATAAAATTTGAATATCTAACACTTGTGAATTATTTACAGCGAAATCAAAGTGCGTCCATACTTTCTGGGACAGACTTTAATACTCTTTGTTGACCGTTTGGTCAGGCGGAATGAATTCATGGCTTCCCTTTTTCGATGGTATATTTTTTGACTTTCACTGAATACTCAATGCCACTCAAATATTTGCGTTGTCAATGGATTAGAATCCTCAAAACACTTCTGCAACATTTTTAAATATTCCGTGGCCGAAATTGAACTTGAAAAAAATATCAAGTAATCTCGTAATTCATTTTTTCCATAGTAAAAATAGTCAGCCAAATTTTTCGTGTCGTAAACAAACAGCTGCTAAGCGCACACTAATTGACATATCCCGCTCAAACTTAACAGGAATGAAAAAGAAGGTTGTACCAACCTAGGAAAACAGATTTATCGATTGGGTTTAGGCGCGCGGTTTAAATCGACCAGTCCGGGTCAATTCTGATCAGAAGGTAATCTAAAAAACTGTTATGGTAATGTATAGTTACGATATGGTAAACTTTTGAAAGAATTTCGACAAACCGAAGTTATTTTTGACATCCACTCATCGAGCTAAATGATGTGATCGGATTTGCACATTCAAATATTAGTCAATTCAGTTTATTCAAATATTAAAATATTATAACAAGTAAAAATTATACTTATTTTTGCTATACACATTTGAATACAATGTTTTGGAACTGACTGGATGTTAAATAGTATAAATCCATCTACAAATCATCTAGTTACGGTGTGTAGCAAACGAGAACATACTTGCTATATTTGGCATCAGGAATCAGATCAAATTGGCTCAAATGACACGTTCCCCTTGATATTTGAAGATTTGTGCCTTGCCTCCAATTTTTTTTAGCATCATTTTCCCGATATCTAAGAGGGAAGGATTGAAGGGAAGTTGTAAGATTTGGACTAGGAGGATGGGGAAAATTGACGACACAAAAACACAAAAAAGCAGAAGTAAATTCTGCACCCCTAAGGGATGCTGAACAATCTGCTGTGGATCACATTTAGTGGAAGCAGAAGTAAATTCTGAACCTCTACGAGGTCCCGAACAGTCTGCTGTAAAACCTATTTAGGTTTGTTACTATGTGCGTTCTTTGTGATGAACGATTAAACACAGTTAATAGAACCTCCAACCCCCGAGAGGAATTAGAGATTTTACAAAAGCGACACTATTCTGCACTCTCGGAAGAATGCAGAACGATTCGCAGTATGTACGAGCAGAAGTAAATTCGGTACCCCATAAAGGATGCCAAACAATCTGCTAAATCCTATTTAAGGTGAATACAGAAAAGATTCATTCACTCCAAGAAGAACGATGAGCCATTCTGCCTATAGCTCCTTATCACATTGGGTGAGAAACGAGAGAATATCCTTTAGTTGACATGTTTGGATGCAGCCCAAGAACGAATCCTCTGCTTCATACAACCAGTTGAAATCATTCGTTGCACCAGCTCTAGCCAACTCATCATTGCCGATTGTATTCCACACTGAATCGCGTAGATATCTGCTTCGAACACAGTACAGTGTTTACCAAGTGGATGAGACTGCTCTAGCCTCATTTCACGACAGTAGAGACCAGTACCAGCACGACCATTCAACAGAGAACCGTCCGTATAACAAACTATATGTTCATCATAATGTCGTTCCAAATAACCAGTCAACCATTCCTCACGAGGAGGATAGCTCACATTTAATGTTTTGAAAGGAAAGCTGCATGTCTCAATAGGAGCGAGTAAATACTCATCCCAGGTAACCATTTGAGACCACAAGCGAGTGTGGCTAGTAGCATAGTCTATAGGGTTACTGTTCCAAAGCCCTGTAACCATAAGACGGTATGCATAAGATAGTGCTTCTTGTTTTAGGAACACGTGTAGTGGTTTAATGCACAGTAGCGCCTCTAGAGCAGCAGTAGGAGTTGTCGTGAAAGCTCCTGTCATCGCCATTATGACCATCCTTTGGAGATAAACTGTCGCGATTTCTTCTTTCTGCCACCATACAAGACATTCGTATGCTAAAATTGGTCTAACGGTATTCTTAGCCAGTTGGGAAACCGCTACCTACACTACACGGCTATCTAGGCTGCTCAGAAAGAGAAGTTGACATTGATGGACAACTTCCATGGATGGTCGAGCAGCCAATTCTGATCAGAAGGTAATCTAAAGGACTATTATGGTAATGTATAGTTACGATATGGTAAACTTTTGAAAGAATTTCGACAAACCGAAGTTATTTTTGACATCCACTCATCGAGCTAAATGATGTGATCGAATGTGCACATTCAAATATTAGTCAATTCATTTTATTCAAAAATTAAAATATTATAACAAGTAAAAATTATACATATTTTTGCTATACACATTTGAATACAATGTTTTGGAACTGACTGGATATTAAATAGTGTAAATCCATCTACAAATCATCTAGTTACGGTGTGTAGCAAACGAGAACATACTTGCTATATTTGGCATACCCGTATACTGCAAACCGAGCAGTTGACTTTTCATGGTGGAGATACGTAGGGTAAGGGCTCCCTATTTCATCTCATTTGTAAGGACGTCGCCTTCAAACCTCGATTTAGCCACTAAAATCACTATAACTATTTCATATTACTGCTTCATTCGCCTTGCTCCACATTGAGATTTGATTCACATTCCTGGGAAAATAAAATAATGTTCATAAAACAGCAAAAAAACACTTATGAAATGTTCACTACTCTGCTCCTAATTTCATCTCAATGAATTTTTATCCATCCTATCGTTGATCCTTTATTCATCCTATAAATTAGCAATGGCGACAGCAATCAAAACAAAATATTCCACTATTACACTCTCAGGTTCAAAATGTCAGAATGCTTCTTAAAAAGGGCCTATTGCCAACTATGAGACAATATACGATATTTTTAGAACCAGTTTAAAATCATTTCAACGTTGAAAAATTTTTCAGTCGTTTCCGTTACCTTTCGCTTTAAATTTAAAATTTTACTGCAAAGTTAATTTGGTGAACTTTAAATAAAAATAAAACTGTGATTGTTACTATTTATTCATTAGCCCTTCTTAAAACAAAGTGTAGAGCCAGAGATGCCATTTATACATATTTATATGTATTGTATAGATTTTTGCGTTCGCATACTGGTTTAAATCAAAGTACCGATTTTGTAAAGATTTCCTAAATTTAATACAGATTTGTACAGGTTCATAGAAAGAAAGAAGTAAAAAATTAGACTTTTCTCTCTGAGTATCTATTAGTATTTGATTGCAGTGATTCTTTAAAAGTTTATTAATCAACGGACAAATCACATGTTAAAGTGGAAATCTTTTATGTAGATAATTGATTATGAACAATGACAAACATTTATATTAAAATTTGAAACCAATTTGAACTATTTAAAGCCAGATATTATCATAGAATATGTATTACGTTGCATAGAAAGTCTATATCTGGTCTATCTGTTTTCACTAATAAAATGATGTTAACAGATTTTATTAGAGAAAACAGATTTAACATCATTTTATTAGTGAAAACAGATAGACCAGATATAGAGTTTCTATGCAACGTAATACATATTTTCTATGAAAATATCTGGCATCTCTGTGCACAGCCGATGAAACACACACACTTCTCAGCGTTATGTTGACGTATAGCGGAATGAAACCAGTGCTACTAGATTTGCCACAATGGTTATTTCAATAGTATTTAACATGCTCTTCCTGGTAATATTCGAAGCCAAAACAGTTATATTGAAATATTAATATCAATAATATAATTAAACTAATGTCACGGATACCAAAAAACATACTTTTTGATGAGATTTTGAAGAAGAAAAATAATTTTTGTTTTGTAACATTATGAGATAATATGGCAACTTTGCGAAACCAAATGAGATGAAAACAAAGCGCAATCAAGTGAACTAAGTGAAAAACTTTCATTTCATATTTTTAAAGACTTTTATTGTTTGTTGAGTAGTTTTTGAAGTATTAAATCGTTAATTGAACAAGTAGCAAGTGAACATTACTAATTATGAAGTCATCCAGCATTCAATGGTAGTGTAATTGTGCGAAAAAGTGATCATGTTTTGAGACGAATCGATTAGTAGATAATCAGAAACATGACGAACTGTAAATCTTGAGACGAAAATGTGTCCTAAATTGAAAAGTGAGTTTATTTTAAATGAAAAAAACGATAACCGAAGAACTTAAAACCATTTCTTTCAATAGGAAAGTGTGACAATAGCTTTTATAATCATTTTAAAACATTTCACAGTTTGGTTCAGGTAGGTTTTAAAATATTATTCATGTTCAAAGTAATGAGGTGAAGGGATGAGATGGAAATAGGAGCTCAGATGAAATAGGGAGCCGTTACCCTAGATGATATATTTTGCATCATGAAACGCATCGATTTATCAAACTAGCTCTCCAACAGGCATAAAACCTCCTCATCTTTTGCATCAACAGATTACAATCATCCATATGATACATTTTCCTTAAATCTATGTCTAAACTAATAAAGCAGTAACTCGAGGAACGAATTCTTGATAACAATGTATTCCTTATATCCATTATTGGCTATGCAAGGGGTTCGTTATATCCATAATTGGTTCTAGCATAGGGAATCCGAAGAATAAAATAGGTTCGAATAATACGCACTCGAAACTCCTTCGGTATTTTTTTTCATCTTTTGACGAGCTTAGAACAGCCCAACTACGGAACATTCTAATTCTACTGATATATCAACACAAATAAACATTTGTTAACAGCAGTACCTTGAGGTATCGTTAATTTTATCAGCTAACGAGGATGGAACAGCTGACATCGGTAAATCAATTTAAGTGTGTGGTATCGAATGCCCAGTTGTAACAGTTGTAATAACTTGGAGCCATCGATTTGCGACTGAAGGCGATTTGCCACAAATTAGAAAATATCGGACAGATAATGAATCAAGACCAATCAGTTTCGGTAGGTTTAAAGGATGTCTCCATGGAAGACGACGGAGAGTGAATCGGACTATTCACAGGACAGCTCTAAAGTATTTAACAAAAATATTTATGAATGAAAACTATCCTCAATTTTGGGTATCAAAAGTCAGAGCGACCACTTGCACTTTCATTAGTCATAAACGAAACGAGAACAGTACAGATTTTCAGTTCATAAGATATTTTCAAGAAATCGATCGATTCCACTCCTAACTTTTTGGGCTGCTACTTCTGGAAATCAATGGGATCAACATAGTTACAAATCGAAGCGATCTCCCTAGTATCATTCATTTGATTCAATATGCAATTTCAACTGATTTCTGATAAACCACGAGAACAACGATTCTACTGACACTAACAATCCTTGCAGGTCGTGGCTCGAACATATGACAACTGGCTTGTAAGACCAGCACCCTATGCATTGAACCACCAACCCGGGTGCATTCCTTAAGGATTACTTAAGGTTGCTTTTCGAAAATTTATTTCCACACTTTGGCATCATTTTCGAATGGTTCCTTTTGTTTTGCGCTTATAGCTTAAGATTTGGCGCCCTACTGTATTCATTCTTCATTTTAGTGCGAGACTTTATTATCCGGTTTAATGTTTGATTTTAGCTTGGTCACTTCATCGCGACTAGGTAGAAAAACTAATGCATGTTTGTCCAAGTTACAAATTGAGAAATGTAGCTGAAAGTTGTATAGACGAACTCGATTTCCAAGAAATGTCCGGTTTTGCTCCGCACTCTCTGAAATTTTGAATTTTTGGTTTAGTGAATCGTGACTTTCTAATGCTTATTTTATAAAATCACAAATTGAGAATGGTAACTGAAGGTTGAAACAACGGTATAGATAACTTGGATAAAAATATAAATTTTCAATTTCCTGAAAGTTCGAACTGATGTAATTTTAAATGGTGAGTAATAACAGAATTACCCGAAAGTTTCGATTCCGTTATCAGCCGTGCTCATGGAACGCCTCATAAACCAACATTATTAGTTTCGAATGCATGTTTCACTAATGTTTTCTGCAGTAATAATAAAACTGTACTCTACGGCGTCCTATCTATCCGTAAGCGTTCGAGGCGGTATAACAAAACTAATAAAAAAATTCAAAGACACCAACCGACCGAATTCCTCTTCATGCCATGAAACCAAAATGGCGTTCTACCGGCTGTAGCTAGCAATCGGATGATAATGGCATCAATGCATCGTTTATGGCGATGATTATTTCACCTTCATTCGAAGCTCTTAGCCGGCTTAACTCCTTTGCGATGTGCTTCTGTGTTGCGCGAAACTATAGCCCCCTTGAGCGACCGACTATACTTAGGAACGACCGGCAGCCGTCACTTCAACAACCAACGAAGCAGGATATAATCGTCCACCGCCGGAATCGTTTGAATGCTGACTTTTGTTTATTGTAAGCCGAACCGCACCGTTCAATGAGTTAAGTGATTTGGACTCCGTCGATCGAAACTGTTTCCCGTTCGTTTGGTTGGCCCATTGTTGAAATTCCTTTGAACAGTTCCTCATCCCTCGGTAGCAGGTGAGCGGCCGCATTTTTACGAGTTTTTGCTACCGAAGTTACCAACCCCGGGAACGGCTGAAAAACTGGAATTCCTTTTTATTTGCAGCTAAGCTAAAGAATAGGTGATTTATGGAAACCAATCAGTTTTATAATGAAGCAATAAAAAAAGGATTGTTTGGGCAGCGAACTTTCTCGTGGCTGTGGCTTACGAAGAATTTGTAATGATGAACTGCAAATTTCATAGCTGATTTACCTTAAGAGTACGGTAAATGCATGCTGCAGCGGTGAATTTATTTCGATTACATGTTTCGAGAACAAAATACTTGCGTGCCTATGCGTACAGTGAATAGAAAATCTGATAAACACATTTTTTCTTTACTCTAGCAACAAACAAAGTTAATGCTCAAGATAAGTTGGAGTTCAACGTAAGTCGGCTTCCTTTGCATAAAGCGGTTCTTCAAAACCATTCTTCTTAAAAGAAATATTTAGCAGGTTTCAGTTGCAACTAGCCGACGACTGTTTTGAGGGATAGAACTGATAAACTGAGAGTTGACTGACTATGCAAATAAGTCGGCCAAATATGAAAGATCTTCCTTGCCCGAGGCGGCTATGTTTAAGCCAGGGAACGTTGAATGGATGGCATTATGATCCAACCGTGTTTCCTTGACACAAATAAATGTTTTCGTCTCACAGTTTTACGTTCCTCGCCTGGCCAATAGCAGCACTTGTGAATGGAAGTTCTTTTTCAATGAGGTGTGCTTCAGAATTTAACCTTCTTCGTTTCTTTATTGCTATCGAGGAGAATCTCTATGATCACCGTAACTACACAAAAGATGGAATTTTATTGCCTATGCGCTGCAGCTTTTGTAACCTATTATTCCACTTTTTGGTTGTGATAGTTGAGATAAATATGACGAATTTGTTTCAATTATCTTCACAAGCCAACAAATTATTTTAACAGTGGGGTGTACCACAGACAGTTATGAACTGGCTACAGAATAAAAGAAACGACTAAAAGCGCAGCTCTTACCGACCGTTTATGGTCCCTCTTTTATTGTTTGTTCATGTATTTGGACCCTGCATCGAAAATTATAAGTTTTTTTGGAATAAATGGATGCAGCCAGATTAAATAGTAAAAAACGTTACTCAGAAGGAACCACTGTTGTCATTCGTTTCTAATGATCAAGTTTATATGTCACGATTAAATTCTTTTTAATTCAAAGAAAACTGATTTTTTTTCATGAATACGTTTATTTCATAGGCATATACATAAGTTTTTCTTCGCCGTGGCATCCACAATACATAGTACTTTAAACCTAATACATTTCGAATATCATATAGTTATGTTGGTATTCATTAGTTAATCTAAACACTGTTTTTATCAAGCGATTTGCTATTATGAATTACATTAAACAAAATACATTTATATTCTATTTTTTCGCGTTTCGCCTTTGGCTCATCAATGCTTAAAGTAGTTCAAAATGAACTGCCATCTCGTGCCTTTGCGTCTGCTTAGCGGTTTAAGTTGAACTGCTAGGCATGAGATGACAGTTAAATTTGAACTGCTTTAAGCACTGATGAGCCGAAGGGGAAACGCGAAGAAATAGAAACAAAATATGTGCTTTTTGCACAAACAAACAAAACCCCTGAATGTTTACATTTATTTTGTACATGATCTAATAACTAGTTAGGTTTGTTTGTATCAGTTCATCACTTTTATTCATATAATAAAGCTGGCAATTGGTTGAACTCATGGAAGAGAAATGGGGTCTAACATAAAATAAAATTTAAATTGGAACTCCAAATTTCATTAAGTCGAAATGATAAAGAAGTTTCATGTATGTAAGGTCACGAAAGCAAGAATGTCTCGAATTGGGACATTAGATAGTCTACCTTTGGTACGCAAGGAAATTATTAGTTGAGATCTGACATCACGATACTCCACGCATATCCAAACGACATGAACAATATCGCGATAACCTTCGCAACAAGCACAATGATTAGTCTCGGAAAGTTCAATTCGAAGGAGATGTGCATCTAACGTGTAGTGATTGGACATGAGTCTGGACATCACACGAATGAAATCCCTACTCACATCCAGTCCAAAGGAAACTGATAATTGATAAGCATTGTGTGTTATACCAAATCAGTATATTTTTGGGATTCATTCCAGGTCGTTTCTGGTTCTAGGCTAGAACATAATCTCAAAACTCTGATCATGTAGTTTAAGAGTGGCGAAATTGTTGAAATCGGCCAAATTTTCCGAGTGCAGCGCTCTTAAACTATTCCATTAGCGGAATACTATTGTCCGGATGGATTACCGTAAGCTTAATGGAACGTACAATGAACAACTGCATTTAAAATTCCAACAAAAGCATAGTCGTTCTTATAATGCCAATTCGCTGCTTGCTAGTGTGAAACAGAGCCAAACGCGAATTCGGAAATTACCTACAAACCAGAACAATGAAATATCATGTCCGATTCTCGACACCGATTGTCACTATCGTGATCACTCGAAGAGAGTATTGGTTAAATCTCATCCCGTGGAATATCAACATAGTGATATTTTATAATCATTCAAAATAATACTGAACATAACAATATCCAGTGAGGTGTTTGGTATTGCAGTAATTTGGTATGGCAAGTGCAACGACCACAGCGAACACAAACAAACATTCAAACACTGCTCTTTCTCGAGACATGCGAAATCCTGCGCTCCTGTAACTTTTATAAATAAATTTATGTTAAATTTCGTTTAATTTTTATTTTCGCCGTATTGCCTACAGGAAGCTCTAAAAATAACATAATAAATTTGATTACAAACTGACTTCCGACATCTAAAGATTTGATTGTTTTATAATTTTTCAACACCGATCTGGGGTAATAATGGTGCGATAATGTCCTTCCCAGACTCTTTTTTTTTCATTGAGCTAATTTTTGTCTCAAATTTAGGGAATTCATTCGGGTCCATTCAGAGTGATTCGAGAAATTAACAAAAGCGAACTTCGCTTATTCGGTAACCTTCTCAGAATCAATGTACTTGAATTTGATCATTGAATGCAGAAAGTTACTTATACCTTTATTTGATTTAAGATCTTGCTCAATAAACCTAAATTTGTTGAGCAGTTCGGAACTCCGATCAAAAGTCAGTTTAGTCAGTTGTGTTATATTATTTCTGACGTCTCAGGCGTAAACGAATGTAAATAGTGCAAACTTTGCGTCTGCTTAGCGGTTTAAGTTGAACTGCTAGGCACGAGATGGCAGTTCAATTTGAACTGCTTTAAGCACTGATGAGCCGAAGGCGAAACGAGAAGTAGTAGAATCAAAATATGTGCTTTTTGCACAAACAAACAAAACCCCTAAATGTTTACATTTATTTTGTACATGATGTTATAACTATTTAGGTTTGTCTGTATCTAGGTTCTAGGTGGATTGAGCACGTTTTATTTTGAAAATCAAATCCCATACCTCTTAAAAATCACCATTTAGTTGCAGTCGCATGTAATTTGTACAATCGGTTTCCTCCGTGAGATATTGATCACACAATCAATCAACAAATACGTACGATTATAGATATTCGGAAGTGTGGAGGAAGCATACCAGTTTTATTCGTATTCACGTTATCTAGTTATATCTCTGACATTACCCAACCGTCTTTTATCTGATAGGCAATTGATCGTTGTGCATTCGAGATTTCTCTGCGTGTAGTGAAATACACAATTTGAACAACGTAATTTTACTCAAGTAGATGCTTACACTAAAGACTGTCCCAGAAAGTATGGACGCAACCAATAACCGCTGCCATTTCGCAATGGTTCAGAATCTGTCAATTTTTATGGCTGCGTTCTGTTGTTTACACTCTTCTCTAACCACTTAAGCAGTTGTTTATTCGTTTTCATTAGTTTTTTTTTTCTGAATGCGTGGACTTTCAGCAGAACAACGTCGAGTAATTGAAAAAGCCATGCGAAATGCAATCAGGAAGTTCGGTGAGGATAACACCTTTGAGGATAAACCGAAAACGGGTCGTAAAAATGGTCCTGCTAACCCTCAGTTGGATAAACGTATACTTAAGGCGTTCGAGCAAAAGAAAGAAGTTTCAGTTCGGGATGTGACCAAAAAAGTGGGCACTTCGAAGTCAAATGTTCTTCGTGCTAAAGAACGTTTGAATCTTCGAACATATAAGAAGCAGAAACAACCAAAACGTAGTCCGAAACAAGAAGCATCGGCCAGGCCGAGGGTTTGAAAGATGTACAATACGATTCTTGCTGGAAATTTGAACTGAGGGTTTGAGGGTTTGATGCTAAAATATTAAAAAGCGAAGTGATAAAAAAATGTCCCCCCCTACTAGGTGGAATCTGTTCTGCGGATCGACGAAAGAACCTATCCTGCGAAATTAACCTTTCGGTAAAGTTTCATCCATCGGAGTAACTCTTCTGGAAAAAAATTTTTTTCCTCAAAACTGTTTCTTGCGAAATAACCCTGAACCTTTTGTGTCTGAATTTATGAAATTATGAAAAATTGAGAACGATAACTGGTAAACTATCTCAAATCTTCTAAATAAAGATTCTTTTCTACATGTAACACTGTCTTTTGTGTATAACTTTAGATTGGATTGGGAAAAGTCGATGAAATTTTGGGAAAAATAAGCTTAGAGTGTAATGTTTCGTTAAAATCCGTCAAATGGTTATCGAGGTGCCAACTCGATATTTTAACGTAAAATTTACACTGTAGCAGCCTTTAATCAAGAAGATAAATTTAATGTTAGGCAACCCGTAGTTTTTTTAATCCACTCCCGAAATGAAAGAACGAATAACCGTTGCTCTCTTTGAAACTCATGTTTCCTAATTGGACTAATGTCACTCTGACGGATAGAAGAAGAAAAAAATAATGAAACTTCCCTGTTGCTTGTGTTGCAAACATCCGTAGTGCAGGTGAACAAGGTGGTGAAAACGTGAAGACTGATTTCAATTAATGAATTGATGAATCGTTCAATTAATGAATGAGGGGACGGGTATAGTGTGATGGGTAAGTCGATGCCCTTCACGCAGCCCGCCTGGGTTCGATTCCCAACCCAGCACATAGGGTCAGAAAGTTTTTCTGGCCCAAGGAGGCGAATGACCTTAAAGTTAAAACCTCTATAATCGAAACAAAAATAAAAAAAATTAATGAATCAATTTAATTATGCAATCAGATTCTCTGAAAATCTCAAAGCTCTGCAACTAAACATTTGCCGGATTATGTATTTTTTTAACAATTTCAGTGGGGGAAATTAGACAATAAACTTGTATGATTGTCAACCTTTTATTAAACATACCAAGCTTTAATGTGCACCTTGGAATGCTAACCCATTGCATAAGTGAACAGCTCACTAAACATCAACTAAGTACAGTAAAATTGCATTCATCTAATAATTGGTGGACATGAATGACCTCTATTCAACCTTTAGTTACCCAACATTTTGACGTCGGAGTCATTTGCGCTCAACTGTATGCATTTACTTTACCCCACTTGAAATATACGAGAAAAAACTACACGTCAATAATTTACGTGCTAAGAAATACAAAAACGTGCCAAATCCTTTTCTTAACCAACATATAATAAAACCAAACGCGAAGGTAGGCACTACCAAACTGTCAGTTTCGCACTGCCATAATTTTGTACTTCCCAACATGGCTAAAATAGCACCGATATTTCGAGGCAGCAATGAAATTACCAATCGGTATCACCTCAGCACAGCAACCCAACACGGAGGGCCGTCCGAGCCCAGTAATGACCTCTCTGCGTCGAGACATGCAAATTACACAACACCGTGGCATTGGTCGAGCACTTTCTGTCGATGGCGTCATTTTACCGAAAACCTGCTGGCAACTGTATTCAGATGGGTACCAAACTGACATACAGAGAGAAGTGTGAACAAAAATCTTCGATCAATCCGATGGTGGAAAAAGCTTTAAATTTAATGAATTGCCGTAGGTGCATGCAGCGCAGATAACTGCACGCACTGTTCGAGCATCGCACGAAGAATAATGGCAGTAACACAAAACCTTGAAAATACTCCTACAAATTGTATCGTATCGAGATGATCGTATTCATCTCCTTGTTAACGAGTAAATTCTGTCAAGGCTGCAGAGTATGTGGAAAGGATGTAAATTCGATTTTTATTTTCGTTGAACTATCTTATCTACTTGAAAAAATAATCGCGACTGGCACATTGACCTTGTACTGCCTGACTTTGCATAGGTATTCTCAACACATAAGTCATCGTGTGATTTCAGCGCATTTCAAGCAGAAATCAATGACCTCATATGAAAGCAACAACGTTGAAAATAAAATACCTCCTGTTGAAACTTCCAGTCTCACTCTCATCCCGAGCACATGTAAGAGGCGATTGTGCCTTAATGTGTAGTACCTCACATCAAAACGGATACGCCCGAACTAAATCCTAACCGGCAAGCTACACGGAAGAATAGACATAAGGCATAAAAATCCCTAACTAATAGCCGGGATTAATTTTAACTAGATTGAAATGGTTTGTTTTGCCTTCTGACTTTTCGCCACCGCTGGTATTGCCGTGATGGATCTTTGGCGTAGCCGCATCGAGAATAGATCCATGAAGAAACGAGCTGAAAGCTGCTTACGTGGATACTCACCGGGAAGGACGTTACGAGGCTTAAGGTAATCGCCTTAGACATACTCACGCCTGCCAACGCAACAGCGGGTAGCTGGAGGAACTTATCGGTGAGCGATCTCGACTGTGAACCGCAATAAGTGCTTCGCTTAGTTGTTATTACTATTTTAAGCTGAAATATATTTAAGTGCGTTTCTTTGTGTTATTTCATATTTTATTGATTAATTCAACTGCCATACAAGTAATTACAACTGATTATTGTTTTCTTTTAAATTTCAGGTCACGCATAGATTTTCAAAAGGTAAGCACATTTAAACTTTCAAAAAGTTATCAAAAATGACAAATTCATCGAACCGAGATTACATATGACCAATAAATAACCAATGTCGGTCCCAGAGCAATCAAACTTCAGATGCACCATCATTTTTATTGCTGCGGCTCACGTTTAGAAATGTGCGTTGCACTGCGATGAGTGCGGTTATTAAAAATTTGACCTTCTAGAGAAAAGCGTCCCTCTACATTCGAAGAGGGATCGGAACTATTGAGTAGCTCTATAACCAAAAGCCGTAAATTAAGTTAATTTTTATTTCAACAACAGAACATGTAAATCATTGCTGGAGGATGGTTACCACAATCATTTCCACTCATCTGGCGTCAGATTTTAACATTGCCTTGGATTATTGAGCACTGAGCCAGTCGGTAATGGATTTCTTTTGGCCTCACCGAGATCAAAATATGTGTACTCAATTTTATCGGAGATTACTCTAACGACACAATCCTCTAGCCTGGTATTCAATTTCACCCGAATGCGACTTCCGGTTGAGCGTTAAAAAAATCTATGTCAAGTCAGCGTTCTAATAGGTGAAGATGCAAAAAGTTCCATAAAACTAGTAAGCGCTGGTGATATTGGAAAAAAATTGGAATGCATTACGGTTAATTTGAGCAGATCTTGCAAAGCAAAGCCTTGATATTACAATCATGTAGTGGAATTTGACCTTCTGGTTTAACAGACTTCGGAGCCGATTCAGAGTGTACAGAACCGTTGCATGGCTGGTGCTACGATTCTACTGACACTACGAATCCTTCCAGGTCGGGGCTTGAACATACGACACCTGGTTTGCAAGACCTGTGCCCTATGCATTGAACCGATAACCCGGGACTACGAGCAGATCTTGCACTCTCCACATTGTCATGAAATATACTTCCAATAAGAAATCAGTTCTTCTGAAAGCTACACTGAAAATAATCCTTACGTTCAATCCAAGTGCGTGCTGCATTTGAATGTTCAAACTAAATTGAAATTGATTTACTTTGATTCGACGAATTTAGACTTAAAGCTTGCTTCAAATAGAATTGGAACAAAGACAATTGCCTGTATTTCAGTTATTTATTATTGTATTCAAGATCTTTTTTTATACAAATGTAGCGTTTTCTTCATACTTTTAAGAAAAAATACGGATAAAATTATTCGTCACGGTTTTGAAGGAATTCTCGAATTTTTCCTGTAACACGGCTCAGTAGGCGGCGCACACCTTCTTCGTCCATCGTTTTAGCTATCTTATTCCACCAGGTCGTCATCTGATTGATGTCTTTGACAACGTTTCCCTTTGCCTTGAGTCTCCTCTTCATGATTGCCCAGTATTTCTCAATAGGGCGGAACTGGGGGCAGTTGAGTGGGTTAAGGTTTTTCGGAACAAACTGGACCACTTTCTCTGCATACCATTCTTAAACGGCTTTGCTGTAATGACAGCTTGCCAAACCTGGCCAAAACATTACAGGATGGTCGTGGGATCGAATGAACGGCAAAATTCGTTTTTGGAGACACTCTTTTTGGTATAGTTCCGATGTCATTGTCTTATTTGTAACGAAAACTTTCGTTTTTTTGCCGCAGCTGCAAATGCCCGGCCAAATCATAAATTTTCTTGCAAATTTGTCGGCAAAAACAAATTTAAATTTGGCTGGAACATCCCCCCGAGCCGTTGCCAAGTAAAATTTTTGACCTGGGATTTGACCGAAGTCAGCCTTGACACAGGTTTCATCGTCCATCAGATCACACCCGTTGAACTTGGTCAGCACCTGGTCATATAGTTTCCGAGCACGAATTTTGACCACACTATTCTGTTTCATGGTCCGATTTGGCTGTTTGCTAGCTCGATACGACTTGATTCCTTCCCGGAGTCGAGTTCTCCTCACGGTACTATGGACAGCACCGAATTTTCTGGCCAAATCACGGTCCGACAGATTAGGATTCCTCTTAATCGTCTTCAAAATCTTACCACGCAATTTCCGGTCGTCAGTTCGACTCCGACGATCGGCTTGAGGCTTCCGAATCGTCGTCAATGTTTTCTTATACCGTTTGATAACGCGCCATACGGTATTTCTGGACAATTTCAGCTGTTTAGCTAGCCTAGATGCAGACCACAATGGATTTTCCAAATAACTGTGCACAATATTTTTTCCTTCTTTCGGCTTCCATGTTGATTGTTTACAAAGTACAGTCGATTTTCGGAATGTCAAAAATCATACGTGAAGCTGACAAAATTCCCGACACGTGGGCGCCAAGAGCTTCCAAATCCGTCCACCAGGAGCGCCACAATATGAGCAAAAGTTTGTTCCAATTCTAAATGAAGCAAGCTTTAGATATAGATTTATATACCCACCATTGCAAACATTTCGGTGCAGTTTATAAGCGTGGTCTATTCCTAACCATAACGAGAAATGATGTAACTGAACTATATGAATTTGAAGAAATAATAAAATCCAAATCATGTTTGTTTATTGTTGGTGTATTGTGGCAATGTGGTATGTTTAATGAGCCTTTTTTCATAAAACCTTTAGATGAATTTGACGGTCCAGCTGTAACAGTACATTATTGCAAGGATATATTATATTTTAGAAAGAGATACGATTTTATGTTTCAAGAAAATGATTTGTGAATAAGCAATACATCTTTATCGAGGTTAGGGGCTGTCCATAAAAGACGTCACGCTGCAAGGGGGAGGGGGGTGTTTCACAAAACGTGACCTTTTGTGACAGGGGGAAGGGGGGGAGGGTTGTTGGAATGTGACGTCCAATATTTTCAATGAGCGCATCATTTAAATACCTAATTATATTACTGCTTTGCTCTATTTCCTGAAAAAATCTCCACAATAAACGTTTACATTCTATAGAAAGAAGAGTATTAGCTGATGTAAAAGCTTCTCCTTGTAAATTCGGAAATGAATGATGCAGGAAATCATTTCTGTTGTAATTAGCAAAAGTGCACGGAGGGGCGAGTAAATTAGCAAAATTATAAGTTTTGCCTAATATAAGTAAAAAACGATGTCTTCAAACGGTTTAACTTGAGTTATGAACGGACAATTTTAGTCAATGTATATGAGTTTGGGTGCACCAATCGCTTAGAATTATGGATTTTTTAACTTTCGGAATTCTTATGATAGGTAGCAGATGTGGAACATAAATCACACAAAGAATGAATTAATTTCAAAAAGTTTGTTTGGTCGGTCGCATCGAAATTTCATGCTTCTCGATGTATTTAAAATTCATTCAGCAATACCATGTTGGCGGAGTAATATCAATAAAACCAGCAAATAACATTAACATATACGTTGTGATTATCAATAATTATAATCATTCCTTTCGTGACCGTCGTATCGATCGGATGGTAGTTTGCATTAGAGCAGCTGTGCGTTAATCCATTCTAATCCGTTTCAAGGTCATTTAATATCAGATCTTTTGTCGTGAGCTTGTGCGGTAGATCAATACAGTATAAACAATAAATACCGTTAGACAGTGCCGGGTGCTATTGTGTTAAAACAATAAGAACAGTGAATCGACGTTTAGTGTGGTGCCGTGAACCGGTGCTGTGTGCATATTTATTCTCGGAGGTCGTTGTAACTAACGCTTGGCCTCAGCGGCCGAGTTGCTACGGATCATTAGCT
Organism: Malaya genurostris; assembly: GCF_030247185.1. Classification (NCBI taxonomy): domain Eukaryota; kingdom Metazoa; phylum Arthropoda; class Insecta; order Diptera; family Culicidae; genus Malaya; species Malaya genurostris. The sequence continues at coordinate 90,548,116 of NC_080572.1, read as the reverse complement.
AAGTATAATATTTTTTCCCTTCGTGTCCCTTTATCGTCTTATATTTTGACTCCCCCTATAATTTGCGCGGAACCTCAACCGCGCTATGGCAAGTCCATTAAATTCTCCCCTGTCCCCCGAAGATAAAATGGAAACAGATTTTAAATCTGCCCCAAATAGTAAAACTCACCGGGTTAAACAGTATCCCGAAGAGCCTTCACCCTCGGCCGGCCTTTATGTGGTTTATTTTCGGACCAAAGAGAAGAATAAACCGCTTAATATTTTGAAAATATCTAAAGACTTGGAGTCGAAATATGCAACATTGAAATCTATTTCAAAAATTCGTCCCGATAAGCTCAGGGTCTCGTTGACCAGTCTGAAACATGCTAATGAGATCGCTCGAAACGATCACTTTACGCGGGACTACCGCGTCTACATACCAGCTCGCGAAGTCGAGATAGACGGAGTGATCACGGATCCAAGTCTGACATGCGAGGACATTCTCAAACATGGGGTCGGATGTTTTAAAGATCCCTTGCTTAAGAATGTCAAGATACTGGACTGCAAACGTTTGCATTCAGTATCGATCGCCGCGGATGGGACAAAGTCTTATCCCCACTCGGACTCGTATCGGGTGACCTTCTCCGGCTCGGCTTTGCCGAAATTCGTTCTCCTGGCCAGGGTTCGTCTACCTGTACGACTTTTCGTACCACGGGTAATGAATTGCACTAGTTGTCAACAACTAGGACACACAGCTTCCCATTGTGGAAATCGGCCCCGCTGCTCGAAGTGTGGAGAGAGTCATGCGGATGGCGTTTGCGACAGAAACATTGAAAAGTGTCTTTATTGTGGGGCGGCCCCGCATGACCTCACAGCATGTTCTGCGTATAAATTGCGTGGAGATCATTTGAAACGATCTCTCAAGCAACGATCAAACCGCTCGTTCGCAGAAATGCTGAAAATCGCCACACCACCTGAACAGAACCCCTACACCTGTTTGTCTACGGACGATTGCGACTCTGACGATCCTCAAGAAGGTACATCTTCAACTGTCCCTCGTAGTTTTAGGAAGAGGAAAAATATATCATCTCCTAAACTCCCTAGAAAGGGTTCGAAGATATCTCTTGAAGGCCCTCCAAAAGTAACAGCAGAAGGAAGTGTTGGTAAAAAAAACGAAAAGAAGAAGCCAAAAGCTCCTAGTTCCGGAGACTTGATATCGGAGAAAGAATATCCAACACTTCCGGGGACACCCAAAACCCCGAAAGTCCCCAAGGAACCAGAAAACACATCAAGTGCTGGACTTGTAAAATTCAGTGACATTGTGGACTTTATATTTTCCGTCTTCAACATTTCTGACCCCCTAAAAGGTATTTTGATGACTTTCCTGCCAAAAGTTAAAATGTTTTTGATGCAGCTGACTGCAAAATGGCCCCTCCTCTCAGCAATCGTTTCCTTCGATGGCTAATTTTTCGAACGAGGTCAAGGATTCGATCACTGTTTTACAGTGGAACTGTAGAAGTATCATCCCGAAAATAGATCCTTTTAAATACTTAGTAAATAATCTGAAATGTGACGCATTTGCATTGTGCGAAACTTGGTTAACTTCTGATGTATCACTAAACTTCCACGATTTTAACATTATTCGCCTGGATCGAGATAATCCCTACGGAGGAGTACTTTTGGGGATCAAAAAGTGCTATTCCTTCTTTCGAATTAACCTCCCCTCGATATCAGGTATTGAAGTTGTCGCATGTCATGTCACAATTAAAGGCAAGGACCTTTGTATTGCTTCCATCTATATTCCCCCTAGAGCCTCAGTTGGGTACCACTGGCTCAGCAGTATCATGCAACTTCTTCCCGCACCGACGTTAGTTTTAGGAGACTTTAACTCTCACGGTGCGGGATGGGGTTGTCTTCATGATGATAACAGATCAGCTATGATCCATGATATTTGCGACAACTTCAATATGACAATCTTGAATACGGGAGAAATGACACGAATTCCCGCACCACCAGCAAGACCAAGTGCGCTGGACTTATCCCTCTGCTCGACATCGCTACGGTTGGATTGCACGTGGAAGGTAATCCCTGATCCCCACGGTAGCGATCATCTGCCTATCGTAATTTCAATCGCCAGCGGATTAAGACCATCGGAAACAATCAATGTTTTGTATGACCTCACACGAAATATTGATTGGAAATGCTACGCAATATCGATATCTGAGAAACTAGAAACAACACAAGAACTTCCTCCGGAGGAAGAGTATACGTTTATGGCTGGCTTGATTCTCGACACTGCGATTCAAGCTCAGACGAAACGTATACCCGGCGCGAATACTAACATTCGTCCTCCCAACCCGTGGTGGGACAAAGAGTGCTCATCACTGAATGCGGAAAGATCTTTAGCATTCAAAAAGTTCAGAAAATATGGAACACCTGATAATTATAGAAATTACGCAGCGCTAGATAAGCAAATGAAGAACTTAGTTAAAGCAAAGAAACTAGGTTACTGGCGACGGTTTGTTGACGGATTAACAAAAGAAACATCGATGAGCACTCTTTGGAACACAGCCCGACGAATGCGCAACCAAAACACAACGAACGAAAGCGAGGAATATTCTAACCGCTGGATATTCGATTTCGCTAAAAAAGTATGTCCTGATTCTGTTCCGGAACAGAAGATATCCCGCGCCGCGACTTCGAATACAAACGAAACACCGTTTTCGATGGTAGAGTTCTCACTTGCGCTCTTGTCGTGTAACAATAAGGCCCCGGGGCTAGACAGAATTAAATTCAACTTGTTGAAAAATCTTCCTGACTCTGCCAAAAGGCGCTTGCTGAATTTTTTTAACAAGCTCCTCGAGGGTAATATTATTCCACACGACTGGAGACAAGTGAGAGTTATCGCCATTCAAAAACCTGGGAAACCAGCCTCCGATCACAATTCGTATCGGCCGATTGCTATGCTTTCCTGTATCCGGAAGTTGTTCGAAAAAATGATTCTCTTTCGTCTAGACAATTGGGTCGAGACTAATGGTTTACTTTCAGATACACAATTCGGCTTCCGCAGGGGTAAAGGAACGAACGATTGTCTTGCGTTGCTCTCAACCGAAATTCAAATGGCATTTGCTCGTAAAGAACAAATGGCATCAGTATTTCTAGATATCAAGGGGGCTTTTGATTCAGTTTCTATAAATATCCTATCTAAGAAGCTGCACCAGCATGGTCTTTCGCCGGTTTTGAACACCTTTTTCCATAATCTATTGTCCGAGAAACACATGTATTTTGCACATGGTGATTTGTCGACAATACGATTCAGTTACATGGGTCTTCCTCAGGGCTCATGCTTAAGCCCCCTTTTATACAACTTTTACGTAAACAACATTGATGAATGTATCAACACATCTTGCACGCTAAGACAACTTGCCGACGACAGCGTTGTGTCCATTATAGGACCCAAAGCTACCGATCTCCAAGGACCATTACAAGATACCCTCGACAACTTGTCGACATGGGCTCTTCAAATGGGTATCGAGTTCTCTACGGAGAAAACTGAGCTGGTCGTATTTTCAAGAAAGCGAGAACCAGCACAATTACAGCTTCAACTAGGGGGTGAAACCATAGCTCAGGCCTTCACATTTAAATATCTCGGGGTCTGGTTCGACTCCAAAGGCACCTGGGGATGTCACATTAGATATCTGAAACAAAAATGCCAGCAGAGAATCAATTTTCTTCGCACAATAACCGGAACTTGGTGGGGTGCAAACCCAGGAGACCTGATCAGGCTGTACCAAACAACGATATTGTCCGTAATGGAATATGGATGCTTCTGCTTCCGATCCGCCGCGAACACCCATTTCATTAAACTGGAAAGAATTCAGTATCGTTGTTTGCGTATTGCCTTAGGTTGCATGCAGTCGACTCATACGATGAGTCTCGAAGTGCTCGCGGGCGTCTTACCGTTGAAAAACCGATTCTGGGATCTCTCATATCGATTGCTAATCCGATGCGATATCTTGAATCCGATGGTGATTGAAAACTTCGAAAGGCTTGTCGAACTCAATTCTCAGACCCGTTTTATGTCCTTGTATTTTGATTACATGGCTCAGAATATTAATCCTTCTTCGTTTGTTTCCAACCGTGCTCATTTCTTGGATACTACTAATTCTACTGTGTTTTTCGACACATCCATGAGAGAAGAAATTCGTGGAATTCCGGATCACGTGCGCCCTCAAGTGGCCCCAAATATTTTTTATAATAAATTTAGAACAGTCAACTGTGAAAAGATGTTTTACACTGACGGATCAAACATCAACAGGTCCACAGGCTTCGGAATCTTCAATCAGAACATCACCGCTTCGTACAAACTCAGTGATCCGGCTTCAGTCTACGTCGCAGAATTAGCTGCTATTCAGTACACCCTCGAGATCATTGAAACCTTGCCCAAAGACCATTACTTCATTGTCACGGACAGTCTAAGTTCAATAGAAGCTCTCCGCGCAGTGAAGCCAGGAAAGTATCCCCCATATTTCCTGGGGAAAATACGGGAACATTTGAGAACTTTATCTGAACGGTCTTTTTTAATATCGTTAGTCTGGGTCCCTTCGCATTGTTCCATTCCAGGCAATGAAAAGGCAGACTCATTGGCTAAGGTGGGCGCATTAGAAGGTGATATTTATGAAAGACCAATCTGCTTCAATGAATTTTTCAGTATCTCTCGTCAGAAAACTCTCGAAAGTTGGCAAACTTCATGGAGCAATGGCGAACTGGGACGATGGCTGCATTCCATTATCCCTAGGGTATCGACGAAACCTTGGTTCAGGGGGATGAACGTGAGTCGTGACTTCATTCGTGTAATGTCTCGGCTCATGTCAAACCATTACACCTTCAACGCGCATCTCCGGCGTATTGGAATCGTGGAGAGCGGTCTCTGCGCTTGTGGTGACGGTTATCAGGACATCGAGCATGTCGTATGGACGTGTACGGAGTATCGTGACGCCAGGTCTTTATTAAAGGACTCCCTAAGGGCCCGAGGTAGACCACCTGAAGTTCCGGTCCGAGATGTGTTGGCTAGTCGGGATATCTCTTATATGCTTCTTATATACCAGTACCTCAAACACATTAATATCCAAGTGTAATCTGTTATACCTCGCTCAGAAAGTATAATCTCCACCTACAGGTTCGACACTAACATCCGCCCGATTCTCTCGATCACCGTCCCTGTCCACCATCTTCATTGGAACTAACAAGATCTTTTTTTGTCACTAACTTTTCGTTCCCCCCTTCCATGTCTCTTCACCATCTCGATGGCAACTAATTAGATCTCTGTAGTTTTCAGACATTTTGTTTCCATACCCCCTATTTACCTCGGTTTTCACAATATTTACTTTTTTATTTTCTCATCTCTTCGTAACATCACCATCACCGCCTACGGTCCTACGCTCCAGACGATGACCAGCATGCGGGCCACCCGCCGGGCCTTCGTAGCCTGGGGGTGTTTCCCGCGGACCCACACGGACCGAAGGATGCGGCCAACATGGACATTTGCAAACGCCATATGGGAGACCCTCATGCAATATCCAATTCACCGGCATTACATAATGATACTATTCTAGTTTTAATATAGTCGTAATTAAGATTAGTAAATACCCTTGGCATCTTAGAGCTTAAGCAGTGTGCCTTAAAATTGTATTATAATATTGAATAAAAAAAAAAAATAATTATAATGATAAGAAAAACATGTTTAATCATGAAGCATGTCATGCAGCTGAATAATTTACCATGTTTAGCTTGAATATCATACACAGAAGTAACAGCCCGGGTAGAAGTGATTCGCAAACCAATTATTAAAACCAAACATCTGAATGGTAGAAAATAACATTATTTGGTTTGCAATAAGAGTTAAAATATTAAAAATTATTGCAAAGTCTGCATGAGACAATAGTAATAAAATATAAAATTCTGCTATTGTAACATCAAAGCAAGAGCAAAACATTTATAGAAGACGATATTTTCAGTAATTTGACTTTCTAACATTGAGAATAGTATATCATAAGAATTTCTCTTATCTGATTTTGATGCAGTTTATTCAATTGTATTCCATTTGAAAAGGAACCATTAGATCAATTGTACTTAATGAAATTGGTATGCCTCATCTATAACAAAATAAGATATAATTACAAATCTTGATGCTAAATAAATATTGTCTAATCTATCAAGAAGATTCCTTCGATGAAATATCAAGAAAATATGAAGTATTGCTATGACAGCATAGGAACATCAAGACAAGATATGATGGTAAAATTTGTTAGTAATTTGATTTTGGTTTACTATTCACATCTACCCGGGAGGAGTGCCCCAATCAGATGGTAATAACAGAATTATAACAACTGGAGTAATTTATTTCAGAAATATTTTGTAACAAATTTTGAAATATTTTTGGCTGGTAAGCTGTTAAAATAACAAAAAAGACTCTGGCGGAAACAAAATCGTAACAGATTTTGAAACGTTCGTATCACAATTAATATTGAATTTGATATAACTACAGAAGTCCGAGAGCATATAGTTATAATAGTTGTAATAAATTAGATAACATATTTAACACAGAAAAACTATATCACAGCCAACTTTTAGCATCGTTCTTAAATGAATAATTTATTTAGTGATCTGGTTTCTTGTTTCAGTTTTTTTTTTTAAATTCTGATCATTATATTTCGATATAAAGCAAACGGACGAACTCATTTTTCCAATTAATGAACGTTATCATGAGTGCACCATCATAAACATTATCATCAGCATCAACCAGCCGGAAGTAAAGCAAAGTCTTTTGTCACTTTAATCACTGTGTGGTGTGAAATACTTTCTAAAACTAATTTTGCATGAAGCATTGCTATTGCGTAGAGAATGCTGTCAAATTAACAATATCAATGTGATTACGAACCAAACTTATAATTTTCATGAAATTTTCATTTCAGAGAAGCTGATCGAATCATCCAATGATTGAACTTACATGAATCAAGAATCATTTTAGCTCAAAATCACTACCGATTTTGTGTGACGGAAGATTAGTACCGATTTCGATCGATGTGATTAAAAGATTACTGATCAACTGATCTTGAAAAGATTAGATCAGACGTGATCTTCATTGGGAAAGATCACAAACGATTTTCTTCGGTAGTGATCTCGATTTCATGAGGTTTTGATCTTTATTTTCTCAGCCCTGTATGCTACACTAAGGAAATATTATTCCTAAGCATAAGAAATAATATATCTGTGTTCCCCTATGAGGATTAAAACAGATGATTTAAATGTTTTATCAATTCCCATCAAATAGTTTTGTTAAATTATATAACTAATTTTTTTTTATGCGATATTCACCTAACCAGAGACCATTTTTGTAGAAACAGAAAATGAAAATTATAGAATGATAGTACTCAAGAGAGAGCAAGAATGTGAATATATAGAACGGAAAATGAGAGACGTGACAGAGGGTCATTTAGGCAAGCAGAAATCTTTTAGTAACTTAACTTTTACCTTCTACCAGAGGAGTCGGGCTTAGGCATCTGAACAATGCGAATCGCCCAAGTCTCTGGTATGTCGGAAAGTAGTGATAAAGGTCTTTTACCATTTACTATCCGAACCGGTAAAAGAAAAGTTACTAGAATTTGTCACTTTTTGCTTGCGACGGCCTTATCACACACAATGAGTTCTTCACTGCATGGATGTTTTTTTTTTCCTTTATCTCTATACGGCTAGTTTAACATCGGAATGGAAGGTTTGTTCGAACTATTGCTTATGTGCCCAGAGTCACAGCGTGTTGGCTGTTTAGTCCAGGTTGTAAGCGGCGTTCAGCAGCGCTCCACTCACCGCTACCTGATGGAAACCCATCATATTACCTTTTTGCTTTTTTCTTTTTGACGACTTTTTCGCATTGTTCAGATGCCTAAGCCCGACTCCTCTGGTAGAAGGTAAAAGTTAAGTTACTAAAAGATTTCTGCTTGCCTAAATGACCCTCTGTCAAGTCTCTCATTTTCCGTTCTATATATTCACATCCTTGCTCTCTCTTGAGTACTATCATTCTATAATTTTCATTTTCTGTTTCTACAAAAATGGTCTCTGGTTAGGTGAATATCGCATAAAAAACAAAAAAGAAATATTGACTTAGTCGTCAAAAAGAAAAAAGTATATAACTAATATTAATATCATAACTTCGATTTTTCCCTCATATTTTATTTATTTTGAATTCGTAACATGTGACATAGGGGGGGAGGGGATCTTTGCTGCTGTGATAATTTGTGACAAAGGGGGGTGGGGAATCAAAAATTGCCAAAAAAAGCGTGACGTCTTTTATGGACAGCCTTTTAGCTATAAGCAAGACTGTTTAAAAATACTGCATATCATTCTGTGCACGTTTCTTGTTATAAAATAGCTGATCGGAATCATTTTGGTGAGCAAAAAAAAAAGGCGGGTGGGTAATGTCAGAGACATAACTGGATGACGTGAATACGAAGTCAGTTTCTCTGACGTTAATGATTCTGAATTTTTTAACTGAAATTCAGGAACCGAATTTTTACTTGATTTGACTCGAATGCTAGAATTGATACCTGAAACTGAATTTCGATGTTAGGTTTGGGTATTGAATTCTGAACCTGAACTCGGTAACTGAGTTCTGAATAGTTAAATTCATCATTCGAGAGCAGGATTCTTTTTCGGTTTTGAACTCTGAACCAAGCACTGAACTCTGGACCTAGATTCTGATCCGCAGCTGAATTTAAGTTACAGAATTTCGGCCTAAATTTCGTTTTCAAAGTCGGATCGACAATTCAAATTTGAAGTTTGTTCCTGGGTTTTGGATTTTGGATTTTCTGATCTGACATTTTAGTTCCAGAATTCAGTTTTAAAATTCACATCCAAGGTTCAGATCTCGAATCAAACTTGATTGAAAAATTCCGAGTTTTTCAGTTTCAGCTCCAGAATTATGGTACTTGATTCTGGCCTTGGATTCTGAGCGAGGAACCACATTTTGAATCTGGCTTCTGGAATTGGAAAATATCAGGTATTGGATTCTGAAACTGAATTTCAGAACTAAACCCTAGAATTGGATTCTGATCTTTACTAAACGAGTCAACTATGTAGGCAGGAATAAATGAAGCATCAATAAGAAGAGCTGATTTTGTACAATGTTCCCCATTGTTTTGTAATTTTCGTTGTATTTTGCCACAATGCAAACGACCAGCACCAGAATGACGCAATCGCTCTTGTTTGAAGCGAAACTGGCTCGGCGAACGTCCCCCAATCGATTCAATATTGAATTGAATTCTTGATAGTTATAAAATTGGAACTGAGCTCTGGACCTAAACCAACCGGAAAGATGCACTTGTTTTACTTCCTGCACAGTCAACTGCGCAGGGGCTAGAATGAACGAAATATATAAGTGTTACCATTTTATACATACTGGGTACGAGAAAATTTTTTCATAAATTGCTGATCATATTTCTGATGGCATGTTGCAAAAATTATGTTGAAACGTTAGATACAACAAAAGATATTCACGATCAAAAACTTATCACTCTCTCAGAGGGTAAATTCTGGAAAGGCGCCCCATAGTAAAGTAAGTCGTCTTCACGACAAAAACAATCTCCATACTTACAACTGCTCTGTCAACCCTTGCAAACTAGCAAATTGAAGACTTCTTGGGGTGATTCTGGAATTATAGGATGATACATTTTTAAAAATCAAACCGATATAGAAGATGACAATCCCGAAAAGCTTTAAAGTTGAACTCAAAACTAAAGCAATTTATTCGTCATATGGCCATACGAACCGGTTTGGATTATGCTAGTTCCTGAATACCGGCTCTGGAAGTACCTTAAATTACCGTAAACTCTAAACTCGATTGTCACACTTTTAGATTCAAATTCGATCCGATTTGCAGTTTCGACATTACAGAGTAATGAGTGATTAAAATCTCAAATTGCCGCTTAAAACGACGGTCATTAAAATATTGTCATGAAAACTGAAACACCGAAGAATGTTGATGCAAAAAATACGTGCGGATTGATAAAAAAAAGTATCATCTCACTGCTAGGGGGATTAAACACGTTTTTTTCTGGTTATCGCCAAGTTGAAACGTAGGAGACATGCACGGAAAGTCTACAGAGCACCTGAATATTGCATACAGGGCCGGTGAAAAATGTTAAACCCAGGTGGGTAATTTTTCATACTGCAGAGAACAACCCACTATTTCGAAGTATTTCTCTATTCTAATGGAAATGATATTTATCCCTAAAAAGTGCAGTCGTTTTTTTTAAATAAAATAAAACGTTTAATGAAATGCGTAAAATAATAAAAAAATAAACTATAAAACGTTTAATGAAATGCGTAAATTAGAAGTTTGAAGAGTTTTCGGTACTAAGTTTTAAAATAAAATTTCGCATCTAAGGTTTAACATGGTTTCAAAATCACTGCCAATATTTGTTTTCAATTTCAACCTTCAAAGAACATTTAACATCAATAGCATCACGAACACTGAATCTATCGACATATAAGTGACGTTACTAATTCATTTATGAAAAATGGAAATAACGAATTCCGTGTGTTGCTAAAACATTGCTTTTTAAGGGGAAAAACGCGCAAGCCCAGCTATAGCTTGAGAAGTATTTTCCCCACTAGGATCCATTAAAAATGAAGGTTTGTGGTATCCTGATTTTGAACGTGGCTCAATGAAGCAGTCAACCGGAAAAATTAAGCAAGTTTTGATAATCGTGATGTATGAACGCAAAATCAAAGTTTGTGAGATCGTTAGCACATGTAATGGAAGTTCTTTTACGATCTTGTACGAAAATCTGAGCATAAAAAAATCGTCACCAAACGGATCTCGAACACGGCCGCTCATAATCAACAAAAGTCTGCCGCAATAAAATGGAATGCGTTGGTATGGAACAGTGGGCGAAACATGGATCCACTATTTTTATCCCGAATCATACCAGCATTCAGACTGGGAAAGCCATTTGAAAACGTGACAGGTAGCTGGAACAATCATGGCATGAGTTTTTCAGATATTCGAGGTATAATTAGCATCGACTATCTTGAACAGGAAAGTACCATCAAAAGTGAGTCACCGTTAACCAAGACAATGCACCATGCCATAAGTCAATGAAAACAATGACAAAATTAAACGAAGTGGGCTGCGATCTGTTTCCTCATCCACCTTCTTCTCAATTACCTAGCCCCAGCGATTGCTTGTCATTTGCGGATAAGATAAGGACACGCCAGCGAAAAATTTTTGGCTCGAATAAGACAGTCATCGCCGCAAAGGAAGCCGATGTTTAGACCAGTGACAAATCATTCTATAAGGATGGTACTGAAAAATTATGAAAAGTGCTAGAACGATTGTATGTCATTTGAAGATGATAATGTTGATGAATAAAAAATATGCCTGCACACGAAATTATGCTTTTCTGGTTGGTTCCTGGACTGTTTGAACGATGTGTTAGCAACTTTTACTTCTTTCTGAACCACACAGAGTTCAGGTTTATTCGATACAGAGTTTTGGTTTGTATGAGTGATTTTCTTAAAAGCGAACACACTCATTGAAACGCAGAAATTTAATGGAAACCGTGAGCTTGTATGTATTTGTTAGAAGAAACCACGACAAAGATTTTCGTTACTAACTGAAGTTTCAATCACCAATTATCTGCAATATGCTTTTATAGATATAGATTCATCTACTCCAATCGAAGTGTAGAAATAATTCGTTGAATTTTCGAGAATCCGCGACCCCGATACCTTAAAATTATATTATATTATTGAATTAAAAAAACGTAGTCCTACGTCAAAAGATTTTGAGTGATTTTCTTCATATGAAGATATAGAAGGTGAGATGTGACAAGGTTCATTTCATCATGCAGAAATCTTTTAGTAACTTAACTTTCACTTTTTACTAGAGGAGTCGGCCTTAAACATTTGCCTGAAAATTCCGATGAAGGTCTTCTACTATTTACTATTCCGGCAAAGCTACCAAAAGTCGTTACTTTCTACTTGCTACTGCATTCTTCTTTTGCCGGTTCAGAAAGTAAAGAGTGAAAGACCTATATCAGTATTTTCCGGTATCTCAGAGACCCGACTGATTCGCATTGATGAGATGCTTAAGCTCGGCTCCTTTGCTGGAAGGGAAAAGTTAAGTTACTAAAAGATTTCTGCCTGCTCAAATGACCCTTGTCACGTCTCACCTTTCTGCGGTATATCTTCACATCCTTGCTCTACGTTGAGAACTAGCATTCTATACTTTTGATTTTATTTATTATTCCGAATTACAACAAAAATATTCTTATTATTATGAATAATGCTAATATTTCCATTGTTTTTTGTTCGAAACTGCGAGATATATTTTTTTTGTTCAGTTTTTTGTTAAACTGCGAGATATATCCACATTTTATGATTTTTGTAAGAAAGTTCATATTCTAATATTTTTGTTCAAAAATGGATACCGACATAAATTCGAATCGTGAAATGCGGGGTTAAGCGATAGATAGTTCGATCTGGTGATGTCTTACCAGCTACCAGGTTGTCTATTAAAAATATAGAATGTGAAAGATAAAATATTTATATGAAAGCTCCATCGGTCCTGATCAATAACACTGGCGTTCTCTAATCCTTAAAACAACAAAAGCATCTAAATAAAAGTTTAGTCCCATATGCAAAGTAGTTGATATTAATTTTGGAAAAACAAATTATGCGAAATGATTTCTAGTAATAAAGATTTACTATCTCCAGAAACGATTTGGTGCGAAATGCATCGAATAGATATGATCAATTCCGGTGGTATTTCAAATTGTTTGAACTGATCTTAGTAAATAGTCTGTTAAGACGATTACAAAATTTGAAGAGTTCCACTGAACTTTGGATTTATCATTGATTACAAAACAAGCTTTTCGTTGGTTTTAAATTCCGATGCAGAATTGGACCTATGGTTACGACAGACCTTTTAGCATAGCTAATGCTGAAGATCCTGGTAACTTTAAAAATCCTTTCAGTTTGAAGATGGCAAAATCAACATTAACTGAAAGTTTCATACAATAAGAGTAATTTATTTGAATTTCAATGTTAGTTAGGTGTCAACAGCATTTTATTATTTAATTTTAGTTATTCAACGATAGTTTAAATTTCATTAGATAAATGATTTGTCATAAGACCATTGGTTTCTGTTTATTTTACTTAATAAAATTATCACTGCTTGTTGTGAATAACATTGACGGCAGTTGTTGTATAAAAAATTCCATTCCTCCGGACAACGTGCTTTTGAACGCATCGTGAATTATACTATCATGAAAATAACAACCCCACGAGTTGAATGTGCCATTTTGCCGCTGGATGGATACTGATAGGATCAGTGTTACTTTAGCAACCGGGATTAGTTATTCTGCCCGAATGAGAAAGCTATCAGACACAGCAAATAAATTAGGTCATCGTCGAAACGTGCCGGTAAATAAGGGCAGCAACGCAGCAGTCTTACTCTTGGCCGCACGTTTCTCGGTACGAATGGCAACAGCTCATAGCACACGGACGGAATTAAATTTGAAGAAAACTATAGGTGATAAATGGTATGGAATCAACGTTAATTGAAAATTATCGCCTTTCTCGCATGTTTTCCTCTTTTTTCGACCCTCAGACCATGGCAACGGGAAAGGGAAATAGCCAGCATGGAAAAATATGATCACACAGCTGCAGCCTAGGAATGCCCCGTAAAGAACCGTGCATTTGCGCAGGCATTCCTTTAGCTAAGGCTAATTGCGACATTCGATCTACCCGATCGTTTCACTTGCCGGTGCGGTCGCGGCCATGGTGATGGGTTCGAGCCACTTGTCTGCAGAGGCGTCGTGAGTATTTCGAAAAGAGCTGATTTCTACTGTACCAGCACGCTGAGTGCACAAAGAGGATGGGAGACCGTTTTCAAGTTACAATTAGACGACCGTGCTCATTATGCTCTATTTGAACAATCAAGTGACTATAATTTACGTAATCGATATGAATGTTATTTCCATGTTCCTCGCAAAGCGTTCCGATGAGCTATTCGTAATGGTTTTTCAGTAGTAATTGAAGTCGGTTTGCAAGAAGAGATATATAAAAAACGTCAATTAGACTGATTGATTTCGAAACAATACTTGCCTTCCTTTACGTCCTCAATCGTCAATTTTATGGATTTAACATTCCTTGGAATTCTTTGCTTACCTCTATCTAATCCAAATATAAATTTCAAATTGTTACTAATGAATGAAGCAAAAGCATTTGTAACCTTTAGAAAGCAAACTGATTAAATTAAGTGGCACCGGACAGTTCAACTTGATTGACTAAACCTGCGCTTATCTTTCATACGCGCGTTGGCATAAATTAGAAAATAATTACAGCCGTACGTGAACGGGAAGGGGCAGGGACTCTTTCGCAATTCATTAAACCGAAGGTTCCCGCCACAGTTCCTTCTCGGCGGCACAATTTCACTGTAATACGTCTAACGGCATCTGGGCGATGCTATGCGAAGACGCCAACATCACACTGGCACAGGAATAAGATGAGCATCTTATAGTTGTTTTTATTTTACTTCAACAGAAACCGCAGTTATCAGTTTATCATAGTCTTTTTTTTCCTCCTAGTGATTGGTGTTCACAGTTCCGCTAAGGCTGTAAATCTTGAACATTTGAAAATTTATTCCCCTCGGGACGTTCCACAGGTCGAAGATCGTTAAAACAAGTTTTATTTCCCATATGGGTACGCGATCCGAACAATAATTCGAATCTTTTTCTCGTAATCGATCTAATCGTTCTAAAATTAAATCGTCTTTGCTATTCGTCGGACCGAAATTTCACCCCAATAATGGCTTGGAGTGGTAAGCTAAAAAGCAACTAAAAAGTATCATTAACATACAATCCGGCCGAGTTTTCAACCTGTTTGTGTTTGGTGATCGTACCACCTTCCTGTTTATGGCTACACCGTCTTCAATATTTCCTTCTCATTTCCACTAAGGACAAAGATACAAACGGTGGAAAGGAAAAAGAGCGGACCGAAGGGCATGAAAATAAAATAAAGCCAAAAGCGTTATCGATCTAGCAAACGCTCATTATACGTCTACGGCAGTTATTCCAAATAACACATAAATCAGCAATAAAAGTTGTAAACATCAAGTGGCGAGATGTACGAAGAAGGAGCAAAACAAAGGTAGAATAAAATTTGTTTTTAATTTTAAGGTTCGTCGCTTTTCAATCTCCAGGGTATGGCAGCTCTGTGCTTCTCATTTCGACTCACTTTGGAGAACAATTAGTAAACTACATCTTCTAACTATAGCTACTAGTTGGAGGGCAATTGTCGGATTTTTTAAATGAAGCATTTTTTTTGTCTTTCTTCCATATGAGAACGTGCTTGAAATTCAATCCAAATAATTACACCCTAAGACAGTAACGATGTTTCTTAGATCAGAATATCCAGCAAAGTGTCGTTATATCGAAAAGGATATCAACACAGTTGAAAAATATTTAAATTACGCAGATAAAAATATTTTGTGAATTTACATACATTGTCATGTACATATATGAGGTAGGTAATTGATTGAAAAGTTATTTTACAGTTCTTCATTTTTTTTAATATACTTTGAAAGCGTTTTTGCCGTTCTAATATAAAACGGTTATACAATCACTGTGAAAACCGATTTTTGAACGGAGGCCCGGACCATTGGACTCAGTTCGTCGAGTACGCGAAATATCTGTGTGTATATGTGCGTATATATCGTGTTTGCACTAACTTTTCTCGGAGATGGCTGAAGCGATTTTCACATAATTAGATTCAAGAAAATACTAACGGTACCATACAATATTCTTGAATTGTGTTTGGATCTGGTAGCACCGGAAACAGTGGTCACGAACTCTAAAACTCCAAAATTTCAAACCGTTTGTTATAGTCTACCGGTACTTACATGCGGGGGAAGAATAAAACACAACACCGCCTCTACAAGCGAAGTACGCTGTGTGTGGTGTTCGGTTTGGTACACGTGGTGAAGAAAACGAAAACCAACACCGAAGCTCGATTTTGAAAACACAAGCGAGTCCATCGGCACCGAGCACACAAGAGCACGAGTTTTCAACCGTATTGAAGAAACCAGATTCACGGCACGAATGTCTGTTACCGGTGTGCGATTTTTGTTGAATACGGTGCTGAGATAGGAACAATTCTTAGCCACCTTACGAGATGTGCACCCGAAAGATAGATAGAATTTCAATGCACTTAAGATTATTTGAAAAGACATTTGCATTGGAACTTCACGATGTACCTTATGATAAAAAAAGAACCGAAACAGCAACACTTTTATACACATTCTGTCAAATTTTGACGCATATCGTACGATTAGTTTTTGTTTGGCGTCTATACAAAGAGGTTGAAAAATTTTCGTGTGGCGATATTTATAATGGATGAAAATTTAGAACAACGTGCGTGCATCAAATTCTGTGTTGCAAATGGATTTAAGTGGTGTTCCGAAACGTTGAAAATGTTAGAAATGGCCTTTGGTGAATCGTGTCTAGGAAAAACACCACATACAAGTGGTATTAACGCTTCAAAGGTGGTCGTACAAGCTTGGAGATCCCTGGCCGCCCAACAACATCTGTTACTGAAGAAAACATTGAATCGGCGAAGCAAATCGTGTTGCAAAATCGTTCTGTACCGATTAGAGAGATTGCTGTGTTGTTGGGCATCTCTTATGGATCAGCCGGACACATTTTAACTGATGTTTTGGGTTTGAAACGCGTCACTTCTCGGCTGGTGCCAAAAAAGCTGAATGCGCCGGCTCACACAGCGTTGGTTGGGTCGCAGTTTTTGGCCAAAAACTCAACCAATATCATCAACCAAGCACCGTACTCTCCAGATATGGCCCCGTGTGACTTTTTCCTCTTCCCCAGACTCAAATTGCTATTGCGGGAAATGCGTTTTGAGACCATAGAGACCATAAAAGAGAATTCGCTGCGTGAACTAATGGCCATACCTTCGGCGGCCTATAAAACTTGTATGGAAAATTGGATCAAGCGTTGGCATGCATGTATTGCCGCATGAAGAGAGTACTTTGAAGGCGATAATAAAGAAATTTAATAAAAATTGAAATTTTGCGTTTTTTGATAAAATTCCGGTTCTTTTTTGATCATAAGGTATATTAAATTTTTACAGCCGGTTGTGCAGTAATATCGCACTGGTGGTGTAGTGATGTCAATTAAAATTGTAAATAATAGTATCGTGACCAAAATTGATGGAAAATTTCCCTGTTTAGTTTCAATTTCATATTCAAAAGTAACAGAAGTGCAGAATTTCGCTTGGTTCGTTTATTTTCGAATTTGGTTTAAACGAAATAGAGTAAGTCAAACAACCACAATGAATTCAAAGACTTTTGTGCCGGAAACAGTTATTCAAAATGTCCAATGTGAAACTTTCATCGATTTCTCGTTAAATGATGTAAACAGTTTTTTTTGTTCAAATATAACAAATATAACAGTATTGTTCATTGCAAAATCAATGCATTCCGATTTAATTTTACATCGATCATGGTTTAAAATCAGATTTTCGATTCAATTTATATCTATTTCATGGTACTATTGGTGTAAACCAACGTGAAAATTTAATTATATTTTTCGGTGCAACCTCGACACAATAATATTTATAACGAAAAAATTCAAAAAAAAATTATAGGATTGTGTACGAGATAATACTGATCACGATGATATTAGAAGACACAGTTTGAGATGATAGATTCTAATTCTGTGGATGCGATTTTCTTATACGCGAACTCACACATAAACTCGTTGAAGCAGCGATTTCAGATCTATGGACGTCTCCGTAGACCTAGGGGTCGGAGATTTTCTACAGGTCTACGGATCCATAGAAAGAATCTACGGAAACCGGTTTTTTTTCTACGGAAACTGTTTTGCCTGGTGAGCAAAAAAAGCATTCTCTTGTACGTTTCGTGGTTGACATTGCTAGAGCTTCCAGGTAAAATGTCAATCTACGGAAATGACACTACAACTATCTTGCATCGCTACGTAGAAATTCCATTTTCTGGTGCGCGAAAGCAACCTTCTCTACGGCATTATGGAGCAGTACCGAATGCAACTTGGTTCGATACTGAACACTGCCAAACGAGCAGTTGAATATTCATCAAGTTGATTACAAAGCATTCAGTAAAAACCATTCAAGCGAAGAGGTTGTGTTTCGATTATACTGCTCGCGAATTAATGGCTGCAGATAGTTAAAACTGCTAGTGCTAATAGCCAAGGCAATATTCGGGCGTTTCCCGATTGGAAAGCTAACAACGAAGGCCATCCCGTTCATACGCACGGAGGTTTAGAAATACAGAGGTGCCATCGCATAAAGGTGCGAAGACGAAGGGATGCAAAGGCACAGAGGTTCTAAAGCAACCCAGTGCTGATCTAACAGGTACCAGAATTTGTACGTTGCGTAGGATCGAAAGAGCCGACATATATCGTGAGGTGCTACACTGCAAGGATCACATTTGATCGTCACCAAGAGCAATAGCACTGTACCTGGAGCCAGGTACAGGCAGCACACCAAGTTCAGTAGTGACCACAACGACGGCAGAGCAACTGAGATAGCAGAAGACGATACCAAAAGACTGCCAATTGGAAATCGTTGGATGAGCTTTACGTCGTTCTTTACGATAGAGGAACAGAGACAACAGCAACAAGGTAGATTTAATTTAATTTAATTTTTTTATTTCTGTTATAACTGAAATTTTACTTTACAAAAGTTTTCATTTTGCTTTTATAATTTACAAAAAAAAACAGTTAATGTAATGGATGATCTCATGGAAGATCATCCGAATCCGATTCCGGATACTACTAAGATCTTAAATACTCCAAGGGCTAAATATTAATTAGAGGGTACCACTGGGCCATGGATAGTCTATTTTCGAAAAAAAGGTATTAAATTTGATGCAAATTACAAAGGAATTGACATCATTTTTCAAAAGTTGAAGGAATCTCTAAAATTAATAGAGATAAAATTCGAGTTGTTGTTAACGACTTGAAACAGGCAAACGATATTGTAACCTGTAAATTATTTGCTGTTGAATATAAAATTTACATTCCATCGAAAGAGGTGGAAATTGACGGGGTTGTGACTCAAGCAAGTCTGACAGCCGATGATTTACTTAAAAAAGAGTTAGTCGTTTTAAAAACTCCATGCTTGAAGGAGTTAAGATACTCGAGTGGAAGCAATTGTACTCAGCATTTTTTTCCGATTGAATTAAGTCTTATCGTCCCTCAGATTCGTTTGGAGTTACATTTGCCGGATCTGCGTTGCCTAGGCATGTCTATATCGATAAATTTCGTCTTCCTGTTCTTCTTTTCGTACTACATGTTATGAATTGCACGAATTGTAAAAAATTCGGACATACAGCTACTTATTGTAGTAATAAATCTAAATGTATAAAATGTCAAGGGCCTCATAAGGATAATCTTTGCGATAAAGATATTGAAAAATGTGTTTAATGTGGGGAGAGTCCTCATGATCTTTCAGTATGCGCTGCATTTGAGTTGCGTAAAGACAAAATGAAGCTTTCTTTAAAAGCACGGTCTAAACGCATATATGCAAAAATGCTTAAAACGATCACTGATGTCCCACCTTTGGAAACCGAAAACGGGTTTTCAAATCTTGCGGAGCCAGAGGAATCTGACTCTGACGGAAATAGTGAAGATACCTCGTTTGTCACTCCTCAAGGGTCTGTTAAGAGGAGATTACCAAACCACAAAATACCAAAAAAGACACCTAAAATTACACCTTTAATAAAAGATCCCCGTGTTAAATCTAAAAAGCCAAAACATCATAACGGCATTCCTTCCAATAGCTAGAACTTTATTGAAACAGTTATCAGCTCAATTACCAGTTCTCTCAGGTTTTGTATCATTTGATGGATAATTTATCATCCGCCGCAAATGATGCAATCACTGTCCTGCAGTGGAATTGTCGAAGCATCATGCCAAAACTTGATTCATTTAAAGTTTTGTTGCATAGTCAAAAATGTGATGTATTTGTTTTATGAAACATGGCTTACATCAAACATAGCCTTAAATTTTAATGATGTGGGGTCCGTTTACAATGATAGCAGATCATCTTTAATATGTAATATTTGCGACAATTTTAGCATGACGGTATTAAATATGGGTAGCATGAAACGGATCCCAAGACATCCTGCATGCTCAAGTGCATTAGATTTATCTCTTTGCTCGACTTCAATTTGACTAGATTGCACCTGGAAAGTATTTCCTGATATACACGGTAGCGATCATTTACCAATCATCATCTCAATTAGCAGTAACGTTTTTGAAACTAGCAGGAGGAACTTCTCAGATTTTTGAAAAATTCTTGATTTTAGAAACCAAGTACAAGAGCATTCTCCGGGCCAAGAAATGTAGTTATTGGAGACATTTTGTCGAAGGTTTGTCAAGAGAAACCTCAATGAGAACTCTTTAGAATACTGCCAGACGAATGAGGAATCGTAACGTAGGAAATAGGAGTGAGGAATACTCGAACCGATGGATATTTGACTTTGCGAGGAAGATTTGTCCACATTCTGTTCCAACGCATAGCATTATTAGGAAGTCTTCTTCAAATAATGGTTCCATTGATAGGAATTTTCCATAGCACTCATGTCTTGTAACAATAACGCTCCTGGGTTGGACAGAATAAAATTCAACTTGGTGAAGAATCTGCCCGACCTTGCAAAAAGACGCTTGAGTGATGGAATATGGATGCGTTTGCTTTCGTTCCGCTGCAAACTTTCATATTATCAAACTTGAGCAAATTCAGTATCGTTGTTTGCGAATTTCTTTAGGCTGCATGCACTCGACACATACGATGAGTCTTGAAGTTCTGGCGAGAGTTCTTCCATTGAAAGATCGTTTTTGGGAGCTTTCATCGCGACTGCTAATAAGATGTGAGATACTGAATCCCCTGGTTATTAACACTCAAACGATCGAGTTGGGAAAAAGGCTAGTTGAGCTTCAATCTCAAACAAGATTTATGACAGTATATTTTAACCATATGTCACAGGAAAAAAAACCCTTCAAAATATATTCCTATTCTCGACAGCCTCCTAAATGTCTCTGATTCAACACATCCATGCAGCGCGAAGTGCGTGGAATCCCGGAACACCTACGCTCGATTGAAATCCTAAAAATATTTACAAGTAAGTTCAGGCATATTGACTATGAGAAAATATTTTACACGGACGGATCACGAATTGAAGAGGCTACTGGGTTTGGTATGTTCAACAATAATGTTTCGGTGTAATTTAGGCTTCAAGAACCTGCAGCTGTTTATATAACAGAGTTAGCAGCAGTTTATTATAGCTTGAGTGTAATTGTCACATTATCTCCAAACCATTATTTTCTCTTCACAGATAGTATGAGTGCAATCGAAGCTATTCGCTCAAACGCTGCTGACAAAAATGAATTATTTTTCAAGGGCAAAATAAAACAGTGCCTGAACGACATATTGAATAATAATGATCAAATCACAATAGTTTTTGTCCCGGCTCATTGTTTCATTCTAGGCAATGAAAGAGTCGATATTTTAGCCAAACGTGGTGCTATTGAGGGTGAAATTTATGAGAGACCGATTGCTTTCAACGAATTCTATAGTGCGTCCCGTCGAAGAACACTTGTCAGCTGGCAAGCTTCTTGGGATAAAGATGATCTGGGTCGGTGGATGCACTCAATTATTCCTGAAATATCGACAAAGGCATAGTCGATGTGAGTAGAGACTTCATTCGATGTGAGTAGAGACTTCATTCGATGTGAGTAGAGACTTCATTCGTGTGATGTCTAGACTCATGTCCAATCACTACACGTTAGATGCACATCTCCTTCGAATTGGTCTTTCCGAGACTAATCATTGTGCTTGTGGCGAAGGTTATCGCAATATTGATCATGTCGTTTGGACATGCGTGGAGTATCGTGATGTCAGATCTCAACTAATAAATTCCTTGCGTACTCAAGGTAGACTATCCAATGTAACAGTTGGCGACATTCTTGCTTGTTGTGACCATCCTTTCATGAAACTTCTTTATCATTTCATTAAGTCCATTGGAGTTCTTATTTAAATTTTATTTTATGTTAGACCCCTTTCTCTTTCGTGAGTTCAACCAATTGCCAGCTATCTTACATTGAATAAAAGTGATGAACTGATGAAAACAAACCTTAATAGTTATAAGATCATGTACAAAATAAAAGTATTTTATTTAATGTAATTTATAATAGAAAATCGCTTGATAGAAACAGTGTTTAGATTAACTAATGAATACCAACATACTAATATGATTTTCGAAATGTATTAGGTTTAAAGTACTATATATTGTGGATGCCACGGTGAAAAAAAAACTTACGTATATTGCCTATGAAATAAACGTATATATGGAAAAAAAATCTCCGAGAAAACTACATTACTATATTTATTTCATACACACACATACACTTTCATCTATACAAACTAATTCGAATGGTATATAACCCGGTGCTCCAACTCCGGTTAGAAACTAGGCTTTACAGTGATTGCCTAGGCAAATGAAAATGCCAAAAATTTACATGTACTTATCTATTTTTTATTACATTTACGTTCTTAAACTCGCTCAGAACAGGGCAATCAGCCGAAAGTGGCAACGAGTAGTTCGTAGATGCCGACCTTATTGCTTTCTCCGATTTTCGTTCATCACATGCAGATGAGAAAGTGCAACTATCTCTAGAGGGTACAATATCCGAATCCGATTCGGGGACTTTCTCTACAACACAGTCTACAAAGACAAAACACAAAATTTCATTTACCTGTAATGAGCACAACTGAACTTACCGTTCTGTGAAGTTTCCCTGCAAAAATAGCTTGAAATCAAATGTTGGGACATGTTTTGTTACATTCATAGCCAATAGTAAAAAATGATAGCTATACCCAAGTAACATTTTTAATATTATTAAATACTTGTAGCTGTCTTCAATGCTACATAATAAATCTTGCAATAAAACTTTAAACTCCACGAAAACCTACTGAAAACCTCTATAAGAGCATGTTCCTGCAAAGTGGACCATTCTTCATAAGGTTTATAAATCAAAATGAAGAATCAGCATAAACCTGCTTTAAAACTCCAAATTCAAGAAAATTTTGAAACCAGCTTTACGATCAACATTAAATTTCTTTGGATGGAATGAATTCCGCTATGAATAAACTGTCGTTTTGATGATAGTTTTCTTGACTATGTGTGTCATGTCTACTTTGAATGCAATCAGTAAGAATATATTATATTTTAATTACGAGTTTGAGACCTTTTCCGAACGTAAAAACTTTATTCGCTTTTATTTTTATCGTGAATGTAAGGATAAAAATAAGAATTATAACTAATCGCCTTGAAATAAATGTGGTTTTTGCGAAAGTCTCTATGATTTATGAAAATTATTTTTTGTGATTCATCATTTTTGTATAAAACTATTCTGTGGCGATAAAACTTGTGCATACGATCTGAAAATGAATCATGAAAGTCCAACATATTTCCTCGTTTTTGCATTTCGAAGTTTATTTGATGTCAATAAACAACATCATAATGGCGGCCATGAAATTCCTTTTAATGCAAATTACACTTAACCTAAGAAGCAATAAATCAAATAGCCTACAACTAATGTGTCATGAACGTACTTTAGAACCCTCAAATTTACTCTGAGTGAAATTGTCATAGAATGAACACGCACACACTGAACTAGATTTATGAAAGAATTTAACTGGCAATAATGTTTTAAAGAAAATGTTTGAAAGCAATATTAAGTGTGTTTGCATGGTTTTATTCTAGTGCAAATTGTTTTATTTTTATTTTATTTTTAGTGCAGGTAAATGGTTTTATAGAAGCTTTGAAAACTATGATATTACTGGTTAAAAGAGACACTTATTATAGTTGGCATAAAACAGGTAGTGATTGAAAAAACAATTACAAAACTCCTATAAATTATAATCAAAACCATAAGGCATTCGAATTGTTACTTGGGATAGTGGTCTTCAAAAGCAATCTTTGTTAGGAACAAGAGATGTTTGTTTACCGGAGGATAAAGAAATTTTCTATGACTGCATTTGACATTTATACCCTGTGAGTAGAGCTCGCCAGTGGATGGTGGTGTAATTTTGCACTTATATTTTACTCTAACCAATGTGCGACTAATTAAAATTTAAATTAATTCAGCGGATTTAGTTGCGATAAAAAAGTTTGTTGAATATGTTAGTTACTTTTGCATAAAAATCTGTGATAATCTGTAGTTTTTAGTGAAAAGCTGTCATCTGTGTCGACAGATTCTGTATCAAATATTTTTGAAAATATCTGTGGTTTTACAGAAAAATCTGTGAATGTAGCAGCCCTGGGCGTCACCTCACTTGAAATGGCGCCGATTAATGTCACAGCCAGAGTTACCACATTCACAGATTTTTCTGTAGAACGACAGATTATTTTACCTATTTTGCCACACAGATTCTGTGTCACAGAACACAGATTTTATCAAAATTCACAGATTTCTACAGATTGCAGATTTTCAAAAAGTTTCTTTCAGAGATTATGATCGAAAATATGCCGCACAGATGGTACACAGATTTTTCAAGTTGATACACAGATTTTAAAATGGCAACTCTGGTCATAGGAACTCAGGCTATATTGCCAGCTAATTTTCGCTCATAGACTGTCTTTTCACTGGACTACAAGCGAAAATCTCGCTGTGTTTCTACAACGAGTCGCCAAAGTACGGATAAAAATTCCTTCTTTCTCGCGACATACTCGAATTTTCACCGCAATAACAGGACACAACGCGCTCACCAGTTGAGAGATTCAACGACAGTGTGTTCCATGTTAACACCATATAATTTTTTTGTGTCCTTTGTCATTCAAAAACTTTCCCATGCAAACAAACCGATAGCAGTTGATGGAGGAGTTGAGTTCGTGTAACAACTATAAAAATTTCTAAATTTAGAATAATGTCACTATCGAATTCTATTTGCTAGAATTTGCTAAGCTTACTAAACTTACTGCACGGAGAACCCTTCGATCATAAAATTGCGATATTGCAGTTTTTGATTTTTGCGATAGTTAATTTAACTAATTCATTTTTGATTCAACCAATATGGTTTTTGATTTGCATATATTCAAGTAGTTGAAAAATATGTTGTTTTGAATGCTGTCAAATGCCGGAGACAGTTGAAAGCAAAACAATAATAGCAATGCAAAATCAACAACTTTTTTAGTTGAAATATGTTCGCGTCGCTTCAAAATGTCAATGAAAACAATATAGATGGCTAAAGTGTTTGGTGAAATTGTGTTCATTCGATTTGAGAAATTCATGACAACAAGTGTTTATCTAACAGCGGGGTTGTGATAAAGTTAACCTTGTTTAAGATGAAAAAGATTTGGTGACAAATTAGAAAATGTTAATGAATGATCATCTCGTAATCTTTCAGGTATGCGCAAAAATTTTATGCTTCAAATTCGATCATTGATTTACTTCCAGCAGACTGTTTTACTTCCAGCTGTTCGATACCGATGGTGATGTTCATGCATTAGCAATAAAACGCTTTTTGATATGAATTTAATTTATGAAAGCAACAGGAGCGAAGGGTTTCAAACACACAGAACGCGCTGCGTTTGAATGGCGCGTTTGAATTGCCGTCGCAAAATTCCAATTCCCAGCGGTTGATGCACCCAAGCTCATATAAATTGACTAAAATTTTCGCAAAACAATAACATTGTTCGAATTGATTCAACTATTTCTAAATGTCTAAAACAAATAAAACCGATTTATTTTTCAACTAACAGAATTTTGTTTCAATAACAACATCAGTTATTTCAACTTAAATATTTGTTGAAATTGAAAGGTATGTGTCCTCACTAATTGACAGCATTTTTTTTTCAAACAGTTAAATTAGTTGTTTCAACCATCGTTTCTGCTAATCGAAAAACAAAAATGACAGTTTAGTTAAAACAACAATCGATTAGTTGTACCAAATTTTAACCAATCGAATTCAGAAAATCAACTAATATTCTGGTTGAAATGGGATCGCGGGTGGTTCCGTGTGAGCTTACAAAAATTCCAAAAAATCAGTACTTGTGTTTACATCATTATAGAATGGCTCCGTATGATTTATGATGGAAAACACAGAATTTTACACATTGCACGATATAATAATTCAACCACACACCAGCAAGGTTGAAAAACAGCTTTCATAACATAACAACAATTGTCTACAGATTAATAACCGCAACTCACTGGGTTAGCAAAACTAAGCGCCGTAGCCCAGGAAGAGAAATAATAGCATACATTCCAACAGCACCAGAAACCTACCATTATCCAATAAAATTTATAGCTCTCCTGAAGATAGAACGAGCGGAGAATTCGCAACCATCGTGTTTCAGCTGTGGACGGGTTGCTGGCTTGCCGTTCGGATCTATCGAAAGCGAGAGTCCCTGGCTTACGTTTGAACTCCACCACCCCAGAAACCTTGTGACCGAGAGGGAATTCCATCATCGTTCGACCGCATTGTACTGCAATCAAATAAATATTTTATTGCATCCAGTTAGCACCCAACACATTGCATTGGAAGGCGCCTTAGCTCGGGCTCTTCGTTATTATGTTTGGGGTACGTGTGTTGCTGGATTATCGTCCTGGGTATGAAGGAGCATTAATCGAGAGGGGAGTGGTTACATTGAGAGGCACGATCTCGTATGGGTTTCTTCGGCAACCTCGATCGAGTGTAGCATTCTGTGGTTTCTACTTGAGGCAGTTAAATTGAACGAATTGTTTTATTGAGAAATGCCTTTTTTATACAACTCTTGATCAGTGTTTTATTACCATTGTTTGCAAACATCCGGTGAGTGCAGCACGCCTTTTAGATCAAGAGATAACTTATAATATATATACATTGGAAAATAAATTAACTGTCCAATTAGATCAGGCCTATTTCATGTAAATATCCCTCAACTCAAATTGTTCTGAAGGTAGTGTAGCCGGTACAAAACTCATCGATTAGTGTTCAAACCACTTTGTAAAGCGAATGGAAAGTAATAACAAACGACTATAGAGGATAAGTTTTCATCAGAGCTAACAGCTAAGAAGAAATTAATATAGACATTTTTTTCGATAGAAGCGAATCACACAAATTTTGTCACTGACAGTTTCCTGTTTAGTCAGTTAAATTCTAAAAAATTATGATAAAAGAGTCTCCTGTTATGACGTACTGTTGATTAAATTTCTAAATCCAATCAATCCAAACTGCATGTGAAGATTCTCGGCGAGTATAAAGTTCACAATTACAGTTTTAAGTTACAATTTAATTAGGCTACACTACATTAATAGTAACTGTTAACAACAGTCGAAATACGCATCTGTATTGTAATGTTTATTACACTTCGTGTAAGTGTAGTAATGTGTCTGTGAAATAATGACATTCTTTTTTGTCTTTATTTAAGAGGTTTTCAGCTAGAAATTGATTTGCCTCTGCAAATAATAATAGAATTAAATGGTGGCTAAAAAGTGTAACTGCTACATGTATTCCTCGAGCTTGTGGAAACTTCCCATTAAAGCCTCCGAAATCGCAGACTAGTCACTATAGACATGTGTGGCCTGGCGTTGTCCTGATGGAATACAATATCTCCTCCGTAGGCAAATTCTAGACATTTCTGGCCAATCTTTAGCTTTAAATGGTCTTTTTTGTTTTAGGTATATTTTTTGTATTTCTCCTGTAGAAACGATACACAATCACAGAGGAAATCGACTTTTGAACTGAGGCAGGAAGATCGATTTTCATATACCATTCGAATCAGTTCGTCGAGATCAGAAAATGTCTGTCTGTGCCTGTGTGCATGTGCAAAACATATGCACTTGATTCTCATTAAGGGCCGGGTAGGGTCTAACACTTTTGAAAAATCATTTATTATTTTCTTTATATTTTCTCATAGTAAAACATTTGAAGAATTCTCTGTGAAATTTTCAAGCCTATTGGTACGAAACTCTGGAAGTTATGGACCTTTATCTTTATCTTTATCTCATTCTACGAAGAAGCAAGAGCTTGGCGCACAGGCCCAAGATTTCTACTTCGATTGACTTCAAAACTTGAGAAAACATTCTTGAAATGTTTCGTTATAATAAATTATAAAAGAAAAAAATTTATTTTTTGAAAATGTTAGATCCTACGGGCTCCCTGTAGTAATTAATTGTTTCCATTGATTTTATAGACAAAAAACTTTGAACACGTTTTTCTCGAAAGCAGGTTTTGAAAGTCCGTGTCCATCGTCATTCAAAAACTACTGCACCAATTTTGTTCAAATTTTGCACACACTTTCTACATATAAAAAAAACAGACATCAACGTTTTCCTTCTCGTTGTTTATTACTTTGGGGAGGTTTAACAGCTACAAAATGGCGAATTTTTTCGTGAAAAATCGTAGTTTTCACTTTAAACAACCACCAAAAATTAAAAAAAAAATTAAACCGAAACGTTGGGGTCTAGAAAAACTTCTCTAACTATGCTGCTTTGATTTGTTGACTTCTGATTAGTCTGCGCTGAGATAAAGTGGACACCGCAAATCATGATTTTTAAGAAGTGTTCTCGAAAATAGCTCTTCACCGACTTATTTCTTAATATTTTTCCACGAAAAAATTACAAAATGTTGTTCAAATGACGCTTTTTATCAAGCAAAACATTTGAATTTATTTTGTTGAACGATAACTCTGGAAAAAATTCGCAAAGATTATGATTTTCTTCATCGTTTAAACCCAACTCCCTTCTTAAGATGGCTGAGCCGATTTTCACAAATTCAGATTCCTATGAATGGTCTTACTTTTCCATAGAAGACAGTTGATTTTTATTCGGATCCCACTTTTGGTTCTTGAATTACAGGGTGATGTGTGCGTTGCAAAAAATATAAATTCATTATAGTAAATTCTTAAGATCCCATAGAACGCTATTGAAGTTTATATTGATACGACTGCTGGTTCCGGAATTACAAGCTGATAAGTAAAAATTTAAAACAAAAATCACGAAAACCAAGGTGAAGTCCAATGAATTCGTAAACACGGATTATGTCCTGTGAACTAGCCACATAATTCCTGCACTGTGCGTGTTTTGCTAGTTAATGACCAAAAGATATGATTTCCGGTATTTTGGTTCCCAGTTCCCGGTTCCGGAAGTACCGGAAATAGTGCCAAAAACTTTACAAACGGAACTCACACCATTTTCTCAGAGATGCCTGAACGGATTTTCGCAAACTTAAGCTCAAATGTCAGATAAATTTCTGTTGAATTTCATCATACTTCCGGTTTCGGAATTAAAGAGTGAAGTGTGTTTAAATCTCATTCCGTAGTTTAGAGCGACTGTTTCAAATTGTAGTTTGCTTGTAGTTGCCAACCAAACCGATTTCGGCTATATCGGCCAACTTTCGCCAACTTAGGTCGAAATGGAAAGTCTTACGGTCCAATACGCTGCTATTGAATTGTATCCGGATCCAACTCCGGTTCCGAAACTACTGAACTGACTTTATACTTGTTCTTATACAAGATTCAGTGAAAATGTTTGGAACCATTTCTTAGTAATATTTGCGAAGATATGAGCAGTATGAAAAAGGGAACATCATAACACTAGGTGGATTCAAACAGGTTTTTTTAATTCTGTGTTTGTCAATATGGGAGCATCTCTGCTATTTTTTTTATATATCCCTGATTCCATGAATATTTTTATGACAGCATAAATTGATTTTGCTATCCTTAACCTAATATCTCTCCATGAGTGGTGTAGCGGAATGGAATTTTGTCTAAACTGGTAATCTCTTGACATACCACTTTTCTTTGTCGAATACACCGAAAGCTCCATTTACGAACTGAGCGGGGGTTCGTAAATCGAGTTAGTTCAAAAGAAAAAACTTACGTTATTTGGAAATTACTTCGTAAAAACAGATGACGTTACTTAGGATTTGAGATCGAAAAAAAGTTTGTGCAGTGAATGTTTTAAACAAAACCTAATCTTATGAATATTTTCGGAACGGATTTGATGAATAAGAGCCGGAAAACAATGTTTGGGGTCTTTCCGAAATCCAAGATGGCGACTTTCGATCAATTGATAATTCCTTTGAATCCCTTATAGCATGGGTATTTTCGGAACGGGTTTGAAGAGCAGTTTCCGGAAAGCTACGTTTGAGGTCGTTTTGAAATTCAAGAATTCCGGTTTGTTTATATATTTATTGAAAACCCTTACAATACTAGTAAGCAGTGTTGGCGATTGCCGAAGTTTTGACAGAAGCTGCTATATTGCTATCTATATTGTATACAACATTTTCAATCCGACAGAAGATGCTACAAGAACTCGAGTCTCTCAATGCATGAACCGCGAGAGAGCCGCTCCACTTAATACTCTGAGTATTTCACGGCCCTTAAAAAAATTTACAGTCTGATAATGATCGTTGCTGTGTGGAATTTCCCAAGAGAGAATCCTAAGTTGACAATTATCGCAGAAAATCGAATCGATGTTTCAACTTGATGATTTCCATACTAGGTTGCAATATTTCAAAACCTTTGTGTGGAGCATTCACAGACATTTTCATAGACACAACTTATACAAAGGTTATATGCACATAGTAAGAATAAGCGGCAATAGTAAAATGATTCTATCGCAATTATAAACTGCCTGTAAAAAATCGGATGGCGAAACGAGAATAAGCGACCGTTTGTTGCTTCAGAGAGGATCCCTACAGCAGCGTGCTAACCTTTGATTCTCAGAAATGACATCGAGAGAAATTCGCTCTCGCACTGGTGTCTATTCTATGTTAAATGAGCCATGCCGGTTTTTTTGTTGCGATGATATCCATCTCTCTTTGATGGCACTGATTCAATCGTGTGAAGAGTTGCTGGTGAGCGTTCTTTGATACGATAAAAGCCATCCTTGCTAGTAAGTGTTTTCAAGAGATATCGATTGACCGGAAGTCATTATATAGAATTTCGAAACGAGCTCAAACACAGTTTTCTGAAATCTAATCATCAAATCATTATTGTAAGAGTTTTCTAGGAAAGCCGACCGGTATTTGGAACAACCCCAAACATCGGTTTCAGGAATCTACTCTTTAACCCTCTACCCGTTCCAAAGATATCGAAGGAGGTTTTTGTGGAATATCAAATACCCGAAATTCGTTTTCATTTTATGCAAAAACCCCTTTTTATGAAGTTTAGGTTATTTGGGAGATGGTTCGTAAAAAACAGTTACTTCCAAAAAGGATGTATCGGTATTTTCTTCATCTGATCATAGCATGTAATTATAGATTGTGATACAAACAAAAAAGCTAGAATCCGTTTCATGATGCGAAACAGTTATTAAAGTCAATTTCCGGAATATCCTTCAATGCGTCGTTTTAGTTTGCTGAATAGCCAGAAGTCACACGGAGCTAAATCAGCCGAATATGGTAATTCGTCGTCAACGCGTTCTCGCCCCTCTTTGAACAACTTGTACTAATCCAAAACTTGCTCGCGACATACAATTATCACCGAAGGCCTTTTGCAACATTTTGAGCGTTTCGGCACTAGAAATTCCACACACCAAAATTAAATGGAACTTCTTTGTTGAATAATTTCACTCATTCAAAAAATCGTCGATTGCACTTTTAAAACTATACTAAACACTAATGAATATTTTGACGTGATACTTGGCACAGACATACCAACCTAAAAAAAACATTTCAAAGTCTTATTACTTTTTTCCCACAGTATTATTGTCTTCGAATTACGAAGTATATTGAAAGGTAATTACATTGCACAGAGTTTGTCGTAATTCTAGGTTAATCCTAGTTAGTTTAAGAGTGTATTTAATAATGTTAAAAACAAAATAGTTATTATCAATATAGATTCTACAAATATGTGAAACTTTTCGCTATCTTCATAAACTCAGGCGTTTGGAATTGATTCTTCAGTTAATAAAATAAACTCAATTATTTAACCTTTTTGTGAAAAAATGGGCGTGGTTTTTACTTTCCTACATACTAACCTCTTTTGTTAAAGCAACCGTTCCAGCCGAGATAAATCTTTTTCTTGGGAGCACCAAAACCCTCATCATCTCGTCGACTGAATTCCAAACCGAAGAAATAGCGAATGAGAATTCCTTCGCAAATGATTTGTGGCGATAAACCGTCATCATGACACTAAACTGCGTACCGTGACGGTAGGTTCAAGTTAAAACGAATGATTCTTCAGCAAGGTCTAGGGCATGGAAAATACTTTATTCAACATTTTTCCGTTGGCTGCTGGATTACATCAAGAGCACAAATGAGCTGGTCGTCCGTGTAACCATAGATTGGCACGGGGCAATGAATTCCTTCTCTTCTATACCTTTTGCGATTGGTTATGGCGCGGTAATAGCAGCTCGACATTGAATGGGTAATATTATTGATGGTTCCTGATGCGAAGATCAATCGGTTTCTCGTCGCAAATTGAAAGCCTACGATGGTGTTCCTGCGTGATGGGTTGGCGTGGAGCCAGTTGTGTTGGTTCTAACTGAACTGCTGCGCAGTAATATTTTTATACTAATTTTAGTTTCCAGATAAATAAGCGACAGAAATCATTACATTGAAAACGTTCCTTTTAACGGATTTAGATTTTTCCTATTCGTCTTTAACACGTCAGTGCATAACAGATTTTGTTGAACTGTTGTGCCACTTAGGAGTTCAGCATAAACCGCTAAGCGGACGTACAGTCAATTCTACTCACCAAACGTTAATTCTTGCACCAAACTGCAATGTCTTTACCGACGCACAGTGGTTCGAATCAATAAAAACGTGGACATAAATCAATAGCTGCCAAACCGTTCTTTTAATGCATATAGTTGCTTTTAAGAAATTATTCACAAATATATACCGCGTAAGTTGATTCTATCCCTAATTGTTCATGGCCTACTTTGACAAAAAATATAACCATAACTTTTTTTTCTGAAGAGATAGAATTTTTTTTCTTCTACAAAGTTTTAGAACTATTAAAAATAATTTACTTTGTCAAATATACCAAAAGTCTAGGTCGCACCGTTTCGGATATACAAAGCGTTTTTATGGTAACCCCCTTAAAATCAGTTTTTCATTCATAATTTGTTTCGAGTTATTTTTTTATGTATACTTTCTTTGGAATAATTGAAGAAAATAAAAAATCCCATATTTTTGTTGAAGGTAGTGCATAGGTTTATTCTTTTCTGGAAAAGTTATACATCATTTTACCTATTTTTACCTAGGAAACCTTGTACCGAAGCGAAATATGCAACCTAATGCAGCAAACTTCTACAATACTTAATCACGTATAATAAAACCTTACACCGAAGTGAAATATGCAACTTTATGCAGCTGATTTTTTCAAAATTTATAGAAAAAGATATGCCCAATACTATAAAAAAATCTAAGTGGAACTTGATGGAACTTTTTAGGCCTTTTCAAAGTTAGTTTTAGTTATTGAATTATGACAACCCCCTTAAAACTAGTTTTCTAATCATAACTTGTTTTAAGTTATTTTTTAGCACCAAAAATTACAGAGCGGTAGGAAATAGTGAGACCTTTTTTTGCTTACCAAAATGATTCCGATCAGCTATTATGGAAACGAGGAAATGTGCAATTTAACAGATTGAAAGAGCCATTGTCAATAAGAAATCTTACCTCTCACTCAGTAGGCTAAGGTACATTCAGGGATGCCGCATTTGCAGGTATTCTCAAATGTTACATAATAATAATTCACAGACAAGTTAGTTCGCATAGCATTGTTCTTTGTGCATCAATGATTTCGATCTTGCATATGAAAGAAAAACGGAGTAAGAAAAACGACGCAAAAAAACGGCGCTCAAAACAAACCTTCAGTTCAATCTAAATGAGCTGATGAACTGATACATTGAATCGATTCCCTTTAGTAAGCTGATCGGTTCGGAGCTGCTCACCGGTATGAGCTGTTTCGCACATCTCTAAGTGAGCGTCGCACGATCAACATAGCGTCTTAAAAAATGTGTTGCTTCGCGATAACTCAATTTATTTACACGTTTAAAAATGAAACCTCTTCGTAAAGGTTTGTACTTTTACAATTTTGTTTGGAAAACATTTTTCCATTTTTTAATATGTGTTCAACTTTTGATAATTTTCGGGTTTTCAATATTTAAAACTAACTTTGAAATGGCCTAAATAATTGCATCGAGTTCTACTTAGATTTTTTCTAATATTGTTAATTGTCAAAAAGTAAACATAACAAAAATCACAAAAATTTACTTTCGCCGGTATAAGTGATGGTGTACTATATTGAACACACTTTACCCTATAACTCCGTAACTGGAAGTCGGATCCGGATGAAATTGAGGATTCCATATATGACCGGAAGACCTTTCATTTGAATCTTGCCTACTGATGATGACTATTGATTTGTGTAGTTTTTAGACCAGTTTAGGTTTTTTTTACGTATTTTGTTTCGCCAGTTTACGGGGCGGGTAGGGTCTAACACTTTTGAAAAATCATTTATTATTTTCTTTATGTTTTCTCATAGTAAAACATTTGAAGAAATTTCTGTGAAATTTTCAAGCCTATTGGAACGAAACTCTGGAAGTTATGGACCTTTATCTATGGCTATCTCATATTACGAAGAAGCAAAAGCTCGGCGCACAGGCCCAAGATTTCTACTTCGATTGACTTCAAAACTTGACAAAACATTCTTGAAATGTTTCGTTATAATAAATTATAAAAGCAAAAATATGATTTTTTGAAAATGTTAGACCCAACGGGCTCCCTGGAGTAATTGATTGTTTCCATTGATTTTATAAACAAAAACCTTAAAACGCGTTTTCCTCGAAAGCAGGTTTTGAAAGTCCGTGTCCATCGTCATTCAAAAACTACTGCACCATTTTGTTTCAAATTTTGCACACACTTTCTACATATAAAAAACCAGACCCCAACGTTTTCCTTTTCGTTGTTTGTTACTTTGGGAAGGTTTACCAGCAACAAAATGGTGGATTTTTTTTTGTGAAAAATCGTAGTTTTCATTTTTAACCGACACCAAAAATTTTAAAAATTAAAAAAAAATCAAACAGAAACGTTGGGGTCTAGAAAAACTTCTACTCTAACCATGTTGCATTCATTTGTTTACTTCTGATTAGTCTGCGCTGAGATAAAGTGGACACTGCAAATCATGATTTTCAAGAAGCGTCCTCAAAAATACATCTTCACCGACTTATTTCTCAATATTTTTCCACGAAAAAATTACAAAATGTTGTTCGAATGATGCTTTCTAACATGCAAACCATTTGAATTTATTTTGTTGAACGATAATTCTGGAAAAAATTCGCAAAAATGATGATTTTTTCCATCGTTTAGACCCCCCCCCCCTTAAGTGACAGTGTACTATATTGAAAACACTTTACCCTATAACTCCGGAACCGGAAGTCGGATCCGGATGAAATTTAGGAATTCCGTATGGGACCACGAGACCTTTCATTTGAATCTAAGTTTGTCAAAATCGGTTCAGCCGTCTCCGAGAAAACCTAGTGAGATTATTTGACACATACACACACACCGACATTGCTCAACTCGATGAACTGAGTCGAGTGGTATATGACACTTGGCCCTCCAGGCCAATTTTCACTAGTCGGTTTTTCAAGTGATTGCATAACCTTTCTATATGAGAAAGGCAAAATGTGTTGTACATATAAGCGGCTTTTTCAAAAATAATCCAATTCCCAATTAAAAATATTGGGAAAAAAACAGAATTGAGTTCTAAGCTGGAAGTTTCTATTTAAATAAAGACATTTTTGATTTGGACGAAATTTTGTCCTGAAATATAGGAATTATATTTTCTACCGATCGCCCTAATACTGCACGATGGACATTTTTAAGGAAAAAATGTCTCTAGAAACAATTTTTTCAGAGCTTTTTGATCGATAACTAAACCAATGGAGGTCATAACCTTCCCAGAATTTAATGAATCTTTTGTGTTGTTTAGATCTCAATTTCAATTGTTTTAATATTTTCAATATTTTTATTTGTAAATTTAATTAATTTGTGGAATACACACAAGAAACACTATTTTGTAGGATTTTTCGAACAAAGAGCATAGCCTTGGTACTACATTCCTGTAGTGGAATTTGACCTTCTGTATCAACAGACTTCGCAGCCGATTCAGAGTGTACAGAACCATTGCATGGCTGGTGCTACGATTCTACTTACACTATGAATTCTTCCCGGTCGGGGCTCGAACATACGACGATTGGTTTGTAAGACCAGTGCCCTATGCATTGACCCGCCAACGCGGGACAACCCATACATACACAGAACGAAATAATGAAATTTATACGACAATTTAAATCAATAGTAACATGGAATAGACTTGGGTTGAATCGAAAGTTTGATTGAAAACCATCATCGATGCAAAACTAAACTGGATTGCATTGAACTTCCAATGAATAAAACTGTATCTTTAAATTACCGCTTACTTTTGCAATGAAATTATATTGAAAAGTAATTGTAAAGTAACTTTATGTTTAACTGCCTGCTACAAATATGTGCATGGAAATTTATGTAAATTCACAAAACATTTTTATCTGTATATTTTCAATCATATATCCAAATTTGCAAAGTAGAATCTTGTGTAAAAGTCCAAATATCCCAAAAGCGTCTTTGAAATCTGCAAAGAATAATAACCATTATTAGAACATTATCATAATATTATAAGTTGTTGGAGGCTATAGAGATACTGTTGAAATTACTTCTGAGAATAATGTGAAGCCTTAAGACATTGCCAATTATAATAAAAGCCACTAACCAAATGTATTTTAGCCTGAGGACCTCTAACAATTCTAACACCTGCACATTTTCGTACGTTGCTTCACATTGAAGCTCGATCACGCAAACTTTTGCATCATCTTATTTGTCACTGAAGCACGTTGCTTTGAAAATCTTCCTTGCACTGCTTTGAAAACATGTTCCGAACATAAATATAGTTAGGATCAATCCATTATATTACCGAACTAGAGTTCAGTGTTGCAACTTTGCGGCATTTCTTGACGAATTGTAAGGTTGCTTTCATCGTGCTTTATATGATGATGATGATGATGATAATGGTGATGATTAAAGCTGCGCCCCTGATATTTTTTCTTTAATAAAAGAAATCGTTGTTCTCCTAATGACACAATGTAGCTTCCGCAATGCTTCACCCACTGGAAAGCTGCCCATATACTACCCATGTCTTATTTTAACTGATACCATCGTTGAAACTTTGACGAAGATTGATTGCGGTAATGGAGGTGTTGAGTTAATCATTGTGTCTGTCAAACTGAGCCGCTTGACGTTAAATTTGTCACCGTTGGTTAGATGATAATGGCGATGGAAGAGATGATAGTTTAATCGCCGAAACGTCAAGGCTGTTTAAGTGACACATTCATTTCTCATGTGAAACACTTCAATTATCAATACCCATCTAACACGAAAAAATATTTTGAAAAAAGTAAAAACATAGTGATGATGTATGATTAACGATAAATCGTATGTTGTTTTAAAACAATTAGCTAGGGTTTATAATAACGATATGGAATTGCACCCTTTTGCGATCAACGTTGAAATTATTCTACTTGGATTAACAGGGACGAATAATAGAGATCTAATAATAAAAAAGAGAACAACTATTGGAAGCCTGTCATTGATTTAGTCTTTACTCACTATTACAACTTAAGGGGTTATATACTGTCCCAATCGAGAACAGGAAATCTTTCGATTTATCTAGGAAATGCGAGAATGATTTTATTTCAATAAATTAAAAAGCGTCGAATGAGTTTTGTTATGTTGGTAGAATTTGTATATTTCTTAGGAATCCAACTCTGCCAAAAACATTGAGGGAACACCGTTTGTCGGTCCTTACGAGTCAAAGAATAGAGAAAAATCCTTCCTTAAACTACTGAAAAAAAACCTAGAATTTCACAGCCAGCTGACAATCCACGTGCAAAACTCAAATGGTTCACAATGCATGCTATTTCACGGTCACAAATGGAAATATCTAATTTTTCTGAGAATGACTGACTGGATTTTCACAGCATTCAGTATTCATAAAGAGTCACTTAAAAGTGTTTCTTCCAATAACAACAACATTTGCAAGCAGCCAGCAGTCAATTGATTTTTTTAAATGTTCTGTACCTTTGAAAAATCGGGAAAAATATCATAATTCAATAAAACATCGTGAAATTTGAATCCGTTTAAATATTTGTGACCCAGTAAATATTTTTAAACTTACCTTATGATAAAAAAAACCGGAATTTTCATTTTAAAATTCCCGCGCTTGTCCAATCGGTAAACTTTTATTCTCTCAACGTTGACAACACTTTTATACACATTCTGTCAAATTTTGACGCATATCGTACGATTAGTTTTTGTTTGGCGTCTATACAAAGAAGTTGAAAAAATTTCGTGTGGCGATTTTTATAATAGATGAAAATTTAGAACAACGTGCGTGCATCTAATTTTGTGTTGCAAATGGATTTAAGTGTTCCGAAACATTGAAAATGTTAGAAAAGGCCTTTGGTGAATCGTGTCTAGGAAAAACACAGGCATACGAGTGGTATAAACGCTTCAAAGGTGGTCGTACAAGCTTGGATCATGATGATATCCCTGGCCGACCAACAACATCTGTTACTGAAGAAAACATTAAATCGGCGAAGCAAATCGTGTTGCAAAATCGTTCTGTACCGATTAGAAAAATTGCTGTGTTTTTGGGCATCTCTTATGGATCAGCCGAACATATTTTAACTGATGTTTTGGGTTTGAAACGCGTCGCTTCTCGGCTGGTGCCAAAAAAGCTGAATTTCATTCAAAAACAGCGTCGTGTTGATGTGGCCAAAGAGATGATTTCCAACGCAGATAGTGACCCCACATTCATCGAATGCATCATAACTGGTGATGAGGTGTGGATCTATGAATATGACGTCGAAACCGCACAACAATCGACCGAATGGCGCTTCGAAGGCGAGCCGAAACCATCCATTATAAAAATCGCCACACGAAAATTTTTCAACTTCTTTGTATAGACGCCAAACAAAAACTAATCGTACGATAAGCGTCAAAATTTGACAGAATATGTATAAAAGTGTTATCAACGTTGAGAGAATAAATATTTACCGATTGGACAAGCGCGGGAATTATAAAATGAAAATTCCGGTTCTTTTTTGATCATAAGGTATGACGAAAAGTATGACTTGCGAAGCGCGTATTCATCGCCGTTCATTGGACAATTCCACGAGCGATTTCTATACAATAAGTTTAATATTATTGTATTACCAGTGATCCGTCAAAGTTTCATTCAAATATGTTCATTTGTTAAGGAATAAAATGATGGTATGAATTTTTTTCGTTCTATGGTTATTTAGGAAAGTCATCTTAATGATTGGATAGAATTAAATTAGCAGCCCTTGAGCAAAAACTTAAAATAGTATTTTTCTGTAATTGAGTTTTGCCTTCTACTCGTGTTCATGTTGAACCGTTATGCCACCTAGCAGTTCATCATAAACCGCTAAGCAAACGTAATGCTCAAATTTCACTATAGCTGCTACTATTTAAAAAAAAAGAAGGGCATCGTCCTTACTGACGAGCCGAGAGTTATCTTTCAGGTAACTTGAGTAGGTTAAATAATACATTATAAAATTGACATGTCATTCAAGAATAGCTAGATTGAATATGAACTATAGAATGTAATTTTTATTACCATTTTAAATCTATATAAGATTATTTCAAAATATTTCATGATTATATTTGGTAACATAGATGCTTTGGCAGTTATTACTTTGTCTGTTCTCATCCAAGACAGTCGATAAAACAAAGTACAGCACAGTATAGTAGACAGAGGACGATTTCGAAATGAACAAATCAAATCAATCATAGTGCAGAACTCAAAGGCTTACCTAAGTAACAAATGATCTTGATCTTAATCGATTACATTTGCTTCAGTTAATTATTGGTAAGACAAATAATGTTGTAATTGGAGACAATTTAATTTGTAGAGCATGAAATCATCAAGCAAAACTTACCAGTTATATATAGAAGATAAATCTATAGAAGTCTGTGTACATGACCTTCCTTCAGTCGCTAACGATCAATTTATTCGGAAAACTATACCCCAGTACATAGAAATTGTTTCCATTGAAAAGAAAGTGTGAAAGAATTTTTTCCCGTTATTCTGAATGGTTTACGTTTGATATGCATGCGATAAAGATGGCCGTTCCCTGCTTATGTGACTTTCGACCTGAACTCAAAGGTTCCGTGTAAATCGCTTGTCACCTACGACAATCAGATGGTTACATGTCAATATTGTCAAAACACTGTGCACTACGGTGTGCCCTGTGATAAGCTGAACTAGAAGACACAGCAACAAAAATCGAACATCCTTATCAACCAAGCCATCATCTTCAACCAATGTAGACTAAGATACGCTAGCTCCAGCTAACATTGCACTCTACGCCTGGGCAAATAAGAGTAATAACGATGTTCCTGCTAAAAAAGCGACACCAAATTATGGAGGCGTGAATAGCGAACCATAACTCCCCCTCAATTCGCTGGACAGCAATGATATCACCTTTCCTCTAAGAAAAAACTCTTGTTATAAACCAGCAATAAACGAAATAATAATTTTAAATGTATGTTACGGCTCATTTGCGAAAAAATCTGAATAGCCTAAAATACGCATATCTCTGGAAATACATCATCAACGCGTGAAAAATTTCGCAGAATGATGAACATATGTCCGTTCATTGTAAAAAAAAACAATTTTTGGTAA
Organism: Malaya genurostris; assembly: GCF_030247185.1. NCBI lineage: Eukaryota > Metazoa > Arthropoda > Insecta > Diptera > Culicidae > Malaya > Malaya genurostris. Next base: position 90,507,285 of record NC_080572.1, on the reverse strand, counting down.
TACTACAAGCCATCAGATAGAAGATGGCATCGAAAGAAGAGCAAGTGCGAATGAAAACCCGGATCTGTCAGTCAGAAAAATTACAAAAATGCTTGGTTTTCCTGCAAGTACTGTCTATAATGTTTTTAAGTCTTTCGATACAAGTTGACAACAGTCTGGGAGCGGAACAGAAACGAATCCTAAGAATCACAAGAAAGACGCGAATATAAAGCAAAGATTGCAGAAAAGACCAGATCTTTCAGTACGTACTGTGGTTAGAAAAATAAAAATGTCTTTTACTTTCGTGCATACTTTCAAGCTCCGACAAGGTGTGTAATCGTTTTTCCTGTGTGATAATGGACAATGAAACTTATGGCCAGTAAGACTTAAAGCAGCTTCCTGGAATGTCTGTTTATACTACCATGCAACGGAACGACGTAGAGGACAAAAAAGGCCAAGTTTCCCAAAAAATATTTGGTTTGGCAGACAATATGCAGCTGTGGTCGAACACACCAAAGCTCATCACTACCGGAACGTTACACAAAAAAAATTATACCGTGAAGAATGCCTGAAGAAACGATTGTTACCGCATTTCTACGAAGCCATGATGTTCCTTCGCGATTCTGGCAGGATTTGGCATATTGTCACTACTCTAATGATGTTTTGGAGTGGTATGAAGCGAATGGAGTCCATATTGTACCGATAGAGGTCAATCCAACTAGCTACCCGAAGTGAAGAGAGATTTCTCTCAATATGACCAAGAAGCCTTTTGTCGTGAATACGACTTACTTTACTATGGGGTGCCTTTTCAAAATTTACCCTCTGAGAGAGTGATAAGTTTTTGATCGTGAATATCTCTTGTTGTATCTAACGAATCAACATAATTTTTGCTACATGCCATCGGAAATATGATCACAATTTTATGATCAAATATTCAGTTGTGTGACATAATCTCAAATAATTCAAAATAAACTTTTCTGAAATGTTTGGTATAAACGAGTGTCAAAGGGGATAATTCATAAGGTGCGTTTGCCTTGCTCGTATTTTTAAAGTTCATATCTCAGTGATCTGCGGAAGGATTTATATAATCAAACTACCAATAGATTCGAAAATTTTCAACTTGAACGTGTATTGCAACAACATTGAAGTTTTTCAATAGTACACTATTGAAAAACCTGTTTGATTTAACCCATGACAGCACCAGCCAATCAGAACGCGTTCTGAGGAAGCATATTGATAGTTTCTTTCAATAAATTATACAAATCCGAAATGAAATAATCGACATTAAAATTCTGTATGCGGCTATTTTTATAGCCGTTAGGACCGCCCTACAAAAAAGCTACAAACGAAATCACGTAAAAAGAAAGCTCCTAACAAAAATTGGATCAGTTTGGATTCTATCGCCACTGCGAGCAGATGAATTTTGTGTCGTTTACAAAGCTGGTTTCGCTTCCGACAAGAGCGATTACGTCACAGCTGCCAGTCATTTGCATTGATGAAAAAACAACGTTGGAGAGCATTACACAAAATCAGCCGTTCTAATGGCTCAAAAGTTTTCTAAAGAACTATTAGGATTTGTTGTTCGCAAATCGAAGGTAAATATCTCCAGTTTAGTGCAAATTTAGAACAGTTTGGTTAGATTTGTGCACTTGTCGCTGTGTGAAATTCACAGTAATCGAGATCAAGTGAAGCCTTCTTTGTTTTTGCGAAAAATGAATTACGCAATTTGACTCTTCTGAATGCTAGAAACGAATCCCTTTAGCATATTGATAGTTTCGTTCATAAAATTATACCTATTGTATCATTGATCAACTCAGCGAATTAATGTTTTCTTTATTGGAAGATTATAATCGGTTGTAAACGCTACACCTACACCAACCATATCAGTGTCGCACCCACGTACAACAGTTTAGCCTGGAATTAGATGACGGAAGTCAGCGGCATCCATCGGAATTCGAATTCAACTCATCACTCTCCATCACAAACGCTTTCATGAAAGGTTCTTTTCAGAGCCACCATTATTTTATTATGAAGAACTATACTGGTTATTTCATAATATTTGTGTTTCAGAATGTTAAATGTAACTAATCTGTACTTTAGTTTAGGTGCATCGTTTCAAATTCTACATACAATTTCATACAATTGATCAACTAATTGATATTCGGAAGTGTTAAGGAACATGTCAGTTGTTTTCGTATTCACGACATCCAGTTATGTCTCTGACATTACCCAACCGCCTTTTTTATGCGGAGGATACGTACCGCGTGAAAAAATTACTTAAAAACCCCTACGTACCTCTGTGAGGATAACTATCGAGAATATTCTCGATTTCTTCGCGTTTCGCCTTCGGCTTATCAGTGCTTAAAGCAGTTTAAATTGAACCGCCATCTCCGCCTAACAGTTCAATTTGAACCCCTAAGCAGACGCAAGGTCCACACTATTTATGTGACCCTTTAAGGATATGACACTAGGTGTCATATCCTATCTGACGTCTCGGACGAAAACGAATGACGACCGACTACTGGCCGCCGCAGAATTTGAACATTTAGGGGTTTTTTGGTTTGTACGTAATGTACATATTAATTTTCGATTTCATCGCGTTTCGCCTTCGGCTCATCAGTGCTTAAAGCAGTTCAAATTGAACCGCCATCTCCGTCTAACAGTTCAATTTGAACCGCTAAGCAGACGTCAAATAAATAGTGTGGACTTTGCATCTGCTTAGCGGTTCAAATTGAACTGTTAGACGGAGATGGCGGTTCAATTTGAACTGCTTTAAGCACTGATGAGCCGAAGGCGAAACGCGAAGAAATCGAAACTAAATATGTACTTTACGTACAAACCAAAAAACCCCTAAATGTTCAAGAGAATATTCTGTAAAATTTTTGAATCGATTGGACACTTTCGTGGGAATGTCGCCAAGCCGCCATTTTGTTTTTAAATTTTTAAAACTGATCATGTTTTTGTACTTAAATATATATATTAAAAAGTGCTTTTTGCAAAATTCGGATTACTTCATTTTTTTCGGATGCCAAAATAATTCCCCAAATAAGTCCTTCTCTTTTTTTCTACAGTGGTGCAACCCCTTAAAAAATTCACATAACTTTTAAAGTTCGCATAAAAATACCGCATGACTATGAAAAATCTCATTAAAAAGACCGCATAACTTTGAAAATTCGCATAAAAAACACATAACTTTCACAGTGAAAAAGTCACGTAACAAGAAAGTGCATAAAACATCGCATAAAACATTTCAAAAATCTTGGACAAAAGCAGCTAAATCGGTTGCAGAGCAATCGACACAGACCTTAATGGCAGAAATAAACTCAAAGGTTCGTACAAACCTTAGACCGTCACGAAAACAAACCTGAGATGGTCACGGTAAGCAAGGATGCCTTTTATCGATTCAGAGACCGCTCTCTAGTAGCTTTTTACACAATTCAATCAGAGAGACGGATATCATCTCAGGAACCAAAAAACATGGTTCGTTTAACATAGAATGGACACCAGTTCGAGAGCGAATTTCTCTCGATGACCCGTCTGAGCATCACGGGTTAGCACGCTGCTGTGAGGATTCGCTCTGAAGCAATAAACGTTCGCTCATTCTCGTTTTGCTATCCGATTCTGTATGGGCAGTGTGCATTTTACTATTGCCGCTTATTTTAACTATGTACATTTAACCTTCATATAAGTTGTGTATAGTTGCGTTTTGAAATATTGCAACTTAGTATGAGAATCATCAAGTTGAATCTTCGATTCGATTTTCTGCGATAATTGTCAACTTGCGAATTTCTCGTGGTAAATTACATACAGCGCTGACCATTGCAAAACTGTATCTATTTTGGTAAGGGCCGTGAAATACTCAGAATATGAGGTGGAGCAAGAAAATGTAGAAAAAATCTCTCACGGTTCATGCATTGAGAGGCAGCGAGTTTTTGTAGCATTATCTACCAGATTGACGATGTTGTATACGATGTAGAGAAATATCTAGCCGCTCTCTGCCAAATTATCGACAATCAGCAACATTGACGGTAAACTTGAGGGTAAATGAGCCGAACATATACTTAATAAATAATCAAAAATAGATGCTTCGGCCTATTCAAATAAACGTGATTAATCCAGTTTTATGTTCGTAGTTTTTAAATATTAATATTTTCATTGATTGTGAAGACTGCTTCTATACATGCTGAGAATAAAATAAATAAATAAAATAGCTTGAGCGACCACCCCTGTTTGCTACTCCGTTACAGATCGGAATTAGCTGAAATTGTACAGGGAGTTTCTAGATGATCCGACCTGGGACTGGTAAATCATCCTTCAATGTACATCTTCTGGTAATCCCAGAATTCATTGATCAGTACCGGCGCCGGCCAGGCCCGAACGTAGATCGTCTAAGGAATGGGAAGGGATGTTAGTCCAACACTTGTTGTTACTAGAGGCCGTATATACTACTGCGCACTCCACAAGTGTCACGGGAGAAGGATAATTTTTAGTAAAAATTTCAATATTGGTTTCGCGCGCGACTCAGTATGTTTCGGTTTCAAGATGCTCGGATGCACCACTAAACTCACTCACTTCCCGAGTGAACGTTTCAACAATATCCTATATTGAAGTCCCGGGAAGTCTTGATTCACATCTCTTATTCGAGGAAACTGAAGAAAAATTTGCAACACTATCGCGTAAAGAATAAAAACTTCCCTATTTTTTATAAATGAAATTACAAAATAAACGAGTGAATAGGATTTAGACAAAATAGTTGATTCATTACATTGACATATTCTAAACAGTTGTTATAAAATCATTTTAAATCACCAAATAATGGTCAACAGATTTCACGCGCGTCTTGATTCTGTATTATTTCCGCTTTATTGTTTTAATTATTTATTAGAATTATTAATTGGCTATATTGGTAGATCTGGACAGCCGGCTACCGAGAAAAATATTAATTTATTGTTTGAAATATTAATATCAAGTGTTTTTGTACTATGTATTCAATATACCGATATATGTTATCTCAGTTATTAACTTTGTAATATCAACGGATTTGCGCAATAGTTGATTTTTATCATTCAATTTCTAATTCTGAAAGACAATTAATAACATGGATGAAGAAAACATTCCAAATAAAACTTTTCTACGAAGCTAGATGGAAATTGATAGGTTGAATGAAGAGATAATTTAGTAAAATAGAGTAATCAGAATTACAACCTTGAAAATATCTGATAACTGAAAGGAAAAAGAAACTCCTGCAATTGTCGCCTTTTACGACATGGAAGCAGGAACCCAGTGGATCTATTCTTGGTTCATTTTTTTTCCGCCGGATTCCACACTGCATCTAGGCTGGTGCTGTCCGGAGAGAGCTAATAGGTACTATCAATCTCCTAGTGGGCCCCAGCCCCCTGTAATTCAGATAGTTCAATTATTGGTACTAAAATTTTGTAACGTTTCTTAATATGCAGAAAAAATAATTAACACAAAACGTATCAAGTTGTAAACAACACACTTTTTTGGAACGTAATATTGCTATCTGAAATAAGTTGCACATTTTTCTATGGGTTCTATGATGAAGAAGGTGTTTAAAACTTCAAGTTGGGGTCTTGAACAACCCTCACAGTTGAATCGGCACACGCAATGCACAACAGTGAATTTATGATCATCTTGTATCCACTTTACCTTCCGTGGCCACTCTCGCCTATGATTGAATCTGGCCATCCACGACCAACAATAATTTGCGTGGTAACGAGCTTTACGATGCGAATCAAGTCTCGATAAGTATATACCTGATAGCATGTAAATGCAAGAGTTAGCTGCATTTTGCTTATTGCCACTTAATTTATGTTATTCATTTTCTTCTGACTTCCGGACATGTTTACGAGCTGACCATATATGCTTTTGCACTGACGTTTTCATCTGAAATCAGCTAAAGATCGCATTTCGCAACTCGTTCGACAGACAGCGTGTTTTATTGTTCTTTGTCAGTACAACAACCACTCTCATTCCGATTTAATTTGTTCTTTGTACTAGTAATGCCGCACTAAATTTCTGCGAATGGAAGTTTCATGTTTCGAAAACAATTGTATAAAAAGTAAGATGTTAAATGTTTTGTAACAAAAATACGCATTTACGACTGTTAATATTATACTTCCTAAACAACTGATTAACTATATTATGCAGTTACCATGGAACTCTGCAACACTGTTGACAGTTCGCTTGATGATAATTTTTCATGTGGCTAAAATTATTTGTCGCCCTTATTATCTGATCAAGGAACTGATATCGTAATCTAGAAGTCATTACCCTCACCGCGAACGATCGATGTTGGGACAGGGAACGATTCGAAAATAGCTCAGTATTTTCGAATTTATGCATATATCGTCGCCTTTATGCGAAAATGATGGAAATTGATGGAAATTATACCGATTTCAAATTGGCCTCGGTGCGGTCATTTGCTCTTTCTCGATGATGAACAGGCGAACCTGCAGCCTCAAAATGCGAAGAAGACCGTACTCCAAAGGACTGGGTTCCGATATTTTCATTCCATAATTGAACCTTTCCGAACAACTGCCTTGGGTCTGCAGAATCTGACCGTGCCGGAGCTTTCCTGGTCGACAATGTTGTGGTTTATCAACGCCTCTGTCCCTATCACCCTCGTTCTTACTGATACAACCAGCAGGATGGACAACAATAAGAAGCCTCAAAACAAAAACATTCAAGTTTTGCACACGGAATAAATTAGACATCCCACAATGTGCTCCTCGGGCAAGTTACACGGGAAGCGGACAGGTTTGGCAAAACACCACCACCGTGCCAAACTTGGTCCGATGTGAAGCTTCCATGTCCATACAAAATGAGAAAGAACGGTGTTTTCAGCATCTCCACGTCAGAGGAATTTCAAAATACGTACCTGCACCCATTGAAATCTAATGCCCATGCTGGTCGCATGCACGATGAGAATTCCTCCGAGGATCGAGCTGATGATGGATGGATGGCTCGCGAACTGGTTCTCATCAAAATTACCAAAGTGAACTTGATTTACACATGTATGGCTATTCCCTTGAAGTACACATTTCACAGAGCCCCGAAGGATGATGGGTGAAAATTTGGACAGGTTGAAGCTTCACTGTTGGTAAAATTATGTTGTCTGGTATGCTTCGTTGTCGAACTGCAGAGCTGCACAAAAACCGCTGCCGGATGGTAGATGAAACTTTTTCGGCTGGGATGGGGATCATAATTTATTTCGTTATTCGCCAGTTTGTCTGCCATCCCGGATATAGAACCGATGCAACGCGCTGACTGGTTTCAGCACAGCGACAACGGTCACGAAACAAGTTCTTGAAAATTGGAAAAAAGTAAACAAATACTTGTTACATTATAATTGATCGGAAGAATTTTCAACCTGTAAAACTACTATAGTTTAAGTCAGTTGTGCTACTAATACCGTTATTTATTGTTTACCAAAACGTCATATTAAGCGGGGTGAAAAGTAATCAGCTTGCGAAAGGAAAAAAAGGTATTTGAAGTTTTTGTTATTTATTTTATACAATGTATTACAGCGTTTTTCCAACTTTTTGATACCGCCGCAAATACTTCAAAATAATATTGATAAGCTATCAATCGAGACTTGGGAACAGAGATTCAATGGGAGCTAAATCGGGCGAATAAAGTGAATGAGGAAACAAACGGATTTCTAAATCGTAGTTTTATCCATGATTGCGAAGCATTTGTCTACCAGAGCATTATTTTTCGTTATCATGCGACACCAAGTATTTTGACCTTCAATCCAATAATGCGCAGTTATTATCACTGTTGATCAGTTTTTTTTCTTTTTCGTTCGGGTTGATATAGGTGTACGGATCGGGGTAGGGTTTGAACCCGACAGGTTCGAATATGGCTCGGCAAAGTTTTCTTTTTTTCTAATACAGCACAGGTCGAGTTCAGGAACAAAATGAAAAAAAAATTCTGGTACGGGAGAAGATTAATATCTTTAATCGGGTATGGGTCGGGCTCGGGAGTAGGAATTTGGATACCAGACCATCTCTAGCACTAACCCTGTTCTCTGGCATGTAATATTAGATCCAGGTTACATCAACAGTTACCAATTTGCCCCAAAAGTTCTCCCAAAGTGTGTTCGTTATCCTTCCTTCTGGCTGTAGTCAGTCAGCGCGGTATCCAGTGGAAAAATAAAGACTGTCCCAGAAAGTATGGACGCAACCAAAAACCGCTGCCCTTTCGCAATGGTTCAGAATCTGTCCATATTTATGGCTGCGTCCTGTTGTTTACACTCTTCTCTAACCACTTGTGCAGTTGTTTATTCGTTGTCATTAGTTTGTTTCGAAATGCGTGGACTTTCAGCAGAACAAAGTCGAAAAATTGTGTACAAATGGTGCACAGAACGCAAACTGTCACTGAGAAAGATAGCAAAAATGGAAGGAGTAAGTGAAAAAGCCATGGGAAATGCAATCAGGAAGTTCGGTGAGGATAACACCTTTGAGGATAAACCGAAAACGGGTCGAAAAAAAGGTCCTGCTAACCCTCAGTAGGATAAACGTATACTGAAGGCGTTCGAGCAAAAGAAGGAGGTTTCAGTTCGGGATGTGGCCAAAAAAGTGGGCACTTCAAAGTCAAATGTTCTTCGTACTAAAGAACGTTTGAATCTTCGAACCTATAAGAAGCAGAAACAACAAAAACGTAGTCCGAAACAAGAAGCATCGATCAGGCCGAGGGTTTGAAAGCTGCACAATACGATTCTTGCTGGAAATTTGAACTGCATAATCATGGACGACGAAACCTACGTGAAACTCGATTACAAATCCTTGCCGGGACCACAGTGCGAGAAGGGCATGTGTTAAACCAGTCCGAGACATCGATTGAAGTCGAAAAATTTGGTAAGAAAGCTATGGTCTGGCAAGCAATTTGTAGGTGCGGTAAGATTTCGAAACCCTTCATCACCACTGCTTCAATGAACAGCGAAATATACATCAAGGAATGTTTACAAAAACGACTTCTACCCATGATTCGAAGCCACAAGGATCCTGTTGTCTTCTGGCCAGATCATGCTTCTTGTCACTACTCGAAATCAACGGTAGAATGGTATACTACCAAAAATGTCACGTTCGTCCCAAAAGACATGAATCCACCAAATTGCCCACAACTTCGACCAATTGAGGAATTTTGGGCATTAACGAAGGCACATCTTAGGAAACATGTCTCGGCAGCCGAAACCATTCAACAGTTCGAAAAAGAAAATGAAAAAAGTGTCAGAACTTGTCGCCAAGAAGTTGTACGGAATTTAAAGAGGAACGTTCGCAAGAAGGTGCACCAGCTAGTCTACGATGGCTAAGTAGCAAATGTTGAGAATAATATTCTGTTGTTGTAGTCTAATATTATCAGTATATCGAATAAAATTTGAATATCTAACACTTGTGAATTATTTACAGCGAAATCAAAGTGCGTCCATACTTTCTGGAACAGTCTTTATCACGACACATTCCGTGAAACAAATGACTTTTTGAACGTTCAAAACATCGAATAGACGCGCCATCCGACATATATCCCCTATGACTTCTTGTTAATCTCACACGTCAGAAAAAGTGAGTGGTCAACATTTTTTGACGCCTGAAGAAACGATTGATATGGTCCAAACGCATATTTTGGAGATTACACAGAGCAAAACAATTGTTCCTACTGCGTTGTAACATCACTTTTATACCACCATTTCTTCTTAGCCTAAATCAATGCTTCAGTCTTAGCGATGACCTTATTTTTCCATTCTTTTTTTAAATCTGAGAACAGGAAATAGTCGCAGGGAGCTGAAACTGGCGAATATGGTGAATGCAATAGCAATTCGAAATTCAATTCATGGAATTTAGTCCTCGTAACGATAAGTTGTTTCCAATCAGGGGTGAGAAAATGTTTTGCAAACAATTTTTTAATACTCAGGTGCTTTGGTGCACTCTAGAATTCAGCATACATGTCATTAATAGTTGATTCATTTTGAACAGAGCCTGTATGTATAACCATAACATTACTTGCACAGATTTTTTTTTGTCATTAAAATACAGTGATTTCTTTTTACTCCATTTTCTAATTTTTCGAAAGTTCCGTTGCTGAAAACAAATTAACTTACTCGTTATTGAATCAAATACCATAAACATTTGGCAGATGACATCTGGATAATGTCTTTATTGGACGCTAAAGGGATGTTTTATTTGTGATGCCATTTGTTTGCCAGATCGGAAACTCGACAGACGTGCTACCTTCTTCATTGCAGGTAAAGTGCTTCAGAAATTAAATCAATTGTCTACAAAAGTGTATTGAACATTATGAAGAATATACTGCAAAAAACACTGAGTGCTTTTTTATAAAAAAAAACCCGTTGTATTTTATTGTTCACCCAAAATCTCAACGAACACCTCTCGTAAGTTTTAACCTCTAATTTGAAATGAAAATGATTCCCAGAATTTAGACATGATCACTTTCTAGTATGTTCGGATTGATCATGTGCAATCTACTAGCCATTGTCTAAGTTAACATTGTCTTTTTTACCGTGAATGTGTTTTCGTTATTTTGCACTAGAATCAAGTCTGATCAAATTTGATTCTGATTCAGGAATCAGAACAAATTGGCTCAAATGACACGTTCCCCTTGATATTTGGAGATTTGTGCCTTGCCATCAATATGTTTTTAGCATCATTTTCCCGATATATAAGAGGGAAGGATTGAAAGGAAATGGTAAGGGTTGGACTAGGAGGATGGGAAAAATTGACGACACAAAAACACATAAAAGCAGAAGTAAATTCTGCACCCCTAAGGGATGCTGAACAATCTGCTGAGGATCACATTTAGTGGAAGCAGAAGGAAATTCTGAACCTCTACGAGGTCCCGAACAGTCTGCTGTTAATAAAACCTCCAACCCCCGAGAGGATTTAGAGATCTTACAAAAGCGACACCATTCTGCACTCCCGGAAGAATGCAGAACGACTCGCAGTATGTACGAGCAGAAGTAAATTCGGTACCCCCCAGAGGATGCCAAACAATCTGCCAAACCCTATTTAAGGTGAATACAGAAGGGATTCATTCACTCCAGGAAGAACGATGAACCCTTCTGACTATAGCTCCTTACCACATTGGGTGAGAAACGAGAGAATATCCTTCAATTTTAGCTCCGCATACACAGACTCAACCATGTATGGAGAACCAAAAACCCGGATACGTAGCTGCGTCAATGCGGGACAGTTACATATCAGATGATATGAAGTACCATAATCGCATTCACACAAATCACACGAATAATACTCAGCACTTTGAATAGTAGCCATGTGATAATTGAGTTTGCAATGTCCAGTCAGAGCTCTGACCAGAACACTTCAATGATACTTGGAGAAATGCAGTAGACACTTTGACATTTTCAGATCTAAATCTGGTAGAAATGCTTTTGTCTGAGCGCAAGTTTGCAAGCTGCGCCAGTAGCTGGCATGTTTGGATGCAGCCCAAGAACGTATCTTGTGCTTTATCCAACTAGTTGAAAGTGGTAAAGCTGGTTCAGGACCAACGAAATCATTCGTTGCACCAGCTCTAGCCAACTCATCAGCCCATTCATTTCCAGTAATACCAGAATGGCCGGGTACCCATATGAAGTAAACAGCATTTGAAATGCTGAGGTCTTCAATTTGAGTTCGACATGCGATCACTAGATTCGACCGTGAGTCATTCGAACTGAGTGCTTTTAAGGCTGCCTGACTGTCGGAACAAAAATAAATACGTTTACCACAGATCCTCTGCTGAAGTGCCGATTGTACTCCACACAGAATTGCGTAGATTTCTGCTTGGAACACAGTACAGTATCTACCAAGTGAATGAGACTGCTCCAGCCTATTTCACGACAGTAGATACCAGCACCAGCACGACCATTCAACAGAGAACCGTCCGTAAAACAAACTATGTGTTCATCAAGTTGTCGTTCCAGACAACCAGACAATCATTCCTAACGAAGAGGATAGCTCACATTGAATGTTTTAAAAGGAAAACTGCATGTGAGAGTTAGGTCACTAGGAGCGAGTAAATACTCATCCCACGGAACAATTTGAGACCACAAGCGAGTGTGACTGGTAGCATATTCTAATGGGTTACTGTTCCAAAGCCCTGTAACCCTAAGACGGTATGCACAAGATAATGCTTCTGTTTTAGGAACACATGTAGTGGTTTAATGCACAGTAGCGCCTCTAGAGCAGCAGTAGGAGTTGTCGTGAATGCTCGTGTCATCGCCATTAGGACCATCCTTTGGAGATGATTTAGCTTTGACTGAACTGTCGCGACTTCTCCTTTCTGCCACCATACAAGACATCCATATGCTAAAATTGGTCTAACGATAGTTGTGTAGATCCAATGAATATATCTGGGTTTGAGTCCCCATGATTTTCCAAAAGCTCGTCTGCATTGGCCGAAAGCCATGCAAGCTCTTTTAATCCTGAAATCAATGTGAGCAGACCAATTCAGTTTTGAGTCAAGAATAACCCCGACGTATTTAACTTGATCGACCACAGTGACCCCTGAACCAAAGAACTGCAACGGACGAGCTCCTGTAATTATCCTACGATGAGTGAAAAGCACCATTGATGTTTTGCCCGGATTTACAGATAATCCAACCTGACAACACCATTGTTCAACAGATCGCAGAGCTTGCTGCAATAAATCAAAGAGAGTGTTAATGCTTATACCGGTCATCAATATATGATAATCGTCGGCAAAACCATAAGTCGGAAATCCAAGGTTATTAAGTTTCCTTAACAAACTATCAGCGACTAGGTTCCATAAAAGTGGGGATAGTACACCACCTTGAGGACACCCACAGACACTCAGCTTTCTAATCTCTGGCCTGCCGAAGCGATGATCAAAGAAGTTGATTGCTAAGCATTGCGTGTATCCAGTAAGGGAAAAACCCAAGATATTCCGTTCACGACTGCAATGTTTAACCTCCTGCAGCCATTCAGCCATCGGCACGGAAATACACCTTGACTTAGGAGTTAAGTTAACATTGTCTTTTTTACCGTGAATGTGTTTTCGTTATTTTGCACTAGAATCAAGTCTGATCAAATTTGATTCTGATTACTTAATGGTATTGAACAGTCAAAGACAGTCGTTTAATAATTAAAATACGACCCTATTAATGTAAATCCACCGCAAGCGCAAACTGTTGGATTCTTCAAAATTAAATCAATTCTGTATAAAATGATCAAAACGACGTATGTAACAATGAGAGATTCTCTTTGTTTACTTTCTCTTTCGATTATTCCGAAATATTCCTGCTTTTTTCGGTAATTTCTTCAAAGCAGATTAAAAAATGATAGCTTTAGTTATTATTATCGGTAAATGATTGGAGAGAAGGATTGCTAAGAGTGCCGTAATAATCAAAAGAGAAAGTAAACAAAGAGAATCTCTCATTGTTACATACGTCGTTTTGAACATTTCATACAGAATTAATCATTTCATTCCCCGCAAATAGAGTTATCAAAGTTTGAGAATATTGAGTCTGTGCTCTACAACCTGCACAATTGCGTAATTAGTGTTACTATATTAATCATCTTAGCAATAACTGTCGTGGCGGCAAATATTGCCGGTCGGCGACACGAATAAGCCGACTCCGACACCATAAAGAACATAAATATTTACATATTAGCTGCAAGGTATCCCACCAGTCACTAACATTCTAATTCAAATTAATTGAAACGGTGTCTCCAGTGCGATGTTTTTCTTTGGAAGAAGAATTGAAATTACACTTTATGATCATTATTCGCAAATGTTTCAATGAGCGATGTCATTACAAATGGAGTCCAAGTTTATATTGATGAATGTTTTCTCTAAACAGTCCAATTGGAAAAGATGGATAATAATAGTGAGAGCAGCTCGACAAACGAAGAGATCATTATTTATCTGCATAAATATGTCTATTTTGCTACACCGTCAATTATAGTTCAGCCAGCTAAGAAGCAATTATACCGCCATGCGTGTTTACCGTGCTCTTTTGAACCACTTACCAGAGCAGTGGCTTGAAAACCACACTGATTGTGAAGTGCGGAAAATTGAAACTTCTCCTTAACCGTTGGACGCTAATCCAAAGTGCAGTTCCTAATAAATTCGCCCCAACGAATATAGTCATATAGATATGAAAGCATGCGCAGTCCGTTGAATGCAACGCCCAAGGCACGATCCGACTCATGCAATACTTCACCTTCGGTCGTTCGGTTGGCCGTTTGGCTTCTTGGCGAGAAATGTTATCGGCACTGTGTCCCACCTGGACCACCTTTTGCCCACCAGCTAAGGTCATCGAATGAAACGCAAGCCCTGGTCTTCTTGGTAAATAAATATGCATCTAGCGACGATAGCGGAGGAGTGCATTCTGATTTAGCAAAGAGACGAAATTAAATGTAAACTTTAATAATGGAAATTGTGTCTAATGAGAATGCTAAGAAAGCTTTGCTCACCAACTGTTTCGCTAATTTAATAATTTATAAAAATAACGTATTCTTGCCGGTCTATAGAGAAGGAAAATGTGTGTCTTTTAATGGATTAGCTCGGCTGGCTGCCATACCAAACAATAAATCAATTTACAAGTTATAATTTATCATTATCTCGAATAAGCGGGGCGTAGAAAAATTAGCCCATCGGCTCATTGGTCTACGGGTGACCACGCGGTCGTGCCAGGCATAGGTCTGCGTTCTTCGTCTGCATACAATATGTGCGGATATGTTGAGGGCATTTGAATTAATTTCTTCTTTCGGATGCGTGATAGTTTATCGGTTGACATTAGATTTCTCTCCATTTGCCAGTATATTCCGACAGTTTGGGATTGTAGGAATGTGAAACTTTCCTACCCGTCTGCTAATACGGAGTCAAACAGTGGCCCATCGATGGAAACGAAAACAATGGACTGCGAATCGAAGTCTGGTGTACTCCAAGAATGCAAGAATTAAAACTTTTTCAAGTACTTCTGTTTCGGGGGATTATCGACTGTCGCTAATAACCACCAATGTCAGGAGACGTTCTGGTAACACTAATCGGAATCTCACATTTGTCCCATATTTTTAAGGTTTTTCAAGCTATGTGGGACAATATGTCTACTCTGAAATGAGACGATTGGTGCTCGAGAAACAATGATGGGAATGTGATTTTCCCAGACACCTTAATTGATTGCCAAATAAAAAGTTATGACCGATTCCTCCAGACCGTTTATCTGGAACTTACTTTGAAGCAAATAATTTGAACAAACGTATGCGCGGTTAGTCGTTCCACATCAACAAGGTGCCAAATCCAGCCAAAACAGAACGGAATTATTGTATTATTTGAGTGAATGTAATTCATGTTTTTCCAGGAAACAAAAGTTTCCCATTTATGTGCAAGAGATCTCAGTTTCCTAACTGATTATTTCTGTTGCGATGTCATTCCGGATGTGATGATGACCTGCGACATATATTTTGGCGAACTTCAATTTCTTGACGTATTTAAAAGTCTCTTCCATTTTTACGTTTTTCGTATATATAAAAAAAAGGTATAGAATTCGCTCAAACTTTAGACAAATTTTCCGAGGCCCGGAGGACCGAGTGTCATACAACAATCGATTCCGCTCGACGAACTGAGCAAAGGTCCGTGTGTGTCTGTATGCGTGTTGTCAACAAAGAGATCGTAATCTCAGAGATGACTGGACCGATTTTGATCAAACTTGTAGCAAACCAACGGTCAACTATGCGTAAACTTTGCACCCCCCCCCGAGGAATGGTAGTTCGAAGCACCTTCTTCCCCCGCAAAGATATCCACAAAGCCACCTGGAGATCACCTGATCAACATACGAAAAATCAAATCGACCACGTTCTCATCGACGGGCGATTCTTCTCCGACGTCATCAATGTCCGCACCTACCGCAGTGCCAATATTGATTCTGACCACTACCTTGTCGCGGTTTGTATGCGCTCAAAACTATCGACGGTGCACAATACACGTCGCACAGGAACGTCGGGACTCAATCTCGAGCAGCTACGTAGCATTCGTACTGCAGAGGAATACGCGCAACAACTGGAGCTAGTCCCGATCAGATGAGTTTATCAAAATTGTATCAAATTTTGATTTTATAAATGACACAAAATCCATCCGAATTTGATATAAATTCACTATGGATAGTTGTTAAAATATCAAGATTTTATATCAAACATTTGTATTAACTGTATCTGATTATATCTAAGATAATTTTTATGTGAAATAATATTGTTAAATATTAATTGGTTTGAAATTGTGTATTGTAAATTACAAGTTGTTATTGTTCCTCAGCTTGCCGATCTCCTCAATTATCTCCGACAGATCAGGGGCTGGGAATCTGTCGTCGGCTGACCGTGCACCCAGATTGATTCCTGTACCGTTCTCTGTATCTTGTGCTTCGCCATTCAGATGCTCGTCATAGTACTGCTTCCACCTGTCGATCACCTCACGTTCGTTCGTGAGAAGGTTACCACTGGTATCTCTGCACATTTCGGCCTGTGGCGTGTAGCCTCTATGTAAGCGGTTCGCCTTCTCATAGAATTTCCGTGTGTCATTTGCGCGGTACAGCTGTTCCATCGCTGTTCTACAAAAAGGGCGATAAGCTTGACTGTTGCAATTACCGCGCAATCACTTTGCTGAACGCCGCCTACAAGGTACTCTCCCAAACCCTTGGCCGTCGTCTATCACCAATAGCTAAGGAATTCGTAGGGCCGTTCCAAGCGGGAATAACACTATTAAATATTAGTTTTTTGTAGTTGGTGTCTTCACAAAAGTTGTTTGTTATCAAATGGCGCTCCTTTTGATATGAAATATTACTAGGGTGGCCCTTATTTAGATTGAAATCTGAAATCTAACTTTTTTAATTGAGCTCAAAAATGATTTTATTGTACAATAAAGTTGTAGGAAATTTTATTTTGAGCAACTTTGCTGAAAAAAGCATCTCTCTAGCTTTTCATTTGACCGAGTTACATCAATTGTCCCGGGTAAGAGTAGGGTGGCTTCCGAAAAATCGATTTTTTTGTTCTAACTTTTTTGTGAAACGTTCTATGTAAAAGTTGTCTTCAGAAGAGTTGTTGAAATAAATATTGCGCATAATTTTGCTGAGTGAAGCTTTTTCATATGAGCTACCAGTAAAAGGTTATGATTGTTTTTTCATCAAAAACTAGTCAACCTTCAAACATCAAAATTCATTAGATGCCAGATCGATAAAAATGTATCCTATGCGGCTACTGAAAGTTCATAATAAAAGTAAACATTTAAGAGAAAATTGGGAGGGTGTTTTTCTTTTAACTCATTTAAATTAGTCTTAAAAATACCTTGAAAAAACTCAGAAACATTGCATAACTCTTAAACGCCTTAACGTATCAACATACTTCCTTCAGCAAAATAATAGTATCAAGTTAGCCCTACAAGTTTCCCATACATTGTCCATTCGAGAACTGAGACACACAAAAACTACAGCCGAAAATAGATTTTTTGCTGAACAATTTTAATTAATTTATTACCAAAATAACTTATTCAGTTGAGCTTAAGCAACAGAGACACTGAGTAATATGGTTATTCCGAAGTAGAGGCCATGATAAATACATCAACAGAAATTTTCTTTATCTTGACAACCAAAGCTCAAACAAGCTGGTTCAAGTTAGTGAAACGCAAATATTTTTATCCAAATCGTACCGAGAAGCCTTTTTTCTCATCCACTTGTGTACCGAATAGCCTGTGACAACCGGAAAACGACGCACAAAGAGTTTTGGTTAGAATAAATACAATCTACTCATTTTAACAAACTAATGATTTACTTGGGTTTCAGGAAGTGCTTTGTGTTACAAAAAGCTAACGGATTTAATGATTGCTGGTAGAAGTAATAAGGACATTTTACAGTATATCATTCAAGAATTGCGTATGAAAACCCCCACCTGGCGTGTTAGCAAACTGAACAAGACCGTGAAGGGAAGGGACACAAATATAAAAACTGCGTTTAGAGAACATTTGGGCCTACGTATCGGTGAGCCATTGCCATCAGGAGCTACTTCCAACGACGGAAACACGGCCCGGAAATTTTTCAAGAAGTGGAAAGAAACAGCAGATATAACAGGCCTTGATGAAGCACTGTTGGAAGGATTTCACGTTGTTCTCAGTGTAATCAATAGCCGATAAAATAAACGTCGACGAATTCCAAAGTTACACTGAGAAAATACGAGCGTTGTATGTATCGTTGTATGGCTGGTATCCACTATCACCAACTGCTCATAAATTGTTGATACATGGAGCCACGATAATTAGACACGCAATTTTACCTATTGGTGTGCCTAGTGAAGAAGCTCAGGAGACTCGAAATAAAAGTATCCGGAACTTCAGAGAGCACCATGTTAAAAAATTCAGCAGAATCGCGAACATTGAAGATGTTTTTAAAAGGCTGCTGTTACCTTCAGACCCTATCTTGGCATTGTCGAACAAACAAAATAGGAGAAGTTCAGAAGACTTACCCGAACAAGCAAAATGTTTAGTTTTAGATAATAATTAGAATACTTCATTGCTTAATTTATTCAATACATACCAAACCGTAGTCAACTGTTGTCTTATGTTTTATTTTGAATGTTAACGATACGATCATTACGATAACGGAAACAAAATCAATTGAATCAGTTATTTTGGTAATAAATTAATTAAAATTGTTCAGCAAAAAATCTATTTTCGGCTGTAGTTTTTGTGTGTCTCATTTCTCGAATGGACAATGTATGGGAAACTTGTAGGGCTAACTTGATACTATTATTTTGCTGAAGGAAGTATGTTGATACGTTAAGGCGTTTAAGAGTTATGCAATGTTTTTGAGTTTTTTCAAGGTATTTTTAAGACTAATTTAAATGAGTTAAAAGAAAAACACCCTCCCAATTTTCTCTTAAATGTTTACTTATATTATGAACTTTCAGTAGCCGCATAGGATACATTTTTATCGATCTGGCATCTAATGAATTTTGATATTTGAAGGTTGACTAGTTTTTGATGAAGAAACAATCATAACTTTTTACTGGTAGCTCATATGAAAAAGCTTTGCTCAGCAAAATTATGCGCAATATTTATTTCAACAACTCTTCTGACAATTTTTCCATAGAACGTTTCACAAAAAAGTTAGAACAAAAAAATCGACTTTTCGGAAGCTACCCTACTCTTACCCGGGACAATTGATGTAACTCGGTCAAATGAAAAGCTAGAGAGGTGCTTTTTTTAGCAAAGTTGCTCAAAATTAATTTTCCTACAACTTTATTGTACAATAAAATCATTTTTGAGCTCAATTAAGAAAGTTAGATTTCAGATTTTAATCTAAATAAGGACCACCCTAGTAATATTTTATATCAAAAGAAGCGCCATTTGATAACAAACAACTTTTGTGAGGACACCAACTACAAAAAACTAATATTTAATAGTGAAAATATTTTTGTCACGCTAATTTCCCGTTTCAAACCATGGTGCAACGTACTCACGCATAACCTATTCATTGACTTCAAAGCGGTATACGACACAATCGATCGAGAACAGCTATGGCAGATAATGCACGAATACGGTTTCCCGAATAAACTGACGCAATTGGCCAAAGCAACGATGGATAGAGTGATGTGTTACATCCGAGTATCTGGGACGCTCTCGAGTCCCTTCGAATCTCGGAGAGGGCTTCAATATTGCCCTGGAAGGTGTGATTCGAAAAGCGAGGATCGACACGAGTGGCACGATCTTCCGAAAGTCCGTACAACTTTTTGGCTTCGCTAACGATATTGATATTGTGACACGTAACCTTGAGAAGATGACGGAAACCTACATCGGACTGATCGGACTAATCGGACTGGCCATAAATGCGTCAAAAACAAAATACATAAGAGGAAGAGGCTCTAGAGAAGAAACACTACGCCTCCCACCACGAATATTGATAGACGGTGACGATATCGAGGTGGTTGACGAGTTCGTGTTGACAGCTAAAATCGGACGTCTACGATGGGCTGGGCATATCATAAGGATGTCGGACGACAGCCCAGTGAAAATGGTTCTTGAATCTAATCCGACTGGTACAAAAAGAAGAGGAGCGCAGCGAGCAAGGTGGATCGATCAAGTGGAGGGTGATCTCAGAAGCATCCGTGCCTTGAGTGGCTGGCGACGAGCAGCCATGGACCGAGTTATGTGGAGACGTATGCTTGATACAGCAAAGGACACTCCAGGCCTGTAGCTGATAGGTAAGGTAAGTAAACCGCAAATGAAAGGTCTTCCCGTCACCCTGAACGCTATTTAATGGTTTCAAGATCGGATGTTTACGGTAATAGCTGTCCAACAAGCCATAGATTGTCAAAATCCGTCCATCTTTAACGGAGATGTCGATATTTTTGTGAACGCAACTTTTCGCCGTAGTTGAAGTTTTATGCGTTTGATGATAAAACGATGTTTCGAAGCAAAATGAAAAACGATTTTCAATACTGTTTTATGCAAATGTTTCTTAGCACGTGAAAGACTATGCACAACACTCTTATTCATGACGTTCATATATGACACACACACAAACATTTTGCATTCTCGACGAACTGAGTCGAATGGTATATGACACATGGCCCTCCAAGCCTCGGTTCAAAAGTCGGGTTTCACAGTGATTGCATAACCTTTCTATATGAAAAAGACAAAAACAAATCATTTTGCTAGTAGGTAGCTGAACCGATTTCATCCATCTAACATTCCCATGAAAGATCTTGAGGTCTATAAAAACTGCTTGTTTTTTAATCAGATTCGACTTCCGGTGCAGGATATACAGGATGACTAGTATAAAAATTTCACATAAAATTATCGAGTTTGTCGGGTTCACAGATTTTGAGAGTCGAAGACCAAATAAACTTATTTTAGTTTCAACGGTATTCAGTCTTCGATCCCGGAAGGTACCCAAAAATTTTATGTGGAACGCACTACAATTTCTCTAAGATGGCTACACTAACTTCCAAAAATTTCGAATCTAATGAAATGGTTATCAATCCATTAGGCGAATTTAACTACGCGGCTACGGTTCTGATTTCCGAATTCCGTTTCCGAAAATATCGGGAATAAAGAAGTTAAAATAAGGGCAAAACGAATTTAATAACCAAAAATTCAAATTAAAATAAACTTCTGGTCCCTTACGAAATTGGTGAATTTTATCCGATTCCGACTTCCAATTTTGAAATTATAGTGTGACGAGTGTCGATACCAAAAACTCTTCAAAGTTGGGCTCAAAACTATTTCAATTTATGGACATACGAAATATTTTTCCAAAATTTTAATTACAATTCATTTAAAACGACGGACAATCAAATCATTTACATGAAAACTAAACACAACGAAGAATATTCACGCGAAAAACACATACTGATTGATAAAAAAGGTATCATCTCACTGCTAGGTTAAGAACACTTTTCTCATCCAAATACCGTATAATATTCCATTCCAGGGAGCTGTTTAAAGTCAGTTTTGATGTAGATTTCATATTTTCACGCAATCAAACTTCGTCAGTATCTACCCGTACAGCTTCCAAGATCGCACTCTGACCAGTTTGCTTAGCTTACCATCACGAGTTGGACCCAAACCCCAACTTGCTTTTGACATCTCTGACGCTGACTAATTTATTTTCGCCGTTTTTCCGTTTCGGTTTCTAGGAAATCAAGTCGACAACCAGTCTCCAAACCAGCATTATGATGTTGGCGACAAACGATCGCCATATCGGCGTGCGTGTCGTTCGAATTTTCAAAATAAGCAAGCGAAATTTTGCTACATTGCACCTTTTGCTTCACACCTGAAGAGCGAATGTCAAAATCAAGCAGTACGTGTGATGCCACGCACATACCATTTGGGGTACAGTTGTTTTAAGCACAATAAAAAAAATATATCATTCAAACTTATCCGAACTGTTTCGGATTTTGTGTCTGCTGGTTTACATTGTAAAAGTTTTCCTTTACCAATTCGTTATCGAATTCATGCTCTTGTAAAATAAAATAGTAAATGTCAAATGAAACATTGAGCTAGTGCCTTTAGCGAACTTTATGTAACATCGGCAAGAGACAATGTTACAACAATTACCAACTATGAATAACAGTTTCCGAGCTCAACTACTTTCCTCGTTCCCATCAGGTCTCGTTAGATCATCTCACCTAGTCATAACCTCTTCGAAACCAACTCGCTGCCATCGTTTTAGGATGCTTTACATATTCTATGGCTTTGTAACCTTATAAATTCAATCATAGCTATAAATCTTCCCCAATGAGACACGAGACAGACGACGAAAAACAAAAAGAACAAAACTCAAGCGAAGATAGCTGAAATGCTACCAACTGCTCCAATTGATAGCAACAGAGTCAAAAAATGACGTGATTGAAGCCACAAAACACATTTTAATGACTCACCTCATAAGCTATACGTTCTATTTTACCTGAAATGCGTTGCGTGCAACAGGCGGAAAAAGATTTATCTAAACTCGGTGCATCCTATTTCCACACCAACGTACCAAAATATCAGTATATTATATCATAATATCAGCAATTAAGGTTAATTAGGCATGTAATGAAATTATTAATTTCTCAAATTAGAAATCCCCTCTTTATCTCATACCCCGTCGGGTTGGGGTCCTACGGGCCGTGGATGCTACTCGGCTAGATGAAATAGAAAAAAATATAACAGCGAAACAGATGGCTGGTAGAGAAATCATCGAAGAGGTAAAACGCTTTCTGACGCTTGCGCGCTTTTAGTGATTGCTGCGGGCCGATAAAGATTATATGAAAAAAGAAAAAAAGACCCTAGGAGCGAGACCGCGGGAAGCAACCTGCTGTGCATTGGTGAGGTTGTGGTGATTTCTGCCGAGGCTGTTATTAAAGTGTTGGATTCTAATCGAATTGTGTACAGTCAACGATGTTATCCGATGGTACCGTTATTGGGCGCTACTTTTCATCCAGTGGAAACTCGTTTAAACTTGCAGAAACAGTCCCAGAAATAGTCAGCTGTGTTGGTGTTAGTATATATAACTTGGTACTCGATTTAATTAGAATTATATGGACAACAACATAGAGCAGCTTGTATTAGTAATACCCTTAATCATTTTTTGGGTGTTCATTTAACCATGCAAGGTCCTTCGCCGGGTGAGAACCCTTAATCATTATCAACGTCACCAATGACTACTTTTCAGAATGATTAACCATTTCAAACAGGATTATCTGACATTCTGGGCATCAATAAGGCATATTGATGAACTGTCAATAAGTATTCAACAACAGCTATTCCGCTAACATTTTTCCAACTAAGCTTGGCTAAATTGCGTTTGAAAAGTACATTTTAATGAAAAATATGTTGATTGCAAGTAATAGTATTGAGTTTTATCTGGATGCAACTTCCGGCTCTGAAACTACAAGTTGATAGGTATTAAGTATTTCAAATGACTCAAACAATGGTATGAAATCTTCGAAATTGATCTTAAGGGACGGGTAGGGTCTAACACTTTAGAAAAATCATTCATTTTTTTCTTTGTATTTTCTCATAAAAAAGCATTTCAAGAATATTCTGTGAAATTTTCAAGCCTATCGGAACAAAACTCAGCAAGTTATGGGCCTTTATCTTCGTTTATCTCATACTGCGAAGAAATAAGAACTCGGCGCATAGGCCCAAGACTTCGGCTTTGATTGACTTAAAAACTTGACAACACATTCTTGAAATGTTTCATTATAACAAATTATAAAAGGAAAAATATGATTTTTTGAAAATATTAGACCCTACGGGCTTCCTTGAGTAGTATATTGTTTCCATTGATTTTATAGACAAAAAACTTTAATCGCGTTTTTCTCGAAAGCAGGTTTTGAAAATCCGTGTCCATCATCATTCAAAAACTACTGCACCAATTTTGTTCAAATTTTGCATACACTTTCTACACATAAAAAACCAGACCCCGGTTCCGGAATTGCAGGGTGATATAAGTTAAAAATTTCAAACCATAGTACAAATAATGAGGCAAAAATGGAACAAGATCTTCGCAACTATTCAAAATTTAGTTGATTGTAAAACAAAACTAAATCTTGGTTTCACATTCCTATCGTGAAATTAGACCTTTTTCAATAGACTACAGCTACAGGTCAACCATGCAACTCCGCCATCGCCGAAGCAGAATGAAAGTCGGTTCTGGATTGATCGAGTTGGTCAAATCGGTCTGATGCGGGTTGACCATAAGAATCCTTCCTGGTCGAAGCTCGAACATAAGACAACTGGCTTGTAAGAGCATCGCCCTACCCCATTGAATTACCACTTAGGTCTAACCAAATAATTATGGTGCTGGAATCTAAATATGTGCGACGAATCTAAACATATAACATTGTAAACTAGGATTTCTACAATTTAAACGAAACCGGTTTAATTAAACTGCCTCTGCAAGCATCTTCCAGATAAGTATCTAACGGGGAAAACAGATTGGAACAATGACATGTAAATGCAACTAGGCAATGAAGACTGCGACAATGTGACCGATATATTTGTGACGCGGGCGTGTTTTTTTTTGTTTTGACTGTTTCCATTTAAGGACTCGAATGCTGTGGTGGCCAAGTAAAGCGAAGCATGCTTGGTTCTTCTACTCAATTAGGCCTTCTCTTCATGTGCAGGGTAGTTTATTTGACAAAGCAATTTCCCCGGTTAGGAACTAGCTATGGGTTCGTGTCCAAATCAGTACCAGATTATCGAGACATGACTCGAAGACGAAACGTGAACATATGAAAATGTTTTTGTGCGCCTAGCATAAATTTAGGGGTAAAATACTTTTCCCCCTTCTAATTACCACAATCTGTATGGCCAGCAAGCCGAAACTTGTTTCGTTCGAGACGCCAGTTTAGACGTTACACTTCTTGTGTAATAAAAAAGTGTCTTGCAAATAGCATTAACTTTATGTCTGGTCAGCGGATTATGTTGATCCGGGGGTTTGCGTCAGCAGTTCAACATAATATGCTGACGCACTAATGAGTCGAAGACGAAACGTAATCATATGAAGACATTTAAAGCTGAACAAGTCCCTTGAATAAATTCTCTATATAAAGAACTGGTTCAGATGCAATGTCATCATGAAAATAAGAACCACCTCAAACATCGTTTTCTGCCATCTACTCATGAAACCCGTTATTGTAAGGGGTTTTGAAGAATATTGTAATGGATTTTTGGGAATATCAATGAACCGGAAGTCGCCATCTTGGCATTCAGAACCACTTCAAACATCGTTTTCCGACATCTACTCATCAAACCCGTCCCAAAAATACCCATCAAACCCGTCCCAAAAATACCCATTCTTGGAATTCAAAACCACCTCAACTATCGAACCCCCGATTATTACGTAAATGGAGGTTTGAGTGTAACAGAGTTTTCAAGTGGACACGCAAACTTTATTTGATCATCTTTTTCGACGATAACCTTTTTAGACCTAACGAATTTTAAAACACGTATATGTTATTTAATTAGTTATTATTTATTAAAAATTGTGAAAATGTATTTATGTAAGACTATGAAAATGTATTTATGTAAGCATGTATGTTTGTGAAAAAGTAGAAAAGATGATGGGTTTTTGCGCGCATTTGAAGATTGCTGATTTTCAAATGGGCTTTTCCCACCCATACACTATTTCATGAAGACCAACATAGGTCAGATGGAAAATAAATAAATAAATAATATGGTAACCATTTGACTGAATGTAATGAAGCTTATTCGGCATGATCATTACACTTCAAATTTCCAGTCAGTTACGAATAATAATAGTTGCGAACAATGGTGTATGCTTTCTTTTTCAATCAGTCTTTGAAGACGTTTAAGCCTTTTCTTTATATAAGTATCTAAAAACATTACAATTCCTAAAGCTTATGGCACCTAATCATGAGGTAGTCAACATGATAAGTTTTTGTTGCACAGACTGGAAAAAAATCAACGGGATTTGAAATCACGACTTTTTGTTGAAATACCTAACAAAGTGTTTTGGACACTCGTTTCGTCAACTTCATATAGTATTGATTTCCACCATCTCTTCATCTCACAATTCAGTTTTCTTTAGTTTTCGCTTTAAATTTCTCAATATACCTCGATATGGCGAAATTGAGGGTAATCGGGCTTTAACGTGCTTTTACAATACCACTAACGTGTATCTCGACAGTGGAGTTTACCCAAACTTTGCAGGTCTTTTAAGTGCTTTGATGAATGGTAAAATGCGTTTTATCAGGTACTTTCCGGTGTAGAGATTTATGATTCTTAACTCATTTGTAACCAATAATTGAATATATCGTTCGCATTTGCAAATCCTTTGCCAAATCATATATTATTATCAGTAAAATCGAATTTATATTTTTTTGGATCTTCAAACCGTTTCCACATGATGATGATGTTGATGATCCGATTTAGCTCAAAGTTTGCATGAGGACATTTTTCGAGGTGCTTAAACTTTTGAGAACTAGCGCGTTACGAAATTAGAGGTGATCCCAAATTATTGGCACCCTTATATATAAGAGCGATAAAATTCAACGTATTTTGTCGGTTACGTCACTTATACAATCATACCGCCGGAACCAAAAGTTACAGCCATTTGATCTTTGAACTTGATGAATGGCTCGACAGTAGCTTTCAAATGAGCCTAAGTTTGATAAAATCGCTTCAGCAATCTCTGAGAAAAATGAGCGCGTTCAAATATCTTCGAAAAGCACACACACACACACACACACACACACACACACATATATATATATATATATATATATATATATATATATATATATATATATATATATATATATATATATATATATATACCTTATGATAAAAAAAGAACCGGAATTTTCATTTTAAAATTCCCGCGCTTGTCCAATCGGTAAACTTTTATTCTCTCAACGTTGGCAACACTTTTATACACATTCTGTCAAATTTTGACGCATATCGTACGATTAATTTTTGTTTGGCGTCTATACAAAGAAGTTGAAAAATTTTCGTGTGGCGATTTTTATAATGAATGAAAATTTAGAACAACGTGCGTGCATCAAATTCTGTGTTGCAAATGGATTTAAGTGTTCCGAAACGTTGAAAATGTTAGAAAAGGCCTTTGGTGAATCGTGTCAAGGAAAAACACAGGCATACGAGTGGTATGAACGCTTCAAAGGTGGTCGTACAAGCTTGGATCATAATGAGATCCCTGGCCGCCCAATAACACCTGTTACTGAAGAAAACATTGAATCGGCGAAGCAAATCGTGTTGCAAAATCGTTCTGTACTGATTAGAGAGATTGCTGTGTTGTTGGGCATCTCTTATGGATCAGCCGAACACATTTTAACTGATGTTTTGGGTTTGAAACGCGTCGCTTCTCGGCTGGTACCAAAAAAGCTGAATTTCATTCAAAATCAGCGTCGTGTTGATGTGGCCAAAGAGATGATTTTCAACGCAGATAGTGACCCCACATTCATCGAATGCATCATAACTGGTGTGGATCTATGAATGTGACGTCGAAACCGCACAGCAATCGACCGAATGGCGCTTCGAAGGCGAGCCTTTGTTCTAAATTTTCATCCATTATAAAAATCGCCACACGAAAATTTTTCAACTTCTTTGTATAGACGCCAAACAAAAACTAATCGTACGATATGCGGCAAAATTTGACAGAATGTGTATAAAAGTGTTGCCAACGTAGAGAGAATAAAAGTTTGCCGATTGGACAAGCGCGGGAATTTTAAAATCAAAATTCCGGTTCTTTTTTGATCATAAGGTATATATATATATATATATATATATATATATATATATATATATATATATATATATATATATATATATATATATATATATAGATATAAATATATATATATATATATATATATATATATATATATATATATATATATATATATATATATATATATATATATATATATATATATATATATATATATATATATATATATATATATATATATATATATACATATATATATATATATATATATATATATATATATATATATATATATATATACATATATATATATAAATAAATATATATATATATATATATATATATATATATATATATATATATATATATATATATATATATATATATATATATATATTTATATATATATATATATATATATATATATATATACAGACATTTTCCGATCTCGTCGAACTGAGTCGAATGTTATATAACACTATGGGTCTCCGAGGCTCCGTTCAAAAGTCGATTTTACCAGCTACTCTTATACCTTTCTATAGAGAAAGCTAAAAAATGGTCATAAGTGACGCGGACGAAGTGAGTTCATCACGTCCATAAACCGGTTACCCATATGAAAAACCGCTAAGTGACAAAAAATCCTTTCTCCCAAAATTTCTCAGAAAATTTCCAGAGATATGTCATTTAAATACAACCAGCTCAGTTTCGTCTTTAGTCTAACAGAGAATTGATAAACTCGTTAGAATTTGTTAGCACAATGGTTCAGTCAGCGAAATGGCCTTTTCGACAAAATTATTTGTTTCGACGAAATTATGCTGACCTGCAAACATAAATTATTTATATCTAAGTTTTTCACTTTCAATGTAAATTAATGTCTAAAGGAACTGTAAAAACGTGAAAGGTCTGACGAACTCCTTTTTATGCAGCCATCCAGGGTTCGATTACCAAGTCCATATACGGTCTGTAATATTTTCCGACTCGAGAGGCCAATGATCAAAGGTTAGGAGAGTCTAGATTCAAGCAAAAATAATGTCTAATAGACAATGCATATAAACATTGGTGTAGCATAAATAGATTCTCATAATGAAAAAAAAGCAGAACATAACAACCAGCAGCCCACATTGTAAATCCATCTGTGGGCTCCGCATGAGTGCGTATCCCAACAAATCATTTACTTCATGAAATATTGAATCAAAACTTAAGTGTCCTTAACCTTTCGATGGGTCGAACCATCTTGAGTACGTTCAAGTGCTTACAGTTTCGTCGTACGCCAGTCTGAGGGGGGAGGAAACATCCCACAACAACACACCGGTTCGCAGCATATTTTGCCTGTAACGAATCATATTTAGTCGATCGCCTATCAGCTCTGAACGTGCTTTGTGCATATATAAACACACCTTGCCGTAGGCTACTCCGAACGATTCCTCAACTCATCATTATCCATCATCTTGAACCAGAACACGGCAACGTTCTTGCATGAGCATATTCTGAACCCACAACTTCAATCAAACAGGCACAGCATAATGGTGGTACGTGTTTCTCCCATCCGTGACTCCATTCAGATGCAAAACATAGCAAAAATACTCCCTGTCCTCGAAATCAACTTGTTGCATGTACAGATTCGTGAACAGCCCCACCCAAAAACAAATCAGAACTCAACCCAAACAAGTCTCTTACCAATGAGATCGAGAGTAGATGAAAAATGCTATAGCCTAGCCAGTGCTAGATGTTGAACGTGCTGCAGTTATGTTAAAACAAAACCGGTCTCGGAAATGCAACATAAGCAATTATCGAACGAGATGAATATTGAGATCACCAGAAACACGCGGAGTGAAAATATGGGTAAACTTTTGTTTTCTATTGTGTGCTGCTTCTTCTGTAATGCTTTGTTTGCTAAAAATTCACTGCGATTTGTAGAAAGCGAACGTTCGAAACAATTTCATGCGGGTGTTGAGCGTGATTGATTGAGAGCGATTGGCGCTGGAATGAGACAAACACACTGGGTAATAAAACACAAAGAATGCCAAAATAAAAAGCAAAGAAAGAGTATGCCAAACATGATACCGACGCGAGCCGTTACAAAGAAAACCCCGATGCCATCGCTGAGAGACGGAAAAAAGTATAACGGTGGCATACTCTCGCTAAATGAAGAGAGAACTTCGAATAACCGGACGTATGAGTTCCCGAGTGTTTAAGCTTTCCAACACGAAAGCTTGGTTGGTAAGCTTTAGAAAGACAGCTTTTATACGTTCGTCGTTTGCCATGAATTGAAGTCTTTTTGCATTTTAGAATATTTCCACTAATAAACTTTCATCCATTGACAACGTTTTGCCGTACGAGATTAAATTAGGTTAATACAATTGACATAAACATGTTTTATAGCACATACAATGATATGACACAACGAAGAAATAATCAAGCACCCTTTCACTCAAAAGAGCATAACGCATTCGCATTAATTTTCAGACTTATTTCAGTTTCACTTCATTCGTAGCTCACATATCCTCTTTACTTTCCACTTTATTTCCAGCTCGATCCAAAGACAACATAAATAAAAGAATTCCCGGCGGAATCGAAGGAACCGGCGTAGGAACAGAAAAAATAAAAACACCAAACACCAACCAGCATGCCAAAAGCAGCCCGGTGATGATAGTGGAGAAACCGTTACCCAAAAATGCCACCGCCATGAGTCACAGCGGCACGATATCGGCCAACCAACCGAACTCCTCCAGTAGCGGTGGAACGGGAGGAGGCGGTGGAATCGTCGGTGCCAGCACCGGAGGCAGCAACCACTGGTCACTGTCTACGAGCTCCTCGAGCGGTGGGAGCACCGCCGGCCGACACAGCTGGGATCCCGGTCGGATCGGTGTCGAACATCTGGCCGGAGCTTTAAGTCCGCTGTGTATAACCGACGCGAATCATGAGATCGTGAGGCCGAAACCTAGGCGGTAAGTTTGCATTTGAGCTTTATGTTTGCTGCACAGATTTTCCCACCCCTGAATGTGCTCACTGAGTGGTAACGGCCGAGTGGCTACCGCGGAAACCTTACAAAGGCATTTTATTTCAATAGGGTGTGAGATTCGACAAAAGCTCGCGCTTTTTGAATCGTTAGAAGGAGTTTGCGGCTAATTTTTTAGACAGTTTTTTATCATAAAAACACGTATTTAACTTTACTCTAGCCATTGTTTCTAGTTTCAGAGCATTTGTAATAATCGGATGAAAATACTATAATAACTCAGTGACCTTCGTTTTAGTTTCATAATTCACAGAATTTGATATTAATTGAGAAATTTTCGAAAATTATCTTCACCATAGCACGGCAGAGAAGATTTTATGAATAATTAGATAAATTATCCGGAACACCCAAACCTCCATTTACGTAATAATCGGGACTTCGTAAATCGAATTATGACGTAAAAAAAGTTTACGTTATTTGGAATGGCGACTTCCGGTTTATTGATATTCCTTGAAAACCCTTATAATATAGGTATTTTTGGAACGGGTTTGATGAGTACATGCCAGAAAACGATGTTTGAGGTGGTTCTGAATTCCAAAATAGCGATTTCCGGTTTATTGATACTCCCTGAAAACCCTTACAATACGGGTATTTTCGGAACAGGTTTGATGAGTTCCAAAAGTACCCATATTGTAAAGGTTTTCAATGAATAACAATAAACCGGAAGTCGTCATCTTGAATTTCAGAACCACCTCAAATATCTTTTTCCGCAAATTAACTCATCAAACCCGTTCCGAAAATACCAATACCATGAGGGTTTTCACGGAATATCAACAAACCGGAAGTCATCATTTTGGAATGCAGAACCACCTCAAACATCGTTTTCCGACATCTACTTATCAAACCCGCTCATAAAATACCCATATTGTAAGGGTTTTCAAGCAATATCAGTGAACCGGAAGTCGCCATCTTGGATTCAGAACCATCTTAGACATCGTTTTCCGACGTCTACTCATTCAACTCGTTCCAAAAATACCCATATAGTAAGGGTTTTCAAGGAATATCAATGAACCGGAAGTCGCTATCTTGGAATTCATAATCACCTCAAATATCGTTTTCCGACATCTACTTATCAAATCCGTTCATAAAATACCCATATTGAAGTAATTTTCATGGAAACTAAATGAGCGGAAAATGATTTTCATTGTATGCAAAAACCTCTTTTTACGAAGTAGGTTCCTAAAAAAAGATTACGTTATTTGGGATTTTGTTCGTAAAAAAAGCTACGTAAAAAGAGGTAACGTAAAAAAAGTTTACGTTAACGGAGGTTTGGATGTATTAGTTCGAAATGTTTCTCAACAGATACCCTATAAGCGAATACTCTATATAAACATGCCAAATGCTCGTCATAGCATAAAGATGTGTATATAACTTAATAAATTTTGGTTGTTGGTTATGCGCACAAGTAAATCTAGCCAAGAAAAATTCGCAGTATAACATTACTTCTATTTATTCTTTAATCCGATTAATTAATTAATGATTAACAACCCGTTTGGATCAAAATATTCTTCTTTCTACAAACCACATTCTTCTTTTGCAAACCACAACTACAGAAAGCCTTTCTAATCATGCACTTTATAGATAACTTCGGCAGCTTTTGGGCCTTAAAATTATAGTCTACCTTGACACGCTATAGTGCGAAATAAAACTAAAGACCAGGAAGCGGCTAGGAGTCGTCTTTAACTATAGTTTCTCATGCTTAAAAAAAATTTTTAGAAATTTTTCATACAACTTACGCGCTCTTGTTTTCGAGTTGGTTTCTTACTTCTCGTTTCTGGTTGGGGTTTTTATTACCTTGCACGACTAACACACGCTACTCCAGAGAAAGGCATTCCGCCACACTTCTCTTCCAACGTAAAGAATCTCTCCTCACTACGACATGTCTTTTCGAATGTAATGCACACACTTCTACGGCGCCGTCCACTAAATACCCAGGGATCTTGTAATCATGGTTATCAAATGCCACCGAGCTAAAAGTTTTGTTTAACTGTACCTCTAATACATTCGTAACATTGTGGTACATTAATTCCTTCAGAAAAATCTCAATTTCATTTGTTGTAACTTTTCATAACTTGCCCGAGATCAATGCAGATTGAATTTGGTCGTCAATATCAAGACTCAGGATTAGCGTAACGGATTCGCTCTTTTCCGTATAAATAAATGCAAGTAGGATTATCTAGACTTGCAGAAAACGTACATTGATTTTTTCGGGTTTCGGGATTCCGATCAGTTTGGCGCAAGAAGCATTTGTACTCGTCAAGAGAAATCGTTTCTGGTATATTCAATCAATTTTAGAGTAAACTCCTCTCTACAGAAGCACTTAACACATCTTCCCTCTATGATTATCCTTATGATCAGTTTTGAGGTTCAAATTCATCTACCAAATTCGTACGAATCACGTTCACTTTTTTTTTCGAACAGCTATTTGTTCAATAACCTTGTAACTACTGTTCAGCACTTGCTAATATTCGTACGATACTATATCTAGCGAAAAAACCGCATAATTGGGACGGGTATAGCGTGATGGGATAGTCGATGCCTATCACGCAGCCCACCTGGGTTCGATTCTCAACCCCGCACATAGGGTCAGAGAAATTTTCTGGTCCGAAGAGGCGAATGACCTTAAAGTGTTAAAACCTCTATAATTGAAAAAAAAAACCGCATAAGGCTTAACTTCCTAGCTTAGTACCTTCAACATTTTTGGACATACATAATGAAGATTTTTTGCGGAGATAGATTTTTTTGCACATGTAAAACACTGTGTGCGTATGTCACTGTGCGTATGTGTGTATTACCATTCATGGTAATAGTGGTATATATGTGTATGTTTCAAATAATGTCACTATTTTTTTCTCAGTAAGTCATCGCATCAATTTTCTCAACCAAAGGCACAAACAAAAGATCTTGCGGTCTTTGAATTTTATCCGAATCTGAATTCTGACTCCGGAGCTAAAGGGTGAATTGTGTTTTGAAAATTTGTAAACCGTCATTTAGAGCGACAATGCAAAAGAGGAAAAAATTCTTCCAAATTTGGCACAAAATTATATCAATTTGTTGAATTACTTGCTGGCTACACGAGCTGACTACGGCTGTTGTGATTACCAGTTCTCAGTTCAGGAAAGTTCCGGAAATAGTTGTCAAAAACTCTAAAACAGAACTTACTTTATTTTCTCAGAAAAGCCGAAACCGACATTCACAAACTTAGGCTCAAATGATAAGTCCCATAAGTTGCCATTGAATTTCTTTCGGATCCTGGGATTACAGGGTGAAGTGTATTGAAAATTGCAAACCGTAAATCAGAGCAACGATGCGAAAAACAGAAAAAATGACAACATCGGTTCTATGTTTCCGGTTTCGGAAATATCTAACGCTCGTATCCGTACTGTTTTTTACAGTATTGTACTGTATTTTCGACTAAAATGCTGTGTACTTTTTTTTACCCTCATATATTTGAATTTCTACTGTATTGTCCCATTGAAATGCACTGTATTTTTCTAATTAAAAATAAATACAGAATTTTAGATTAAAATGTCAGCAAAAAAAAATACAGTGACAACACGTAGCGAATATAAATACATGCAAACAACAAATAGATTTGTCTCTTTCTCTGTTTTTTCATAGGGCCTCGGGGCTCGTCTGGCAGTGTCGGGCCTAGAAGAAGCTGCCGGGCTGCAGAACGACCGAAGACTTTTAAAGATTTATATCGTTTTATCGAAATAAATTTTCTAGAACAATTCCCAATTTTACTTAGGTTGAATTAAAATTTTATTATTTTACTAAGGTTGAACTAAAATATGGCATTCAATATTGAGAACTTGAACCTCTATATTCTACATTACATTAAAACTTAATCTTGTTAGATTCGTATATCTTCTTCTGGCACTGATAGTTTTAGACAGGGGGGTTAAATATTCGTTGATTCTTCATCGACATGTATTTTTAAACGATTTATTAATTTTAGTTTGACGTAAAGCCGCCATGACTAAGTTCAGTTTTTGCAATGACTGAGCGGAAATATATATTGGAGAAGCCAAGTGAAAGAAAAACTAACAGAAAAGATGAATTTTTTGGAAAAGATACGCTCAGAGACAGGACTCGAACCTGCGTTCTTATGCATTCCGTGCATACGCGCTACCATTTCGCCACTCTGATCTTGGTTTAGCCACACTAAAACTCACAGACATAGTAGCAACGTACATCGAACATGGTCTACATCCTGGCCGTCACCCGACCGATACCTTATATCCAAACATCTTCTCTGTCCATCAAACACTAGTCCTCTCGCTTATTATATGTATTTTTTGCCCCTCCATTTTTTGGAGTATTGTTTATTTATAAGCAGATTTAACCAAATTAACCACATTCGCCAAATACCATTTTTATTTATTTAAAAATAACGCATTTTAAAAATTTCACGCATTCATACATGAATATCCTGGCAATTTTTTCAACGATTTTTACAATCTAATACGGTTTTGAAAAGGTATTTTCAGGCCTTTAAAATGATGTATTTGAGTCCATTTTTCAATCCATGTAGATGTGAGTTTTCATTAAAGTTAATTTATTGATGAACAAATTGATTTATAATTAAAATGATACCATCGCTCGACAATTGCGGAAGTTATGCTATACAATTTCCACACATAGTAAATATGGCCTAGCATGCGTATTAGAGTGCTAATAAAAAGGGGTTTCTCTAATTTATGTTTGGCTTAGCTCAAATTTTGCAATCTATAATATGGATTTGAAACTTTATTATTGTTATGTTGCATCCATACGTTATGCCCAGGGTCTTGCCGAATTGTTTCTTTTTTGCCTATAATTTCAACAGCTGGTTGAATTGTTGGGCATAAGTAATGGAAGAATTTTTGTTAGCTTTCCTTAGCCAAGTATAAAAATGAAATGGCTGAAGATAAAAACGTTACCAAGTGGTTCTAATCAACTACATTTCCTATTGCTGTTACAGTAATGTTATAAGGGCTCGAAAACTAGCGGAAACCGATAAAATGAAGAATACATTTTGAGAATAGTCAAGCACATTATTCATATACTAGTCTTTACAAATCGACGATGATTTACTGAGATTTTTATAACGATCCATGCTGAAAACAAGCCTTATTCTAAATATTATCAGCTCACATAAATAAAACAATGCGCATATCCCACGCATTGTTATATTTCTAGTAATTAAATCTATAGTTAGTGATATACACACACAGATTCCAAACTAAGTAAAAATAATAAGGTTTAACAACCACTCAGTTATGTCTGCAAAAACAAGTATTGCAACGGAAATATTGCATGATATGGTATAGATAACTGTCTAAATTCAAGATCGTTTTTCCCCAAATAAAAATGCTGCCAGGCGAGAGATGCATCCGAGGTGGTTCATTCCTGTGATTTATTCCTGTTCAGAGCGCGTCACAATAATTTTGCTAAATTTTGTAGATTTAAAAAAAACATGTCTTCACCATAAAGCAAGAATACACTAAATCAAATCATTATCGAAAATATCAGTTTTTTTCAAAATACAAAGAATGTGAAGTTTTGTGCTAAAAATGGTTATTGTGCATTTTTTAAATTTCATTGAATTAAAAAATGCCTAAAAGAAGGGAAATAAATAAAACTATTGAGATTATGAAAACAAATCATCTGATAATTATTTACTCTTGCTTTTTATTCAAATAAAAAAAGATAATATGAGTACTGTACTGCAAAATATACTATTTTTTCAAAGTCGATGTAGGGGAGAGTGTTCGATTACCGGCACCTTTTTCTTTTAAGCATATAACTTCTGACTAAGTGCACATCATGCGGACATATATACATCAACGGAAAGCTAAAGTCCCTAGCTAAAAACTGAAAAAGAAACTAAGTTGATTCAATCGATGGAAAAAAATTTATTATCAATTTCTTAAAGTGATAAATTTTGGCCATTTCAAAAAAGGTGTTCGGTTACTGGCACCCCAAGAAATTTCGCTAAAAATGGAAAAATATAAGTAAAGACTATTAAAAGAAAAAAAGGAATTTATTCTTTTCGGAGGCGTTTTGGACAAAAGTCTTCATTGTCTGTTGATAACTTCGCATTGGCTCTCTTGGCCGATGATTTGGATAGTGGCGCCTTTGGTTTTGATTTGGCCGGTATTCACCGGTTTCGCGGGATTGATTACGTTGCTGCAGTCGAATTTATTGGTTTCTTATCCACTAAGCAACGTTTAATGGCATTAAACAGTGCATTAAAGTTTGTTTTCCTTGACTTGGACATTTTTTTCGAAGTCGCCATGGCTTACAAAACCAGAAAACCAAAGTTTTTACTTATATGACAGATGTGTTGAAGCTGTCAAGTTGTCCATGTGTTGCATACCTACAGAGATGCCAGGTAATATAATAAGTTTAGAAGGCAAAAAGAAAAGATTTTCAAAAGTCTGTAATTTCTGACGGATGTCTGCACACAATCGAAATTTCAAAAGTCTGTAAAAAGTCTTTAGACGAAAAAAGGTTTACATGTTAACTAAGAAATTTGATAATTTGCAGACTTGGCATCTCTGCACATCACTGACAATTTTTCGCGATGTCTCGAAAAAAATGAGATGCCAGTAACCTAACACCTTGAAGTGCAGGTAACCGAAATCGGTAGAAATTTTGAAAATGACGAAAATTAACTTTGGTTGCGAAAATTTTGATAGAATCTAGTATTTAATCACGAAATAGATCGATTTCACCTCATAAATATTCAATCCACTCAGCTTTCCGACTGATGCTCTTTAATTTATGATACTATGAAAAAGTCAGAAAAAACTTTTGTGTTGATTATCACGCAAATTAAATTCGTTTTGAGCGCAGTAGAAAGTACAAGCGTCTGTATGCTTTGGTATTCGACACAAAAAGAACGTACTGCTATTTCTGGATTTTTTTTCGCAAAATGTACTGTTTTTCGTTGAAAATAAAATACTAGCGTTATATATCCCGGAAATAGTGGTCATAAAACCAAAAACGGGAAGAAATGTAATACCAAGACTTTGCCTTGCCAGCAGCTTAGCAATAACATTCACACCAATTAAGTAAGGGCACACAGCAACCTGCAATGACACACTCTAAGAAGTAACCTGAGTTGCAATAACGTTGATTCTCAGATGTACATGAGTTGAAAGTACTAACTGTCTTAGTTGATGGCATTGAAATACCTTTTGCAATATTTTTTTTAGTTAGTCTCTTCGACATTTTCAATTGAAGGTAGAAAACTATACATATTTTTTAATTCAAAATGTTTTATTGGTTCAAAACAAATGTGACTTTTAAAGAATCGAAATCGAAGCTGTTTGAACAACGAAATTTTTGCCATCCAGCTACTTACGATATGAACACTGTAACACAAACCGATGAAGAAAAAATGTAACGCAGGATTGCGCGCAGATTACCCCGGAATTTAGCAGTATAATTGTTAAGCTCAAGCTCTAATTCAATTTTTTTTCTTAAATCCATTTACTTTTCATCCAAGAATCAACCGCGTTGCATCAAAAAATTAATTGAGTGGAAAGTGTGGAATTCATTTTGGGAACAAAAACAAATAACGTTTATCAGCTATAAAGATACGATTTGTCCTGTCATAAATCAAAGTAGTGCAATTACCTCTCCGAAGCTTCGTGAGGCAAGTTGTTTGTTTTAAACGCAATAAGCGAACGAAGTATTATACTTCACTATGATGAGCTGCTGTTTAGGGGAAACCGTCGTGCCGAGTGCAAGTGGAGTTCGTGCAGTCATAACGAGTGACTCAACAAACAGTGTGCCAGATACCAAGTTACCAGGTGTGCCAGGTAATAATGCGAGATTTTTTAAATGGAAATACGTGTTGATTGTAAGTAATTGGCTCAAGAAAATTTATTCAAAGTAGTCGCCTTCGAAACCACTTAGAAAGAACTGTTATTTTTTTAAAAGTGATGTTGTTGTCAAGCCAAGTGAGTGAGACATCGATGAAATCAAATGGCAGTCCTAATAGACCAAGTCAGTGAGGCAAAAGTTGTCATCTGAATTCAGAAATGATGGTCTTGATCACTTTCACTGTGTAAGGGGGTTGTCGTGCTGTAAAATGTATTGAGAAGCATTCTGATCGTTTTTCGAGCCATACTGTTTCACCTGGCTTGGGAAGCTCGTACTACAAGACATCATTTTGATCCTATAAGATGCAGAACATGGTTTTCTTTCCGAAGTGATTAGGTTTTACAATTTATGTGGATGGTTAGTCCGAATTGACCTATGATTTTCTGGGCTTGAGATTCTATTTTCCATCTCTCGTCACAATCTGATTCAGAAAACTTGTATCGAAATCCGTATCGAAAGTATGCACAAAGATATAAAAATACAAATCAAGACAAATAGAATCTATATTTTGGGTTCGCGTGTTTGGTGTTGGTTCCTAATAAAGATCAATCTAAGCAGACTCTCGTGCAGTAGCGGATTCAAAAGTCTGACGGTTGATTGAACTATTTGATTGAAAATATCGATCATTAGCAATTTTGGTTGCCTTGTCCCACATCAATGGCTCGAACAACCCCACGGGGCTGATCTTTGTAGTTTTTTTTTGTGCTGTAATCCTCGATTTCAAATCATTAAAACTAATGTTTACAAGTCGCAACCGCGCGATAGAGCATGTTCCTCGTAATCTTTAACAACATTTCGATGGATTTCAGCAGCACATTTCGAGTTCATAAAATGATAGTAGATATTAAAGGGTATTTTTTAAGAGCTAACTGATTTGAAATTTAAATGAAACACATGCCAATGGTCAATTTTTTTTATTTGGTAGATAATTATTAGGCATTAAACATTTAAATATAATTCATTCTGGTCATTCTAGAGGTCCAATTATCGACCATTTTTTCAATCATTAGAGGGCGTATTTCTGCAATGAAACGTTGAATATTGATTTCCAAAGTATCAATCGTTGCTGGTTTATCCACATGAACCAATGACATCACGTATCCCCACAGAAAATAATCGAGTGGCGACAAATCACACGAACGCGGAGGCCGATTCAACGGTCCATTTATCGAAATAATGTTGTCGTTGAAATGTTCTTTCAATAAATTGATTGTTTCGGCCGCAGTAAGACAAGTGGCACCATCCTGTTGAAAGCACATTTCGTCCACATGCGTATCTTGAAGATTTGGCAACAAAAAAATCATTGATCATGGTTCTGTATCGATTTCCATTGACGGTAACGTGTCGTCGTTTCTCGTTTAAAAAAAAATAACGACTCATTGGGGACGGGTATAGTGTGATGGGTAAGTCGATGCCTTTCACGCAGCCCTCCTGGGTTCGATTCTCAACCCCGCACATAGGATCAGAAAGTTTTTCTGGCCCGCAGAGGCGAATGACCTTAAGGTTAAAACCTCTATAATCGAAACAAAAAAAACGACTCATGATTCCACTAGCCCATAGACCGCATCAAACAGTACATTCATTGTGATGCATCGGTAATTCTTGAACGGTGTGTGGGATATCGTTGCTCCAAATATGACGATTTAACTTGTTGACGTGTACATTCTGCCAAAAAACGCCTCATCGCTGAAGAAAATGTTACGTTATAAACAGTTTAAACAGGACACTGATTATGAAAATAAATTTCGAAGATTTAAAAACATTGTTCTGGAGTTAACCTGTTCATGATTATTTGCCAAACAATAAAGACTGTCCCAGAAAGTATGGACGCACTTTGATTTCGCTGTAAATAATTCACAAGTGTTAGTTAATCAAATTTTATTCGATATACTGATAATATTAGACTACAACAACAGAATATTATTCTCAACATTTGCTACTTAGCCATTGTAGACTAGCTGGCGCACCTTCTTGCGAACGTTTCTCATTAAATTCCATTCAGACTTCTTGGCGACAAGTTTTGACACTTTTTTCCAATCTTTTTCGAACTGTTGAATGGTTTCAGCTACCGAGACATGTTTCCTTAGATCTGCCTTCGTTAATGCCCAAAATTCCTCAATTGGTCTAAGTTGTGGGCAATTTGGTGGATTCGAGTCTTTTGGGACGAAAGTGACATTTATGGTAGTATACCATTCTACCGTTGATTTCGAGTAGTGGCAAGAAGCAAGATCTGGCCAGAAGACAACAGGATCCTTGTACATTCGAATCATGGGTAGAAGTCCTTTTCGTAAACATTCCTTGATGTATATTTCGCTGTTCATTGAAGCACTGGTGATGAGGGG
Organism: Malaya genurostris; assembly: GCF_030247185.1. Lineage (NCBI taxonomy): Eukaryota > Metazoa > Arthropoda > Insecta > Diptera > Culicidae > Malaya > Malaya genurostris. The sequence goes on along the minus strand of NC_080572.1, from coordinate 90,466,325 downwards.
GTTTCGAAATCTTACCGCAGCTACAAACTGCTTGCCAGACCATAGCTTTCTTACCAAATTTGTCGACTTCAATCGATGTCTCGAACCGGTTTAACACTTGAATTTCTCGCACCGTATAATATTGTGGTCCCGGCAATGATTTGTAATCGAGTTTCACGTAGATTTTGTGGTCCATAATTATGCAGTTCAAATTTCCAGCAAGAATCGTATTGCACAGCTTTCGAACCCTCGGCCTAATCGATGCTTCTTGTTTCGGACTACGTTTTGATTGTTTCTGCTTCTTATAGGTTCGAAGATTCAAACGTTCTTTAGCACGAAGAACATTTGACTTCGAAGTGCCCACTTTTTTGCCACATCCCGAACTGAAACCTCCTTCTTTTGCTCGAACGCCTTCAGTATACGTTTATCCAACTGAGGGTTAGCAGGACCTTTTTTTCGACCCGTTTTCGGTTTATCCTCAAAGGTGTTATCCTCGCCGAACTTCCTGATTGCATTTCGCACGACTTTTTCACTTACTCCTTCCATTTTTGCTATCTTTCTCAGTGACAGTCCGCGTTCTGTGCACCATTTGTACACAATTTTTCGACGTTGTTTTGCTGAAAGTCCACGTATTTCGAAACAAACTAATGAAAACGAATAAACAACTGCACAAGTTGTTACAGAAGAGTGTAAACAACAGGACGCAGCCATAAAAATTGACAGATTCTGAGCCATTGCGAAATGGCAGCGGTTTTTGGTTGCGTCCACCCTTTCTGGGACAGTCTTTACTGAGTACAGACGTCACCTTACACTGTCAAAACAACTTTCAGGTAATAGAGTAATCCGTATTGAAAAAAAACTCCTTAAAAGTAGAAAAATGGTTATGTGATCTCAGCACATTACGATTCGCACTAATCACTTAATCTTAATAGCCTGAATATATTCTTTATATTTATGATCGCCAACAAAATCTAAAACACTATCAACTTTCATATGTGCCTGCCACATATTTTATAACGCACACCTATTAACGATAGACTCACTCCCCTATAGAACAAAATGTGGATTCCGTTGCCAGCTTTCATTTTCACCCAACGCAACGGATTAAATATCTTCATGAATAATTCAATTTTACTGAAAATATTAAATAACACTGCACATGGAAAGTACTCGTAAGTAATTTTCTCGCATGCGATTTTGGCTGAATGTCTTATTATCATAAGCAGACATAATCTGCATTACAATTCGCAGCTCGTGATGTTTTACAGTTGCATAAAACTGATTGGAGAGAACTTCTAATGTTTAGTTTTCGTGTTCAGCCGGAGTAATTTTCAATATTTATTACATAGTTATAGTAGGCTTATGGTCACTTTGGAGTTGTTTAGTCCCAACATTAATTTGACATTGATACTAAATAATAAGGTAATCAATTATCTTCTGCGGGATTAAGATTGATAAACATCCCTCGTTTTAATTATATGCAAATGAAACTGATCAATTGACCCAAATAAATGTCATATGCTACTCATTCAATAATGACGGTAATATGTGGAGAAAGTTCGACCGATCATATGGACTCGAATGTTACTTGAAGCCAAGTGTCAACTGTTCTTGCCATTTAATTGCTGTTCGAATATTCGGATCACTTGTTCCTCAAGCCAAAAACCCACAACGGATCCAATCAGCCGCTGGATCGATTTTGTCTGGTGCAACCGAATAACGTCTCGGAGGTCGATAAGTTTGCTATCACATGTCGCGAAATGAAGAATAACAGAAAAATGTTGATAAATTTGGAAGTCAAGAGCACAGCGGTTGTTATTCGACATATTCAAGCAGAAGTCTGAGGCAGATGAAGCGAATGGCTTCTGTGGGGCGTGTCCATGTTGCATGTCCTTGGGTGAAAAGAATAATTCAGCTTTCGGCATATCAAATTATGCACTATTAGAGCAGGTACGTATGAGATAGATCCAGGTGATGTATAATCATCTGCGCTGTTATTCCTTAAATGAAAATTCAATGTGTAAATTAAGATAACTTTCGAATGGTAAGCGTTGTATGTAATTGCACGTCAGCGGCTTGAACACATCATTGGCTTGAAGAAAAATGAAAACAGTCATCATTCAATTATGTATGTCAAATTCGTGTTGTCGATGCAAAACTATCGATTGTACTTAGAATGTAAATAAATTAGTAAGCAGTGAATGTCGATCTGATCAGATGAGTCTCTTCTTATGCAAAAGCCTATTGAGTAAGTGTCCCCTTTCCAGACTAATTACAAGAAATAAATGCTGTCATCCAAATTTACTTCTCAGAAATGAGTTTTTCTTATTGTTGCCACTATGACGGCATTTGATCCACCCTCCCTAAAAGCGTTTTCAATCCAAACAGACGCGATCAGTCCCACAGAGAAAACAATTAAAATTATCTCATCACGGACGAGAAAGTGTGTGAATTTTCCATTCGCTAACTCGATCTCATTCGGAACTTTGGCGAGCTTACGCCCTCGAATTTCGAACGATCGCAGCAAGTGCCTACCCGAATTAATTTATTTTCTATACCCACTCATTATTTCCTCATGAACCCGTTGTTTTAAATTTTTACCCATGCTGATGAGACCACCCGTACCCCTACCCATCCTGTCTGACATTTCTGTTGATTATGATGATGCCGCTGTAGCTACCATTTTGGCTGAGCTACGGTGGCAGCCATCCTTGATTCACAGTTGGGAAGGAAAACCTAGATGATGATTACACGATACCAAGACTGTCTGCGCTGTGCGATAAACAATTGTAATAGCATTGTTATACTTTCCGCCCAGTTCAAAGGCATCCAGTTTGGCTGCGGTACCGGAGAAAGACGTTCCCTGTACCGACACTCATAGGGCCTTGCGCAACCATTATGCAGCCAGTGATGTTTTCCTCCCAAAAAGCAAACAGATCCGAACTAGTGCTGCCTTCATGTTACTGGTCGTGGGATTTTTCACGGCTAACTATCATCCATCAGTTCGCTAGTGTTGACGGAGGCACCGAGGGTAGTCAGTATCACAGAAAAAAAACTCTTTTATTGGATGGTAATCTCTCTCTTTCTCTCGGATAATCATCAAGTTTCATGAGTTAGATTGCAGTAACAGAGTACCCCATGGTATGCCTTCATGCCGCTATTGCGGCGAAGATTTTTCATCTCCGTTTATTTCTAGAAATAATGAAAAACAGGAAGCGGACTACAATATTGCATGCAAATTTGCGCATCACGCAATAACAATTATGTTGATTTGTTTAGATAGCTGTTTAATGTAAGCTTCGTGTTTCATTTCGATAAGCATTATTGAATCAATCAAATATTGATAAAAATTTAAAAAACGCCAATAAACTTTTTATTGAAAACATAAATATAAGCTTAAAGTAAAATATATGCTTTTCCCAGCTAGTTTGTCTTTCCTATGAGTTACCTTCATCTAAACATGTGATGTTCTAATCATGTTGTTTAATTCCTATCGATTGTGTGTTTAACATGAAGTAAATTCAGTGATGTGGATATGTAATCGATTTGCTTCAAAAACACACTATTTAAAAATAATTTTGACATACTAAATGCAATGTGTCATCAATGAGGAAGCCAGCTTAACTGTTTAATCATTCAATACAGTTTAATTTTTATCAGTACATAAATATACTAATCATTCTTGGCAACTGGCATACTACCTTGATCAAAAAGCTCCAGGAATTTATTCAGAAAATAAAAACCTATTTTAATCCACCTAGTGGTGTAATGATGCCTTTCTCATATTACTCATTACATCATAAATATAACCGCGAAATTCGCAAAAACAACTGTTTATTGAATAGAAATAGGAAAATTTGTTCGGACTTAATCTCACAAACTCTATAAATCCTGTTAAACCTGTAGTTCCGGAACCGAAAGTAGTATCCACAACAAATTAAGGAATTCCGTATGAAACTGTAAGACTTTTCGTTTGAACCTATAAGTTTGTGAAAATCGATTTGGCCATCTCCAAGAATAGTGAGTTACATTCTTTTTGCAGTTTTTAATCACTATTTCCAATTCTTCCAAACCGGATTCAGATAAACGGAATAGCCGAAGTTGGTTCGTTTGCTACCAACAAATACGACCTACAAATTGGAACAGTTTTGAACGTACTTAAACCTATACTTACTATCTCATGCTCTATTTCGATTAAACCAATTAAACGAAATCTAACAAACGAAACGAACCTTCGTTTCTGTTACTTCTGCACAGAGATGGCATTTCACCAGAGTGATACACGCTGGCGTTAGATTCTTGTCCACACTGAGGATGCAAAAATCGAAGCATCGCACAAAGAGAAAAGCGCATTTCTTCTCAGTGTCGAATAGACAGCATTTGAGTGTGTGCTTGTGGTTAAAGCAGGTGGCGCGAGTGAAACACATTCTCTTCGCATGAATCGCTCTCACGCGCTCTCGTCTAAATACACCCAAGTGACCACTTGCGCGTGATGATGAGCGAACACTTCTGTGAACTTCAATTAATAGAGAGTAGATCTGGTCTTGCTATGAAAAATTTGCAATGAAAACCGAAAATTTTACGATAAATTGTTTTATTTTGCTGATTTTGCGTGTCCACGCTTCTTCTACGCAAACCATACAGTAGAGTGCTCACCGGCGTGTACACCTCTGTGAAAGTATCTGCATCCATCCTCAGAGAATTTATTAGCTAATGCTCTAGCACTTTGGTGCGATTCACTGGAGAAGGTAAAAGGAAATAAACAAACGCACTCATGATGCGTGCACACTTTATACAACAGTGGTGTGTATATGTGGAAGAGAAGAGCTCTCGTTGAAGTTGTCAGTGCGAGAGGAGAAATTTTGCTTGCTCTTCGTCACACAGAGGAGATGGACATCTCTGCTTCTGCATATGTAAGTCAAGCTAAACAGCATGAATTAGGAGCATAAAACATGTTGTAGGATTATTATTATTATTATTATTATTATTATTATTATTATTATTATTATTATTATTATTATTATTATTATTATTATTATTATTATTATTATTATTATTATTATTATTATTATTATTATTATTATTATTATTATTATTATTATTATTATTATTATTATTATTATTATTATTATTATTGAAATCACTACACAACGTGTACGAAATAGAACAAAGCACTCCATGTTCGTTTTATGTTTTCTTCTTCTTTCGGTGTTGTACATATTGTCACTCTATATGGCGATTTGAAAACTTTGACACTCATCACCCTGTAACTGTGGAACCGGAAGTCGGATCCGGATGAAATTTCACAGTAGCTTTAAAGACAGTATGAAGTTTAATTCAAATCAAGATTTGTGAAAATCGGTTCAAACATCGCAGAGAAATCGAAGTGAATTTAGTTTTAGGAGTTTTTCTTCTCCACTTTCGGTGCTTTCGGAACAGGTAAAGGGGGGACCAGTAGTGCCGAATTAAGTTTTCATGCCCGCAAACTAACAAGCTCTGCAAACTAGAAGAATTTATCAGACAGTTTTATGGGATTTGTACCTGTTTTTATGGGGTTTGTACCTGTTTTTGTTCGTGGAAAAATACTAATAAAATTGGTAATTCTCCACTTATCACGCTTTAATTCCGGAACCGGAAGTCGGATCTAGATAAAATGTCTTACAAATTTTTAGGATATTATGAGACCTTTCATTTGAATCTTAGTTTGTGAGAATCGGTTGAGTTGTTCCAGAGATGATTGAGATGATTGAGAACTTTTTCTCAAATTTTCACATAATACCATATAACTCCGGAACCGGAGGTCACATTCAAATTAAATTCAATAGCAAGCTATGGGACCATAATACCTTTTATTTTAATTCTAGTTTGTGAAAATACGTTCAGCCATCTCTTCAAAAAGTGAGTGCATATTTTTTTTTCATTTTTTTGGTGCATATTATCCTATATCTCCGAAACCGGAAGTCGGATCGGAATGAAATTCAATAGCAGGCTATGGGACTATAAGACCTTTCATTTGAATCTTTGTTTGTGCAAATCGCTGTAGCCATCTCTGAAAAAAGTGAGTGCATATTTTTGTTACATACACACACGCACACAGAGACATTCGCTCAGTTCGTCGAGCTGAGCCGAATGGTTTATAACATTTGGCCCACCGGGCCTCAGTTAAACAGTCGATTTTCACAGTGATTGCGTAGCCTTTCTATATGAGAAAGGTAAAAATACAAGATTATTCATCAAAATCGATATTGTCTTCAAATTATTCAAAGAGATCAGGGTCATTTCGCCGAAAGCCATTTCGCCAAAAGGGTCATTTCGCCGAAAGTCATTTCCCCGAAAGCCATTTCGCCGAAAGGCTCATTTGGTCGAGTTTGTCATTATTCTTAATAACCTAATTGAAATAGATAAAAATAGCAAATAAAAAATGATTATGATACAGAGACTTGAATAATTTATGTTTATACATGATCCTCAGAACGGAATTCCCAAAATAACTTGTTGACTTTATTAGTGTACCTATCAGGCAATTGTTTGTGGAATTTTCCGATAACTGAGTGCAGATGGAAAAATATCTAATGCGGCTTCGCCACATCGTTTTGTTCGTATGCTATCCGACCTCGCTACCGCTCGTTCGGACCTAACTGAAGCAAAGAAACCCAGTTTTGAGTAGACCGGGCAAACGAGGCGGTTACAGGTTTATATGCAAGAGGCTTCCGACAATGGGTCGGCGAAATGACCCGCTCCCCTTCAAAGTACTTCTCATCGACTGCAACACACTTATACCAGCGCTTGATCCAATCCTCGAAACATTTTTTTATTTTAAATTCTCGGTATCGTGTTGGCCGGCTGTCCTGGCTTTTAGATATTGTGGTACAATCTTTTCGTGCACGAAAAACTTTCAAAGCACTCTATGAAAATTTACTCCCTTGTGATGCAAATCTATGTTAGTGTTAATTCGAAAGTGTGTATACTTTTACGAGGAGAATGAAGTGTTGTGTTGTACACTGTGGTCGCAATTTAAACATTTTTTCATTAAGTTGTGCAAAATTCGACCTTCGATACGAGAACTTGAAGGTTTGCTTAAGGAGCAAATGCATCTTGACATTAAACGTGTGCATTTACTTCAATGCAATAAGACAAATAATGTTATTTACATCCAGTTTTAAAAAGAGTTGGATGCAATTCAATTCGCAAAAGACAATAGCAATGTGCACTATGTGGAGCACGAGAACATTAAGTACAACATTCCAGTATATATGGAAGATAGTGCTATAGAAGTGCGTGAGCATGATCTTCCCTCAAGCGTCACCGATTCATATATTCGCAAAACTATGTCCCAATACGGAGAGATTCTCTCTATCGAAAAAGAAAAGTGGATTTCTAAATGGCGCACGTTTATTATGCATACACTAGAAGAAGGATATACCTTCTTATGTGATTTTCGGTCAAGATACAAGAATTCCGTCCAAATAACTTGTTATCTATGACAATCAGATGGCTACATGTCAATATTGCCAAAAAGCTGTTCACTACGGTAAGCCATGTTATAAACTGGACAAGGAGACAGCTACACCCAATGACAACGATACTTCCTTCACACCAACCCCAAGCAACCCCAGTACGCCTGCGACAGCTACCAACAACAATGAAGCATCCCCTTCAACGAATCCATCATCATCCCATATAGAACAAAGTACACCAGCTGCAGTTAACAACTTACCCTCCAACCAACCAGCAATTGTAACCAATGTACAACAAGGTGCATCTACAGCAACTAGTAACGAAAAGAAGACGGAAATCGACAACAATACCATCGATGCGATAATGGATGACGAGACGAACCACGTACGAAGTGCCCCTCAATCCCCGCAGGAGGGAAATGAAAGCTCCTCTCCCCCTAGAAAAAGGGTGACAACGAGATCCAACTCAAAAAAAATTATTTAAAAATCGACTCAATCGGCCACGTAAAGCTTGTACGCAAATAGGCCTGAATAAAAATATCTTTTAAATAAAAAAACACATTTTTCACGTTTCTTTTGTGGAATTTGGCCTTTCTGTTTCAACAGACTTCGCAGACGATTGCATGGCTAGTACTACGACCCTACCGACACTAAGTATCCTTCCAGGTCGGGGCTCGAACATGTGGCAACTGGCTTGTAAGACCAGCACCGTATGCCGTATGAACCGCCAACCCGGGCTATACATAAACAGGCAGTTGGTATTTATTCAACAGGGCGAAGATGACGAGCAGGGGGACAGGGAAGGAAGAATAAGAAGCCAGTTGTCAGGTCTTGTCTTAGGTTCAGGGATGCCAGGTTCACAGATTTTCAACTTTCTGCACAGATTTAAAAAATGGCACAAGTTTTCACAAATTTCTGAAAAAGATCACAGATTTTCACAGATTCTGAAATTAATTACAGATTTTCACAGATTTTTGAAATCGATTACAGTTTGGCACCAAAAAGTACAGAGCGGTTTGGTAGTGAGACCTTTGGCTTGATCACAGATTTCTGGAAAAATGACCTGGCATCCCTGCTTAGGTTTATCCATGGTGCTGTCTTTACCAAACTTCCTAAGCGCTATTCGCATGGCTTTCTCACTTACTCCTCCCAATTTTTATATCTCTCTCAGTTACAGTCCGCGTTCTTCATGTACCATTTGAAAATTCATGCATTTTAAAACGTTTTGATGGAAACAAATAAACGGCAACACAAGTGATGAGTGAAAATTGTAATCAACCGGACGAAGCCATAAAAATTGACAGATTCTCAGTGATTGCAAATTGGTTGCGATTTTCGACTGTATTCGTATTTTTCTAGGACAGTCTCTATGTGAAAAAATTGACAAACAGGTGCAGCAGCAATGCAGTTTCTCAACAGAGTGACAAATTTCATATGAAAAGTTGAACATAATGTCGTGCGATGGCGTTGCTAAACTGAAGACTGATTTTACTCCAAGCTGACTGCGTCTGATAACACACTAGTTGGCCAGCGATGGTAATTATTTGAAAAAAAACTTAAAGAAAGCACATCATCAAGTTTGAAGCCCTTATGAGACCTAGGAAGTTTAGTTTATCTGCACATCTGTACGAATAATTATCACTCAACAACTCAAATATAAAAAATAGTAGCACTTATAACAATACATCCCATGAGCAATGGAGACGTCCGAATATTCCCATCATGACTACAACTAGATGAAATCTTGTTCGGCACGATCTTCATCACAGCCTGCACCATCCCTACCTGATTGGCTCCTTTCTGTTATGGTAACAAATTCTTCTCATGCCTTTTCATGCAACGTAATAAATCCTCACATCTAGAAATATACACCCACCCAGTGCGCTCACGGGTAGGCGAAGAAAGTTTCCCTTTCGTTTGGAAAAATCGCATAACATGACTAATCATACCATTGTTTCAGTAAAGTCCCACACCGGTTGTAACCAAGAAAAAAACAATCACAATTGCCGAGGAGATGTTACAGAGCATGATCAATGGTTTGGTTAGAGTTGCTCGGTTCGAGTGTTATCTGTTGAGTTATTCACGCCTTACATAATGAAACAGATTTGCCTACTGAATCGTTTGCGAACAGGTCAAAAGAAAGAGTTGAGAAAAATTGCGAGCCGAATTTGACCGACCAAATTTTTGAACCTCCTAACGGTATTGAAAGAAATTATTTTGACTTTAAAACGAAAACTGCCTTCTCATTTGCCTTGAATGAACATTAATTGAATCAATTTCAAGTTATTTGAATGAACTGCTGCTTCATAACTCCTCGGCAATGTTGCGCCCGTCTGACGATAAAACAGATTCAAATTATACTCGAGATTTATTTTTAAGCAGATTAACCAGAATACAGTCAAATAACGTGAAATTAATAAAAAAAAACTTGATAACGAAAAGGAGGGCTGAAATTGAACCCATCATCACGGATTACATAAGCTACTCCACCACATTAAAACATGCTGCAGTCAACCGTTCCGCGGAAATAAAACAATCGGTGACCCAACGATCAAACCCGGGTGAGATGATTATAGGGCCAAGCCCGGATCAGGGCGGTTGAACATTGAATCTGTTTGACACAAGGCACAACCTTCTCTAGACCAGATCGGTTCGAAGCAGTACTATCTCTTCTTTAAAAAAGTTTGCCACAAAAAATAGCTGCTCACTGTCAACATCGGTAGCATCTTTCAAAGCTGGGAACCCGTCATACCCTATATCCTCTACTTTTGTCCAAGAGAAAGAAAAACTGACCACGACCTGTCTTAAAGCTACCACCCCACAGCTCGTCGAAAACAAACACTGGAAATGCTATGACCCATTGTGTGCGATCAGTCGCGGAAACAGCGCTCTGTAATTATGAAAAAAAGAAGGCTTGCTTTCTTGTGTTCTGTGGGTACCGCAAAACAATCGTCGAACTAGGTGTGAGCTACTGACTGTTTCATTATCGGTTTCGTTAGATAATGCGGAAGCTGGTGTTATGAAATATTTAGCGGATTCTGTTGGCTTTATCACGTGATTAATTTTCGGAACGATTTTTTTCTAGCAACAAAGTGTTCAGTGTTCGAGTGTTCATCAATACACTTGTTCATTTTTGACCATGCGTTTTTTCGCAAATGATTAATGAAGCAAACCGCTTCCATAACTCATTCAAACATAACATATTACAGAAGATCTTCCATTTTTTCTTTTGCGTATTTGTTGCTGTGTAAATAGATTAGTTATTCGATTTTTTAACCATGTACGTATTAATAACAATTTTTAGTCATGCCAAAGCTTTATCTTGACAGCTTCTGCATCGGCTAAGCACATTTTTCACGCAAACTTGATCACGATCTGGCCGGTTTCGAACTTAGTTTTCCGTTCGCGTCAATCACTACCATCGCCGTCTCATGTTGCACTTCAAACTGATGCATATGCGCGCCATAGATGCTAATGAATCACTAGCGTTTTCAAGTTCTCTGCCCGCGGCGATACGAATTGTATAAACCATATCGCGGTTTGTTTCAATCAACTTTCTAACGCGAAAATGGAAATGGAAAATGCAAACCTTATTCAATCTGACATTTGGGATTGTACCTGCTGCATCAAATATTATATTTTTTTGCAGAAGGAACTACTGGCGCTACTTAGCAATTGTAGTCAGTGTTGGTGATTGCCGAAAATTTGACAGAAACTGCTCGATATTTGTCAATATTGTATACAACATCCCAAGCAATAATTTTGAATCAATAAGTAGAAAAAGTAGAAAATTCCTTCAGTTTAAAAATATTGGCTGTAGATAAATCTGCGCTTATACGCAAATTTTTTGCCGGTACAGGTGCGAAGCAAACTTACTTCGTTTTGGGGAGTACATTCTCTCTACCAGAGAGAATATTTCTACACTTTGTCACGGCAGCGTACGCATGCAAAAACTTATGCAAATGGCTACCATTATGACCAGAGAAAGAAATATTCATTAAATTTGAATAAAAATTCAATTTTTAATTATTGTGATTGATCCACTGTTCTAACTTTGGTGCATGAAAAACTAGTATTATTCACAAAAATGTTCTATCTGAACACATTTCGACATTTTAGTTGTAAATTTAATATGACGGGTATAAAAATATGAATGTTCCGAAACACAAAATATCGAAGGCGCGCACGATTTCAATAAGTACAATGATCAACTTGACCATAAATATCGAATAGCACTTAGATTTTGAGTAGATATAGTGAGTTTAAAAAGGATTGAATTCCATATTTTAACTTTGATTATCGGATACCAATTTTTGGTCGTAAACGTTGAATAGGCAAACATCAACAAATTGTAAGTTGACATGAGCTTATATTTTCTGTTTCATTGTGATGTGTGCGCTGAATCAAATCAAATATTCGTTATTGAGAAGATGTTTGGCAACCCTTATTAAGTCGCACAAGCTACGCCTCTTACGCTTTTCAGGTTACATAGCAGTTCTAATGCACGTTGCAAAGTCCTCCACTTGTTCCATGAATTTGTGTCATATAAGTAACTGTCATTGAAGTGTAATAACGTGTGCTACTTGGGTTGATGCATGAACCGCGTGAGAATTTTTCTACATTTCTTCGCTCCACTTCATATTCTGAGTATTTCACGGCCCTTAAAAAAAACTACGGTGTGATAATGATTAATTCTGTGTGAAATTTACCAAGAGAGAATCGCAAGTTGACAATTATCGCAGAAATTCGACGTGATGATTCTCATACTAGGTTGCAATATTTCAGACAGGTCATCGAGAGAAGTTCGCTCTCGCACTGGTGTCTATTCTATGTTAAATGAACCATGCCGGTTTTTTGTTGCTGCGATGATATCCGTCTCTCTTTGATGGCACTGATTGAATCGTGTGAAGAGTTGCTAGTGAGCGTTCTTTGATACGACAAAAGCCATCCTTGATTGTAGTAATCAATAGCTGATAAAGTGCCAAAATCAGTGGAAATTTGCTCCGATTTTGATGTAGCACGGTGCACGTCTTCAATATGGCAAACCATTGATTTTGCACGGAGTGAGAGAACGATTCGGCTCAGGACTGATTTTTAGACAAAAGAAAAACTTCTTTTAATCCACCTGGTGGTGTGATAATGACTTTCTCTTGTCATTCAAACAGTCTCATTGAAACATATTATTTTTGATAGAATAATTTCTGACACGAATTTGGGCGGATTTTCAACACAATTTCATTCAGACTTTTTCGGTTAGTTCAGAAAAGCGTGACTCAACGCTTACGTTTCGACAACATCCTCGGAACCAAAAGTATCAGCAATAATACAATTGAACTTTGTCATTGCCTATTTTTTCTTAAACGACAAATGCTGATCGAAAATAAAACGCGTTTTATCGTTTACGTCACTTATACTTTCATATCTCCGGAACTGGAAGCGAGTATAACTTGATTTTCGAACTTGATTCACATAACCCAATAGTAGCACACACACACACGCACATAGAAGTTCTCCAGTCTAGTTGAGCTGAGTCGAATGGTATATAAGACAAGGGATCTTCAGAGCTCCGATCGGAAGTCAGTTTCTCTAGCAATTCTATTACCTTTCTATAAAAAGAGGCATGAAATAAAAATGTTTTTTTTTTCAAATCGTTGTAACACTGAAACGACGAGGACAGAGGGTCGCGTGTTGAGTTTTAAATCGACCACGTGGCTCGCTCAATTCCCTTTGCGCATCGTATTTCTCTTGTATTCTGTCGTATATGAGCAAACTGTACCGGGTTGCCAGCATACATGTTATTATTTTGATGAGAAATTTCATCACATAAATCTATCGTATGGGTTGAACATTACATAGATTCCAATGAAAAATGAAAAAATATGGCGAAACAAAATATGTGTTTATATACAATGAAACGTCTGTGTGTTTGGCGAGCCAATTTTATTTCTCTCTCTTTTTTCAGAATGCTATTAGGAAACCAAAGCGAAAAAAATGGCGGATGCATTGAAACTGACTTTGTTTCACAGAAAAATACAAAACTTTATTTTTATCGCGATAACATATATATTTTTATGTACTAATCGCATCTAAACTAAATTATCTAGACCTTGTCATGATAGATTTATGATACAAGCCTTCAAAGCCGAGATATTCGATGAACAAGTAGAAGTATGCATTTCCAATTTTCAGCAGTTCTTCAGTCAGAAAAAAATACAACTCGACCGCTAAACTCAATGAATCATTCTGAAAATTTCACAGAATATTCTCAACCAAATTTCGAAGACATTGTCAGGTGGGGTTTTCTATATTCTGTCCCGTTTCCAAGAAAATATAATTTGAAACAGGAAAATAGCAAAAAACCTACCACTTTACGGTACTGTCCTCAACCCTTAAGCTAAGAAATCAAATTTTGTAAGCAAATCATACACTGAACAAAAAAGTTTAATGCTTTTTCAACAATTAGAAAATAAACTGAACGAATCAAAACTTGGAACACCGCATCTGTTTTTCCTCTATATTTAAGGGTACTTGCAAAAGTTCCTGAGAAAATGGTAAATAAATAATTTGTTCATAGAGAGCTTTCTCCTAGACGTAACTGTTCTCGAGATATTTGGACCTGTAATTTGAAGAATTCTGTTTTTTATAGAATTTTACCGTTGTTCTTCAAACCGTTGTAATTCTCAAACTAACCATTTACCAATTCTCAAATAATTATAGAACCCTTTTTTTCAATATATATTTTTTTTCAGAATGCCCACTAAATTTCTAAAAACTTCCTTTTGGACACCAGTTTTGAACAAGTATTGTACAAAAAGATTTTAAATGTCACGTGAGCATTCTAAAAATATTTACACTGAAAAGAAAGTTCCATGAAAACTAATTTTAAATCGCATATTTAGTTGTTTTTTGGCAATATTTTTATTTCAATCCCGATATTGAAAGAAACAATTCGTGATAATTTTATTAGTTCCTCTGTTGAAAGAAAGAAGTTATAGATAAATGATTTATAAACCTTTGCTAATCTTTAAATTCATGATGTTAAAAAGTTATTCCAACACTAGGATATTGTTGTTTAGCACGAGGGAAAATATCAAAACCTTCTCTAAATGTAACCTTTTGCGAGATTTTACTGAATGCTTATAGAACAGTCCTTTTTTCCAAAAAAAGAAGCGACTTTTTTCTAAATAAATTTTTAAATCCTTAAAAATTCTTTGATGTTTTTTTGTTTCAGTGTACATTTTTTCTATACTTTTTATTACGATTAATAGTTTTAAGTTACAATGATTTGATGGAAGTACATGCACACCCCCTTTTCAAAAATCAGTCTTGAGCCTCTCCATCCGTGTAAAACAAATGCTTCGCTGTACTAAAAACGTATGCAAAGTTTAATCTCAATTTAAGTATGTGAAATCAGATGACTTTTCATCCATATCTGAAATTGCTCTACTGCAAGAATAGAAGGAGTGACAAACAGGTCTTCGAGATCACACAATATGTATGTGCGCCTGTGCGTGTATGCGTGTATCTAACAAAAATGTGCACTCGATTTTCTCTGAGATGGCTTAGACTCAAATGAAAAATCTCTCATAACCTAACCCATAACCTGCTATTGAATTTTAACTGAATTCTAATTCCCCCGGTTCGAGAGTAACTGTTAGACAACATGAAAAACAAGTGCACTCGATTTTTTCAAAGGCTGCATAACCATTTTTCCTCAACTCAGATTCAAATGAAAAGCCCGATAGTATCATAGCCTGCTATTGAACTGCATCCCGATCCGATGTGCAGAACAAACAAAAAAAAGTACACTCGAGGTTAGAATGAAAGGTCCTCTAGAGTCCTATCAAATTTTATCCGGATACGACTTCCGGATCCGGAAATACAGACAGCTAAATATAAAAAAATCATTTTCATGAACGTGTTTTTATACATGACACTGAAAACTTGATCAAAATACTTTCAACAAGCCATATAATTCTTCGATTGAACAGGTTTGGATAGTTGATGACCAGATACATTGATTTTGAGTGTACCGGAATTTCGTCCTCGGTTCCAAAAGTACCGAAAAAGGCGATCGTGTACACCAAAACGGAAGTCACTCCAATTTCTCAGAAACGGCCAAACCGACTTTCACAAACTTAGATTCAGTGGTCAAAAACTCAAAAACGGAACTCGCTTCATTTTCTCAGAGAAGGACGATTAGATTTTCACCATATTTTAATGTTCTTTAGAGCTTTTACTAGGAATAGTAAAAATGAGTGGCTAAAATTGCCTACAGTGTATTTACTTTGATTTGAATACAATAAATGTATAAAAATTAAAAAATAACTTATCAGTGCTTAAATAAAATCTATACACCGTGTATTAAAAACAAAATATTTGTATATTCATCCGGAGCTGTTTCCCTACATTATTGCTAATAATTGACATAAGAAATTAAATTAATCAATTATTACTTCAATACTCAAGCCCTGAACTAAAGTTGTGGATGGAAACGCATGGTATTTAGCTCTAAAGGCATGTGGTGTATGATTATAGAACTAAATACCATGCGTCTCCTTCTGATGATAATTTGATGGAGACGCATGGGTTTTCGATTGATTCATTGTTTCACAAGTCTGATATTATACTCATGAAGGACTTATTTTTTATGTACAATCTAAAGTGGTATCAAAATTGCAATTGCGAATTAAACAACCTGTTTGAATCGACCTAGTGGTGTGATGATGCCTATCCCTTCAATCAGACTGTCATATGTAATATTGCGGTATTCTTCCAAATAATATTCTTCATTTCTTGAAAGAATAACCGGTATCGATTTGTTTGGTCATCTACTGATAATGACTACCGAGTGGAGTAGTTTTAGGACCGATTCAGAATTTTTTCACGTTTTTTGTTTCGCCTCTTTAAGTAAAAGTATAAAACTTTTATCATACTTTACTCTATAATTCTGGAACCGGAAGTCGGATCCGGATGAAATTCCGGAATTCTGTAAAAGACCACAGAATCTTTCATTCGAATTTGAGTTTGTGGAAATCGGTCAAACCAAATAGCTAAGAAAAGTGAGTGAGATCTATTTGAGAAAAAATGACACTATATCCGATGCCTCCGGAATCGGAAACAGGGAACCAAGATAGCAGAAATGAATTCGTTTGGACGTTTACTAATAATGACTATTGAATGGAGTAATTTTAGGGTCAGTTTAGAAGTTTGTTATGTTTTTGTTTTATCCCTCTAAATAACAAAATTTTTAACACACTTTACCCTATAATCCCGAAACTAGAAGTCAGATCCAGTTATTTTGTATAGACTATTAATTTTAATCTAAATTTGTAAAAATCGGTCACGCCATATCTGATTAAAGGGAGTAAGTAATTTGAAATTGGTATTTTCACATTGTTTTGGTTAAGCAATCTCCGAGAAAAGTTAGTGCAAAAAACGTTACATACGCACACATACAATCACAGACATTTTGCGTAGTCGACGAACTGAGTCAAATGGTATATTTAATTTATACCATCATGTAGAGCGAAAATGCAATAGAAAACGAAGAATTCCTATAAACTTGGCTCCAATTTTTTTTATAAATTGGAAACGTTATGCTAGTGTATGTTCAAACAAACGTTTTGGTTCTTATTCAAGACTCAAATAAAAGTATTTTGAAGAATCCCTTAGTAATATTTATGAAAACATGAGTTATGTGAAGAAGACGTCATTACACCACTAGGCGAATCAAAACAAATTTTTAAATAATTGTTCATAAGTTTGGTGCAAACATTTCCTAGCTTAATGTAGCAAGAAAAGTTTATGCAGAAAAAGACTAGACTCCAACAAAATGTAGGCATAACATCTAGGTATTCAGGATTGAAATAAAAACTGAATGCACTTCTCATTTCTCTAGAAAATATCGAAAATGGCAGTAGCACCAATTATGAAGAAACAATCTAGCCTGCAATGAGCCAAACTATTCAGCAAGGCAGCAGATGTGTCGCGTGCCAAAATAGCCTTTCCTTCACGAACACGTGCTGCCAGCCTTAACCCGATGACCATTGGTTTGGCCCGGCCGTCCTCCGCAATTATTCAGCAGCTGAGTTCTCTGCAGTACCCAAGGCAAATTTGCAAACATTCCCCCATCCTAGCGCGGATCGAATGGTACCGGTCATGAGCATCTCTTTCCTCCGGCACTTGAGTCTTGGGTGCAATACGAAAAAAGAAAAAAATGCCAGTCCAGCTGTGATGCCATCCGAGTGCGAGTCAGGTCCGTGGTGCACTTTGCATGTTCGCTCTACTTGCAGCTGAAGAAATGCAAGAGGAAGTAATTTTCTTGCGTTAGAACCATTACAGCTGAACGAGCAAGATGCGATGATGCCGGAGTACGGAGTTGATCTTCTCAGCCAGATTTCATAACCATAATTAGGCATTACGTGTCAGTGTCGACCATGGAACCCAGTTTTGCCTCAATGAAATAATGATAGCCGCGCGAATGATACAATCGCCACCATTATTAGGGTGTACCTCTCACTGTTTGTACCTCCACAGGTCGGGCCAACTGTGCACTTGCGAGGTCGCAACGGAGGTTGGAATCACACCGTCATCCATTCGCAGCAATGATCACAGTTTCCGGCCGTCGCTGTGTACGTCGGTCGTCGTTTGCATAAACAGTTATTGCTTGAGCGCAAACATCCAACTTTTGCAACATACTGCGTTAGTGCTATTGATCGCTTCACTTTTGGGGGTCCTTACGATGAGCCGACGCATTTTGTTTTCGGAAAAAAGTTGCATCATCAGAAGAATCATGAATTTTTGAAACACTTGAGGTAGTGTGGATTAATTCATGGCTGGAGTCCATTAGGAGATTAAAAGTAATATTATTCTCACCGTGAAGGACTTGCCTCGGGGTTGTACGGTATGTCACATCTAGAATATTTGTCCCGAGAATTGATACACTGGGTTCCGGTTTCCGTGTCGTGAAACCAGAAGTGTCACTTTTTTTATCTCTCATTGGCCATTTACTGTTTTGCCTTTCACATTTCACTAAAAATTAGTATCTCAATTTTGTGTCAGTCAACTTGTTTTTTCTTGAGATCTCCTTTTATGTTTTGTCCATATATCTATGTTTTTGTTACCAGTTTTAAGAAATCGTAGGATTTCGAAAAATATTCTCTAGTTTGATTTCTGGAATATAAGTTAAATTTCATACAATACAGTCTCTGTTAAGGCTGATTTGATGTAAAAGTTGAAACCCAAAAACTGTTCCTTGTAACAAAAATTGCGTACAAGAAGAATTTGCATGAAATCAATCGGGCACTATGAAAAGATTATATACTGATAGAAAAGCAGGATGCTTAATCAATGATTAGGAAAAAGTTGAAAAAACTGCATCTTTGATTTTTTTTCGCAATATTTTCATTTTAAACTAATTAATGTCACAGAAACAGTCCAAAAGCATTTGCAAAACTTCAAGCAAGCAATTTGTTTTCACCAGAAACTAACCGTATTAAATCAACTGTTCTTGAATGTAGAGACTTGTTAAAATGGGTTAAAACCAAGGATGGCTTTTATCGTATCAAAGAACGCTCACTGGCAACTTGAATCAGTGCCACCAAAGAGAGACGGATATCGTCGCAACAACAAAAACCCGGCATGACTCGTTTAACATAGAATCGACACCAGTGCGAGAGCGAATTTCTCTCGATGACATTTCTGAGAATCAAAGATTAGCACGCTGCTGTGGGGATCCTTTCTGAAGCAACAAACGGTCGCTTATTCTCGTTTCGCGATCGCGATTCTGCATGGGCTGTGGATAATTGCGATAGAATCACTTTACTATTGCCGCTTATTCTAACTATGTGCATATAACCGACGACACGATCAGGCACCACAAATATAGTGACCCCTTGATAATGATGAAAATATTCTTCTCAAGCAACACTGTTTAAGTTACTATGAACTTTTGTTACCAAAGATCCCAAAATAAATAAACAAACAATTGAAAGGAAGAGGTATTTTCAGCGAGCTATGAAAGATTTTGGGTTCGATTGAAGTTGGATATATTCTAAAATATGTCTGTAAATTCAAATTTCGAGTGTGGACTCCAATGATAGGAAAAGAGTTATATTATGTGCTGTTAAAAACGACTTCTTCGTTGTGTCGGATTGATTTCGAAGAAAACAAAATATTTATTAAAAGTATCTTTATAACGTCTGGATGTTGGACAAATCGAAAATTTTATGTCAGACGGATTGAGCTTCAGCGAAACGATTTCATTCAAAGCTCAAAGTATTCAAGCAAAACAAAAAAAGCATCGTAACTTTAACCAACATTTAATTGGATATTCCATTAGAGAATCAGAATCCCGCTAAATCTGGATTGATGGAAATTGGGCTAAGAAAAAGCTTAGAATAATTCACTGATTTGCCCCTACCATACAACTACAAAAATTGTTTTGTGTTTCAAACTCATTCGTTTGTGGATCCCAATTCAGTCAAAATGAGCAGGGTCCGCAATGTTGTGTATCTTTAAAAAATAAAAACAAACAAAGTGATAAAATACGCGACTGGTCTATCGATTCGGATTGGTTTTGTTTATCTTCATGAACATGGCTTTGAAAAACAGTATCCAAGGTTTCTGATATTCGAAATCAATAATTTATCAAATCGAGTTGCCAGTTCTAACAAATTTTCAAGCAATTTCGTTTTGACGTTACGAGTTACTGAGGGGTAGTCAGATTTGCGATACAGTTTTAATAGACGAGTGGCAGGTCGTGTCGTCGATATAACCTTTGTTTAAGTTGTGTCTATGAAAATTTCTGTGTATGCTCCACACAAGGGTTTTTAAATATTGCAACCTAGTATGAGAATCATCAAGTTGAATCATTGATTCGTTTTTTTGCGATAATTGTCAATTTGCGATTCTCTCTTGGGAAATTCAACACAGCAACGATTATTATAAGACAGTAAATTTTTTTAAGGGCGTGAAATACTCAGAGTATGAAGTGGAGCGAAGAAATGTAGCAAAATTCTCTCACGGTTCATGCATTGAGAGACTCGAGTTTTTGTAGCATCTTCTACCGAATTGAAAATGCTGTATACAATATAGATAGAAATATAGCAGCTTCTGTCAAATTTTCGGCAATCACCAACACTGATTAAAACACTTCAATTTTATGTCTTAATAGCCTGAGAACGGTTACTTCTAGGAGAGAGAACCTTTTTTCCTTAAACTGAAAATAATATTCTTCATTTTGAAAATAACACTAATAAAATTTACGTCAAATGTTGATCTTCATAAGTATTGTAAAATAAGAATATAGAAAAAAAAGAAGCTGCAATTTGATTTTCAAATTCTTGAAAAAAACCTAACGATTTTTTAGATACATAGATTTGAAGAAATTGCATTCAAAAGTATATCCACTCTTTTGGAAAGTCAGTCTCAAGACGAATTAATCTCTCCAATTGTGTTAAACAAATGGTTTGCTATGCTGAACCAAATTTCATCCACAATGGAGTATCCTTTTTGGATTTGCTCTGTATGTTCTCAACATTGGTAGGGACCATCAGGGTACCTAATTGAAACGATTTAGATTGAGAGAATAGAGTCACTAACTACTAGTTATTATTTATTGGGCCTACCTTACATTTCAATGACTGGTACAGCGATTGACTTTTATGATCATTTTTTTTACATCGTGTCATCTAAGTAGCGATTTGAGTAGTCTTTAGGTTATGTTTTGGTAGGCTATTTTCTTCTTCCGATTAATAGTTGTTCAGTACTTTTCAATTGAGCGGAATTGAGGCTTGTTCGTGAAAAAAACTGAACAGATTAAAGAGTTTAATGACTCAAAATCGTACATCTAAAATACTGCCTAATCTAAATAACGGGTAAAATTATTACCCCATTTTGTTTTTACTTTATTGAACTTTCCAGATGGATTAATCCTTAGAATAGAATTTTCATGAAAGCTATTTAGCTTTATTAACTACAAAGCATAATAGCATTTGTTTTGGTATATCTACAAGTTAATTTTTGTGTTAATTCTCTACATCTGCAGGTTTACTGCGTCGTTTTTGTGCATGTATTGTCCGATCGCACGTTCGAATTTTACTAAAGTAAAAAAAAATCTAACTTTAAGTACACCGGACAAACGAGACGGTAGAAGGTTTGTATACAAGATTGGCGGATGAATGCATAGGGCGTTGGTCTTACAAGACAATTGTCTGTCTTATGTTCGAGTCCCTACCTGGAAAGTTTCTTAGTATCAGTTAGATCGTAGCACCAACCATGCAATGGTTCTGTGCACTAAAAAAAATCTGCGAGGTCTGTTGAAAAAGAATAGTCAAATTCCACAAAAGGAATGTAATACCAAGACTTTGCTTTGCAAGAGACTCTCTTGATAAATAACAGAACCTATAGCCGAAACTTCAGGCAGTAAAATTGCTGACCTTATTTAATTACATTAATGATCCTTTTATTATTTATTAAAATTTAATGACATTTATACTCTGAACGAGATTTTCTGTTAAATTTCGGGGAAACATAATTCGACGAAATGGCCTTCGTCGAAATAGCTTTCGGAAAAATGGCTTTCGATGAAATGGCCCACCCTCTTTTGTGAGTGTTAATGAAAGGTAGTATACATTTCTCAGTTTTCCGAGAAACGGGTAGTTTTTGGCTGAAGAATTACAGACTGCATACTTAGAAAAAATCGTGTGACATAAAAGAAGCGTCGTAATTCACTTAAATTTACAATTCAAAGCATGATAAGATAAGTCATATCATTAACTTTACAGGTAATTTAGTTGATGTTTAAATCGATACACACACAAAAATTATTTTTGCATGTTAATAGATCAATGTCCGCGATATTCATTTCTTCCGGCAGCTGTGAAGTTCGCGTATAACAAAATTGTTATATTGGAAAGGATTTTTAGCTAGTAAAATTTCCGGGAGCTTTGCATAGTTTACGGTCTACTGTACTGAGTGAAGTAACGGTTAGCGGAAAAGTAAAGAAACAAATTCAAAACAATTTACGACTCTGGTCTAAATCTTACAGATTGACGTAGTTTGGTTATCGATTAAATGTGAACTGACATTTTAATATATAGAAGAAAAGCTTTTTATTCTATTAGATATCCTAGGCTGAATAATTTCTTCATATTCTACATTTTAATTTCACACAGCATTAAAACGATAATTCCAATGCTTAATTATTAGAGGAATTTTTTTAAGAGGCTGTTGATTTGAAGTTTAAATAAAACACATGCCAAATTATGAAAAGGACAATTTTTTTTCATTTGGTGTATAATTTCTTGGCATTTTAACATTTAAAATATGTTCTACTGATTGTGCAATTTATCAAATAAGTTTATATTACTATTCTTGTAACTGTTTTATTATGGAAAAAGCGCAATTTTTCTTTGTTGTGCAACATATCTTTAAGCTCTTCCGTTGTTACGAACATTTATTCACAATTATTGTGCAACTGATACAAAAACTCATGCATCGATCCCATTACAAATGCTGCAATTAAATCAGCAAAAAACAATTGTGAAACTCATGGAAACTACTACGTAATGTAAACAAGAATTGAATTGATGTTTACAAAAAAAAGCGAACATAATCTCTAATGAATAAGTTTCACATTTGATTTTCAAAACAACTGCTCGTAACACAAACATGGAACTTTAAAAATATTCTGCACATAAATAAATGGTAATACTACATATTGTAGAATTGATCTTTTATGTTTTAGTAAATAGAAAATCGACAACGAACTGTATTTTTATGGTGAAACATGTCTTTGCACGCCTGAAATTTTCAAGCGCCTTTGAATGTACGTGTTTTGATGATTGCACATCAGTTTCTATCAAAATAACAATCTATTCTTTTCAATGAATATTATCGGAATAGTGTTCAAAATATGTTGATGTTTCAATTAATCTGAAAAATCTTGGAATGATTTTTTTTTCGATATTTTCCAATATGGCATCGAGGATAACAGTGTGTTGAAAAGAAAATGGTTCACCCAACGTAATGATTTATTTCATCTAAATAAAAGAAAATATAAACATGTAAATATTGAAAAGAGAAATTTTTGGTTTTTATTTTTATAAAAATAGTTGATTTTTTTTATCAAACTATAGTTGACTTGAACAACAATACAGTTTAGTCATTCATCTTAGTGAACCCGACTTTTGTGATACGCACTGTAGGTGTGCTTTAGTTGCAAAACCAAGTTGCACAAGCGGTAATATACAACTAGGAGAGTAACTACGATGAACTTATTTTTTCTTTCAATATCTTTAAAAAGTGATGTCAGCAGGCGCGTATACAGGGGGGTGTTTTAGGGGTTCAAACCCCCTCCGAAACTCAAAAAAGTATGATATTATGTAAACTCTTTTTTTCAAATAAGTAAAAAATAAAATGAATAATTTTCAACAAACGACTCCACAATAAAAAAATTTCAAATAATTATATAAAAAGTTCCATTTGTATGGAAATTGATCAACATGTTCTGAAACACCCCCCGAAATTTTTTTCTGGGTACGCGCCTGGATGTCAGGTCTGTTAATTTTTTTCGCGAGATAAAAACCGGATACAAATTATCTCATTGTTTTTTGTTTTCATTGCATATGTAATGATGTATTTCTGAAACGTTTATGATAATATTCTCATGTTGGCAAGTTCTGCGTTCATTTGAAGCAGATGAATCTGGTACAACTTATTTGCAAGTTTCGAATTGTGTTTCTAAAAATTAAGAAATCTGCACACACTGACCTAATATTTCATTAGGCAACCAAGACTATGCAGACTCGGCAGCAAATAGTTTTTACTGCGAGGTTTTCAATTCGGCTTACCATTTTTTGCCTTGCGGAGAGTATAATTTCACTATTTTTTTTCTTCACAAGAGATAAACAACTATTTCGGCATATATTGAGTCGGATTTTTTGATAAGTTGAACAATTGTTTTAGTAACTTCGTTTTTACATGACGATGTGAAAATTTTTGCAGAGCTTCTATAACTGCTAGTGCAACGTGGGCAAGTTGGTGATTTGCTGCACAATTGTTTCAGATGTACCATAAATTGTTCTATAGTGATTTTTTGGGTAGTATTATAAAACTTAACAGTGATAAGTTGCACAACCAATTTTAATATATTTGAAAATCTTTCCGAACTTATCTAACATAAAAAACAATTCTGAAATAAGTTACATTTGCTACTTAGGTGGCGATTTGGCAACAAAAACTCATTAATCAAGGGTCTGTATCGATTTTCATTCACGGTAACGCATCGCCCATCCTCATTTTTCAAGAAATAAGGACCGATGATTTCACCAGCCCAAAGACCGCACCAAAGTGTACATTTATCAGGATGCAACGGTAATTCTTGAACGGCGTGTTATCTTTGCTCCAAATACGGTAGTTTTGCTTGTTGACGTATCCATTCAACCATTAATGCGCCTCATCACTGAAGAGAACTTTGCTCTAAAAAAGCAGACCTTCGTCGATTAAGCGACCAATTACCAATGATTTCACGACGCATACGATGGTCGTGTGGCTTCAACTTTTATACCAATTGACTTTTGTATGGCACCAAACCCAAATATTTACGCAAAATTTTCCATAAAGTCGATGGACAAAGTCCAACTTCTTGCGCACGACGACGAATCGATAAATTGTCGTTTTCTTCGACACTGGCTGAAAGACAGCATTATTTTCTTCTGTACGCACTCTCCTCATTCGATAGTTTGGCATTGAAAAGAGTGAATGTAGACCGAAATCTAGTAATTACGTTCTTTATGAACAAACCTCCTAAAACACCCGTTATGAAGACAGACACACTAAGTCTCATGTATATACTGCTTACTTATACCATTGTTACAATAAATATTTATTATATGAAAACAGATGATTGCTGCTTCAATTCACGAATGGAAACCCTCGCAAAAAGTTTTCACAATGGCATTATCATACAGAAACAAACTGCATCCATTTGTCAGTTCCTAGTTTCATTCATAATCGAAAAAATTCTTTATCAGTTCAAGTGGATCGCTGATCGTTTTTACTTTCCTTTCAAATTTACATCTTGGCTCCCAACGAGCTGTACGAAAGATGCTACGCAATATCCAATTTTCCAGGCTATTTTCCCATCATTGTTTTGGTTCGTTGGCTTTGGATGCAGTTCGCGCAGCTTCCGACAAGGCGGCTATAGTGCAAACAGAGACGCTGATATTAACCATTTAATTAATTAAATCTTAATTGTGTGGAAAAATTACCCTGCTGTAGCGAATGCCACGAAAAGGAAGTAATCGCACAAGAAAATGTACTCACGCACACATCAATATAACCGCCGTGAAAAAAATATACATGACGTTTAATATTTTAGTAATTATCTGTGTTATCACCAAACAGGTCCATCCTGTACGGCTCGTGCGATGCAAAAATCAAGATAATGCTCAAACATGGTCAATTGACCACTATCACAGGGGTTCCACCTCCACATAAATCTGCGATTGCTGATATGCAAATTTCTGATGAACAAGTTATGCACGCAAGTTTTCCATCGCATCGATAGCGTCCATAGATCTAAAGCATTTCATTTCAGTCAACAACTTGACGATGGCAGCCTATCTCTTTTCGCGAGATTTCTATACCTCGTTTACTTCAGCTTCCGGCGGACCGATGCCGACGCCACGTTCATGTGAATTACCCCTCTCTACTACCTTATTCGTACCCTTTTTTTTAACACTTCGATCGTGATTGAATCGATACGGTTTGTTGTGTATGTGGATATGAGTACTGAAGACGGTGGACGATCGATACGCGGTACCGTTGATGGCTGTCGATCGGTTGGATAAGATCGGTGGTTAGTTCTGGTTTGTGTAATACTGATTGTGATGGGACTTATGAAGTAATCGTAAACCAGAAAGCGAAACAATGTGAAGACTGAGTAGATGCTTTGATTGCGGAAGATGAGGTATTTGAAATCATGGAGAAAGTGTTTTTTAGCACACTCCATATTACTTTGATTCGAGGTTCACTGAATTTTGAAAACTACATAGATAACAAATATTCAATTATTTACAAGTCAACGATGAGTGTAAATAGGCCAAAACTAACACTAATAACAATAGTTATGAATTATAAAACATATTTCTTTATTATGAACGACATGAAAAGATCACATAATATCAGTTTAGTTGACAATTCACGATGGTGGTCATATTGCGCGTGTATTTTGTTCAAGCTCATATCATGAACCTGTCTCACAAGATGAAAGTTTGTTGTTCACGATTCAAGTATATACCGCAAATGATATTAAAGGACATTAAGAATTGTCATTATTTCTTATCGACACTGCTTGGCCAACTTAAAATCTCTCATAAAAACCAAAACGTTTGAGTTTATTATAATTTTTTAAAAAAATCAAAAAGATTCTCCAAATTTTAAAATATGTAAATAAATATTGAATATTGAAGAATTCAAATAATTATAAACACTGGCCAATGGAGATGCAATGATACCAGCACAATTTTAGTACTATTGATAAATACAGTCCGCCATATTTGAGACAAATGCACGTTGCGATAGCATCACCAATCCGAGCAACAACTGAAAAGCCAACCGATGGGTACATTTTCAAATGCATTATCGATTGGGGTTTCAATACAATTCTAAATTACTAACGAAAAACTTGTTTTAATTCATCTATTAGTAGGATGATGTCATTATCATATTACTCATGTTTTTATAAATATTACAAAAGTATTCTTCAAAACACTTAAAAAAAGAAATTTATTTGGGCATAAACTAGCATAAAGACTCTCCCAGAAAGTATGGACGCACTTTGATTTCGCTGTAAATAATTCACAAGTGTTAGATACTCATATTTTATTCGATATACTGATAATATTAGACTACAACAACAGAATATTATTCTCAACATTTGCTAATTGACCATTGTAGACCAGCTGGCGCACCTTCTTGTGAACGTTCCTCATTAAATTCCGTACAGAATTCTTGGCAACAAGTTTTGACACTTTTTCCAATCTTTTTCGAACTGTTGAATGGTTTCGGCTGTCGAGACATGTTTCCTAAGATATGCCTTCGTTAATGCCCAAAATTCCTCAATTGGTCGAAGTTGTGGGCAATTTGGTGGATTCATATCTTTTGGGCCGAAAGTGACATTTTTGGCAGTATACCATTCTACCGTTGATTTCGAGTAGTGGCAAGAAGCAAGATCCTTGTGTCTTCGAATCATGGGTAGAAGTCGTTTTCGTAAACATTGAAGCAGTGGTGGTGAAGGGTTTCGAAATCTTACCGCAGCTACAAATTGTTTACCAGACCATAGCTTTCTTATCAATTTTTTCGACTCCAATCGATGTCTCGGACTGGTTCAACACTTGCCCTTCTCGCACCGTATAATATTGTGGTCCCGGCAAGGATTTTAAATCGAATTTCACGTAGGTTTCTCCGTCCATGATTATGCAGTTCAAATTTCCAGCAAGAATCGTATTGTACAGCTTTCGAACCCTCGGTCTGATCTATGCTTCTTGTTTCGGACTACGTTTTGGTTGTTTCTACTTCTTATAGGTTTGAAGATTCAAACGTTCTTTAGAACGAAGAACATTCGACTTCTAAGTGTCCACTTTTTTTGCCACATCCCGAACTGAAACCTCCTTCTTTTGCTCGAACGCCTTCAGTATACGTTTATCCAACTGAGGGTTAGCAGGACCTTTTTTTCGACCCGTTTTCGGTTTATCCTCACCGAACTTCCTGATTGCATTTCGCACGGCTTTTTCACTTACTCCTTCCATTTTTGCTATCTTTCTCAGTGACAGTTCGCGTTCTGTGCACCACTTGTACACAATTTTTCGACGTCGTTCTAACCACTTGTGCAGTTGTTTATTCGTTTTCATTAGTTTGTTTCGAAATGCTTGGGCTTTCACGCATTTCGAAACAAACTAATGAAAACGAATAAACAACTGCACAAGTGGTTAGAGAAGAGTGTAAACAACAGGACGCAGCTATAAAAATTGACAGATTCTGAACCACTGCGAAATGGTAACGGTTTTTGGTTGCGTCCATACTTTCAGGGACAGTCTTTAGCTCCGAAAGCGGAAGTCGAATATATACAAAATTGAATAGCTGCTTATGAGCTTACAAGATCCTTCATTTGAATCAAAATTGATGACAATCTTCCTTCCGTAACCGGGAACCTGAAACTTCCGTAACCGGGAACCTGAAACCGACATATTAGAAATTGATTCGTTGGACCAGAAACTAATATAACCTAAGCTTAGAAACTATTTCGAGCCAAATTTTAAAGAATATATGCTTACCATCATTTTTAGTGTTTCTCGTACCGTTTTTTCGATCCACTTTCGAAAATAAAACAGTGTGACAGATATGATTCGTACCGATGAATAATATTTTTAAACAATTCTGAAATCCGGTAGCTCATGAACCGATAACTGTGAATTGGATAAATTTCACAGATTGTCCAGTGAAATTAATATTTTACGAAAATAAAAAAAAATAATACATTTAATAAATTTGGTGTGCAGAAATAAATGAACAGCATTAATAACCAATTTCGCCTTCTTCCGATCACTTTGTCAATGACCAGTACCACCTTCAGACCATCTTCTAACATTTAGGGGAAGATGTTCAGTTGCCGGCAGTGTTCGGTTGCCGGCACCCCACCGTAACTTTTGACATAAAGCAGATAGCGTCATTCCGACAAATATCATGTGTGTGTGTAATAGCAGCAAGTTCTTTTTGTGCCGAATATAAAAGCAAACAGACGCTTGTACTTTTTGCTGCGCTTAAAAAAATTTAATTGCGTGAAAATCAACACAAAAGTTTTTTATCACTTTTTTCATGGTATCATAAATTGAAAAGAATCAATCGAAAAGGCGAGTGGATTGAATATTTATGAGGTGAAATCGATCTATTTCGTGATTTAATACCGGATGCTATCAAAACTTTCGCAACCAAAGTATTTGTTCGTCATTTTCAAAATGTCTACCGATTTCGGTTACCGGCACACCAAGGTGTTTGGTTACCGGCATCCCATTTTTTTCGACAATTCGCGAAAATCTGTCTGTTAATTATCAAATTCCTTAGCTAACATATAAACCTTTTTTCGTCTAAAGACTTTTTACAGACTTTTGAAACTTCGATTCTTTGCGAACATTCGTCAGAAATGGCAGACTTTTGAAAATTGGCGCGATCGTTTCGTTTTTGCTAGCTAAACTTATTGTTTTACCTGGCATCTCTGGTGATATGCAACACGTGGACAACTTGACGGCTTCACTACATCCGTCATATAAGAAAGACTTTGGTTCTCTGGTTCTGTTAGCCATGGCGACTTCAAATTTATCGTCCAAGTCACGGAAAATGAACTTTAATGCACTGTTTAATGCCATTAAACGTTGCTTAGTGGATAAGAAGCCAAAAAATTCGACTGCAGCAACGTATTTAATCCCGCGAAGCCGGTGGAAGATCGGCCAAATTATCACCAAAGGTGCCACCGTCCAAATTATTGGCAAAGAGAGCTAAGGCGAAGTTACCATCAAACAATGAAGACTTTTATCTAAAACGCCTCCGAAAAGAATAAATTCCGTTTTTTCTTTGAATAATTGCAGTCTTTACTTATATTTTTTATCGATTGTATCAACATAGTTTCTTATTCAGTTGTTAGCTAGGGACTTTAGCTTTCCATTGATGTATATATGTCCGCATAATGTGCACTTAGTCAGAAGTTAAAAGCTTAAAAGAAAAGGTTGCCGGCAACCGAACACTCTCCCCTAGATAAAATGATCAGTATCTAACGGGGAAAACAGATTGGAAAATTGACATGTGAACACAATGATGTAACCGCAAAAAGGTTACCGCAGAGACGGGACCCGAACCCGTAGCAAACTCCTAACCGGGGAAATTGTTTTACCAATTAAACTATCCTGCATACGAAAACACATTAAAAGAAAGTCAAATTGACTAGACGAAACTAAGCATGCATCACTGTACTTAGTCACCACGGTATTTATTTACAGTCCGGAATCGACAGAAACATATACATATGATCACCAGTCTATTTTTGCCTTTCTCATATAGCAAGGTTATGCAATTACTGGGAAAACCGACTTTTGAACCGAGGTCCGGAGGGCCGAGTGTTATATACCATTCGACTTAGTTCGTCGAGTACGCAAATTGTCTGTGTGTGTATGTAACGTTTTTTTGCACTAACTTTTCTCGGAGATGGCTGAACCGATTTTCACAAACTTAGATTCAAATGAAAGGTCTTGTGGTCCCATAAAAAAATTCCTGAATTTTGTTTGGATCCGACTTCCTGTTCCGGAATTATGGGGTAAAATGTGCAAAAAATTGTAAAAATAAGTGCACCAACTTTTCTCGAAGACGGCTGAACCGATTTCCACAAAATTCCTGAATTTTATTTGGATCCGACTTCCGGTTCCGGTGTTATGGGGTAAAATGTGCAAAAAAATGAAAATATGTGTTCTAACTTTTCTCAAACTTAGGTTCAAATGAAAGGTCCTGTGGTCCCTTACATAATTCCTGAATTTCATCCGGATCCGAGAATATAGAGTAAAGTGTGTTAAAAATTTTATACCATCACTGAAAAGGCCAAAAAATCGTAAAAACTTTTTCTAAATCGACCTCAAATCTTCTCCAATTGACAGTTTTCATCAGTAGACGGTCAAGCAAACCGATTCCGGTTATTCTTTTAAGAATCGAAGAAAATTATTCTGAAGAATGCCACAGTATTATATATGATAGTAGGATTGATATGAGAAAGGCAGCATTACACCACTAGGTGGATTAAAACAGGCTTTTCCCTTCTGCTTTGCTGCACGACACTGATTCGAGATTTTGTTTCTGTCTATTTTACTATCTACGGAGTACACAAATATTTATATTATTAAGTCACCTCTCCAACTGTTGATTTTTGATTCATCAGACGAACCGTCAAATAATTTGAAAATGGGTATGTGCACTATTTATGGAACTATAAGAGTACACACAGACATTTTTCGTACTCGACAAACTGAGTCGAATGATCGAATGGACAAACTAAGTCGATTTTCTCACGTAGCCTTTCTATATTAAAAATGAACAAACATACAGCTGTAATGTTGTTTTTTTTTCAATTCATCCTATTTTTCAGCACACATAAGGCCACGCATTATTAACTTCAACTAGAAATTTTGAAAACGAAACTAAATAAAACTTGATGAAGACAAATCCAAACGACAGGACGCTTGGTGCATTATTGCATTCCGTTCGTGTTCTTATGCAAAGGTTGCCAGTCGATTTTATTTGAAGTAAATCAATACCCATCGTGCAACCATTTCGTATGCCTCAACTATTTTCCTTTATTAGCAAAAAAAGCTAACGTCATATGATCAATTGACCCGAGTTACGTTTATATTGTAAGCGTTTTTTCATCCAAATGAGCCGTAATTCTAAGTCTATAACATCAACTAATGGACCACCAAAGGGAGTCCATTCTTTTTTATAGGATTTCACTACAATGTAATCAACAATTAATTTCAAAGTATGAATCGGCTTTACCAAGAGAACGTAAGAAACTGATGAACCTATTAATTCGCACACCACACGGAGCCATCCTCGGGCGTACGGCGGGCCAGTGTTGGTGCAAATGTGCGGTACTTTTATTGCTTTTGAATCTACGGTTATGCGTGTGCAAGCACTCTAGGGTCAGCAGCCGTTAGAAGTAAAAATGTGACGCCTATGGTCGCCATAAAGGAGCGATGGCGAAAATATGATGTTACCCAACTTGGCATTTGAATCTGACGGTCACTATTCCGATGAGGTGAGAGTTGTTATAAAATTCAGTTTCGCCCTCCCGCGGCAGGGTAAAACTGCTCTGTGAAATAATTGGAAGAGTGGTTTTGTTTTACAACACAAATGTACTTTTCTTAGTCGTAAACTCTTACCTATGAAATCTTTCGACAATGACTCTATAAACTCGGATCTCCAGTAATCATAACTTTACGACCTTGGAAATGGTTCCCGGACACCAGGCTATCGCCATCTCCAAGCTATGCTCGTGACTGATAAATATTAAATAGGAGTGACCTAGAAATGGCTACCAAGGGACTGATTAAGCCGCACTATTTATTGTACTGTGCAAAAACCCGCTAATTTTCCCAGTCAAGTGGACGGCATTGAATTCAAGACCATCAATGCCGTTAATGATCTACGAGCGTTTCGTCGTGACCGGAAAGTGGCAAATATCGAAGTTGGGAGAACCGTTAATTTTGAAATTTCCTAGCTCGCTTTCTTTGTTAATGATGGTAACACTAAATAGTACATCTCTTCAGTTATTCTTTGTGCTAAATGGTAAACAAATTTTAACCTAAATTTCTATACACATTACACGAATACTTTCAATTGTTTAATTGTTTCCGACAGCGATGTCGGCTGACTGTGAACTTAGTTTTTTTTAAAAATTCAGTCAATTCCTCGATTGAACTCTTTTCCATCCGAAACATTTTGTTTTCATTTCATTTCACGAAGCTGGGAATTCAAAACATTAATTCGATCAATGATTTTGTGTACAGACATAAACCTCGTAAAAATTATTGTATCAGTAGCTTTTTCCTCCATCTAATGTGCCTGTAAAAGCACTCAAACGATCGCATTTATGTTATGAATCAATAAATCACCGCGTCGGTTTTATGACTCGGTCCATTTGCAACCGATCAGACAGTCACAAAAAATAAACCGATAATATGCAATCAAAAAGCACTTATGCCACCGCATCAATTCCATAATAACATCGGTAAATACTTTCCTTTTCATCGTCATGATATTGAACCACTTACCCAGTGGCAAATTGTCTAGTGGCTCAAAATGTAATGGATCGCACTTTCGGTAGTAGTTTACCTTTTTGAAATGTACGGCGTTCGGATGATCTGTTGGCACGACAGATCACGGCACACCTACTTTCAGCCCTTTGGATCATGCCATGTGGTATTTTTGAGTTGTTAATAATTCATATAGAATACTCGAATCCGAAATGTCGAAAAATAATTGCATCAAACAATTTCAGATACAGGATAGCGCCTATATGAGTTGTGATTGAATACTACGCAGAAAAATAATCAAATTCACAGATGATGCACATGACACCTAAACCTAAAATGACTGAATTTTATAAAAATGAGTTAAATTTGTGGCAAACATACCCCGCATTTCAAGCAGTTATGTTACCACTTACAAATTTCTACACTTAAAAATATGTCAGATTGCGTACAACAAGTCTCAGATAAATTGTAAAACTACATAGATAAAAATATTTTGTGAATTTACAGCAATCAAATTACCCCATACAAGAACGGACAGAACTTAATCGTGAATATCTCTTGTTGTACTTAACTCAACAATATAATTTTTTTTGCAAGTTATCGGAAATATGGTCAGGAATTTGTGATTAAATTTTCAACAATGTGAGATTACCATAAAAAACTCAAAAACAAAATTTTCTAAAACTTTTGGAAACAATGAGAAAAATTCATCAGGCCTGCGAAAAGGGCACCCGAACGACGTTTTTGAGAGAGTCAGGTATATATCAGTCCTGATGTTCTATTGGACGAGTATAAAACGCACCACCAACGCACAGTGGGGAAAAATGGACCAAAAACGCGACGATTTTTTTGGAGGTATGATACAGCTGACCACAAAGCACTTTTTTGTGTAAAATGATCAGTAAAATCGATTCCATGTATTTAGAAGGACCGCACGAAACGCCATCATATCAATTTTACCCCAAGTTACCTTTTTATACTGCTTTGTATTCAAGCTTAATTATGTAACATGAAACCGAAGAACTTACAGAAGAGTAAATAGAGTTTTTCTGATGTAAAAAAGTCTAACAAATCGATTGCATATTGTTTTACTGACAGCAGCAAACTCGTTTTACCTTTTTACCGCATTTCTTTTCTAGTTATAATATTTAGTTGAAATATCATCTACAATCCAAAAGCTGATCCAATACAATCTATCAATATTGATTCATATCACGTACAAAACATCTGCGATCCAATCAAACAATGACAATGGGAATGACACAACTAGCTTATTTAACCCGTTTTACCCCAATTAATATCAAAAAGGCTATTTCTGGTTAAACTTTCTACATACAGAAAGTAGGCTGAGTGCGGTTGATCAAAATCGATTGATATTACGAAGAAAGGCCTAAAAATAAGATTACAAATGGATTCAATGACCGCACGAATCTTGTTATGCCGAATATAAAATCTGGATTTCAAAAGACAGGAATTTTTCCTTTAAATCCACAAACATTTTCTGTATCAGACTTTCTAGGAAGTAAATTTACCAACAGAAGCTTTAGCACCGAGAACATCGTCGAAAATTCTAACATTGATTCAATTTAGTCTGACATGCTCTCTAACATTGACAATATTCTGCATCCATAGTGCCAAAAAAGGGAATAGAATGCTAAATAAATGTGGATTTCTACAAGGACAATCTCCAGAAAACATACGAGGGTTCCCAAAGCCTAAACCAAGAAAGTATAAAACTCGAGGAAAAAGTATTCTCAAACAAAGGCAGACAAAGTCATTTCATACGTTATACTAAATAAATCTGATATTTATTTTTTATTTTTAAAAAAAAGAGACATGTTCAAAAATATAACAAAATTTTTTTCATATAGTTCTATATATTTTTATTCTTCCCTTAAAGGTGGTTCAATTATCCCCATGGGGTGGTTCAAGTATCCCCATGCATGGGGATACTTGAACCATCTGACATAATATTGTAAAAAGCTGCTATTTATGTCAAATAGCGAATTTACATTTACATTGAATATCGAAAAGAAAGATTTGTTTTGATTAACCGTAGGTGAAACATATTTTACCCTAAATAGTTTAAAAGATATATCAATTAACAAAAACAGTGGCTCAAGTAGCCCCACTCTCCCTATATAATACTGTGGTATTCTTCAAAATAATTCGATTCTTAAAAGAATAACCGAAATCGGTTTGTTTGATCGTCTACTGATAAAAACTATCAATTGGAGAAGATTTGAGGTCGTTTTAGAAAACTTTTTACGGTTTTTCGCCCTTTTCAGTGATGGTATAAAATTTTTAACATACTTTACCCTATATTTCCGGATCCAGATGAAATTCAGGAATTACGTATTGGACCACAGGACCTTTTATTTGAACCTAAGTTGTGTTGAAGTTTGTGGAAATCGGTCGCGCCATCTATGAGAAAAATTAGAACACATATATTAATTTATTTTACCCATAACTCCGGAACCGGAAGTCGGAACTGAGTCGAATGGTATATGACACTCGGCCCCCCCGGTTCAAAAGTCGGTTGACACTACACTGAAAAAAATCAAGTTAAATAATGGTTTTGTTTCTATTTACGAGGAGATTTTATTTAATTTTACAAACTTGTTAATCGAGAACTTCTTTCGAAAAGAGTTTATTATTGACGAATTTCGCGCTAACTCGAACATATAATTGCAGCCTAATCTCAGATTTCAATCAAACTTTTAGATTTCAGTCAAATTTCCTATAAACTTTGTCTTAAAAAGGCATTTGAATTTAATCATTGCTCATTTTCTAAAAAAAATATGTCGACCTCGACCTCAATAAAATTGTCGAACGAGCCTAAAATTGTTGAAATCGATTCATTGTATTCCGAGAAAATTGAGCGGAGATAAGTACACTTTGTCGGTTGTGTCTTTATACTACAGGGTGATTTTTTAAGAGCTTGAGAGCTTTTTTAAACAATAAAACGCATAAAATTTGCAAAATCTCATCGGTTCTTTATTTTAAACGTTAGATTGGTACATGACATTTACTTTTTGAAGATAATTTCATTTAAATGTTGACCGCGGCTGCGTCTTAGGTGGTCCATTCGGAAAGTCCAATTTTGGGCAACTTTTTCGAGCATTTCGGCCGGAATAGCCCGAATTTCTTCGGAAATGTTGTCTTCCAAAGCTGGAATAGTTACTGGCTTATTTCTGTAGACTTTAGACTTGACGTAGCCCCACAAAAAATAGTCTAAAGGCGTCAAATCGCATGATCTTGGTGGCCAACTTACCGGTCCATTTCTTGAGATGAATTGTTCTCCGAAGTTTTCCCTCAAAATGGCCATAGAATCGCGAGCTGTGTGGCATGTAGCGCCATCTTGTTGAAACCACATGTCAACCAAGTTCAGTTCTTCCATTTTTGGCAACAAAAAGTTTGTTAGCATCGAACGATAGCGATCGCCATTCACTGTAACGTTGCGTCAAACAGTATCTTTGAAAAAATACGGTCCAATGATTCCACCAGCGTACAAACCACACCAAACAGTGCATTTTTCGGGATGCATGGGCAGTTCTTGAACGCCTTCTGGTTGCTCTTCACTCCAAATGCGGCAATTTTGCTTATTTACGTAGCCATTCAACCAGAATTATGTAGACCATAAATCGGGCGTAAAGCGCGAAACACATTTCGAACCGAACACTGATTTTGGTAATAAAATTCAATGATTTGCAAGCGTTGCTCGTTAGTAAGTCTATTCATGATGAAATGTCAGAGCATACTGAGCAAATAATAATGCATGAAAATCATAACCTCAAAAAATCTGAGCAAATACTAATGCATGAAAATCCTAACCTCAAAAAAATCACCTTTTATTATATTTTGGGAACCGGAAGCAACAACTATTTGAATTTCGAGCTTGATTAATGAATCAATAGTAGCTCGCAAAAGTGTCTAAACATGTTGAATTGGTTTAGTCATCTCCTAGGAAATTGATGGAAAAGATGGGTTACATCATTTCTATATTATATTTCCGGAACCAGAAGTGCTGCTTTCAAATGAACCTAGCTTTGTAGACTTCAAGCATTCGGATTAAAGACTGTTCGAGAAAGTATGGACGCGCTTTGATTTCGCTGTTAATAATTCACAAGTGTTGAATATTCAAATTTTATTCGATATACTGATAATATTAGACTACAACAACAGAATATTATTCTCAACATTTGCTACTTAGCCATTGTAGACTAGCTGGCGCACCTTCTTGCGAACGTTCCTCATTAAATTCCGTACAGACTTGTTTTGACACTTTTTTCCAATCTTTTTCGAACTGTTGAATGGTTTCGGCTGCCGAGACATGTTTCCTAAGATGTGCCTTCGTTAATGCCCAAAATTCCTCAATTGGTCGAAGTTGTGGACAATTTGGTGGATTCATGTCTTTTGGGACGAAAGAGACATTTTTGGTAGTAAACCATATTACCGTTGATTTCGAGTAGTGGCAAGAAGCAAGATCTGGCCAGAAGACAACAGGATCCTTGTGGCTTCGAATCGTGGGTAGAAGTCGTTTTTGTAAACATTCCTTGATGTATATTTCGCTGTTCATTGAAGCAGTGGTGATGAAGGGTTTCGAAATCTTACCGCAGCTACAAATTGCTTGCCAGACCATAGCTTTCTTACCAAATTTTTCGACATCAATCGGTGTCTCGGACTGGTTTAACACTTGCCCTTCTCGCACCGTATAATATTGGGGTCCCGGCAAGGATTTATAATCGAGTTTCACGTAGGTTTCGTCGTCTGTTATATTATATTGAACTGTTATGTCACCTAGCAGTTCAACATAAACCGCTAAGCAGACGAGAAATTTCTGCTATTTGTAGAACACTTTTTATCTTTCACCAATTTAGGCTTGGTTATTCAGGAGCTAGCCCAATTTATTATAACTATTTTCCGATCTAACTACTAATGTACTATACGGAAACCAATTTTTTTCAATTTAGTGATTTTAAAAATAGAAGAAACTCGCCCGTTCCAGTGGAACGTTGAAAGTATTATGTTAGTTATTCAATGTGCGTTTTCACATGCACTGCACTGCACCTTCTTTTCTGTTAGTTATATTCCAGTAGTTAGTAAATATGCATTGCTTTAGCATTTTTAGCTTTTTGAGCCTTATCCACTTTCTAACAGATTAGTTGATTTTCTCGTGACCTGTCGAGTATCGAGTTTATATTCAATCACACGATTGAATGACTGCTGTCATTTGAAATGTTTTTTAAACTCGTCTTTTAACAGGTGTTTTCAAGTAGCTTTAAGACGCATTGGTTTAAGTCTTACATTTCTAAAACAGTTGTTTTTTTTTCAAGTATCTATTTTTATAAAAGTTCGTGTATTGAACGCCATTGAATTTATAACTAATGTTTAGCTTATTAATTCAGCTTATTTAATTTGATAAATTACTAATTCAACGATTGGCGCGTTTAGTGCTTACATAAATTTTTATCGTTTAATTCCAATTTTATAAGTTATAGAAAGATTGGAATTTAGTAATTCTTTTAATTTGATTTCCTGATCCAGCATTTTCCCATAGCCCTTCCGCGATCATTACGTGCACAACAGGCGCAACCGACTCTGCACCTTACTCGGCTAACAAATCTTCAGCACAAATTATTGCTCCGCTCCAAAACTCATCAATACTGGGAAAATTGTCTCTATCAACAAGCAAAAAATTGCTTCTAATGTCACTAGCCAGAATAACCAGCTACATATAATGAAGTGGGTGAAAAGTGCACTCCTATTAGACCTCACGCTCGTGAGAAAGGCTCACCCCGGTTTCGTGCGTTTGTTGTGAAAGAAGAGTGAGTGTCGTGGCTCATTTGCTACTCAGAGAAAAGCCGACAGCCTACCAACCCACAATCCAATGAACCGAACGCTGCGGTTCTTTTTCTATTGGGGGGCTTTGGTGGAAAACATAAACAAAACAGCAGTAAACAACGGGTGGCTCGACTTCAATTTATTTCAATTTCTGGTGTTTCAGTTCGCCTACGGGGTTTGCACTGGCTAGACGTTAGTTTCGTTAGGGCATGGCTATTGCTGATCGTGGATCGTACAGTGTTTGAACCACTCGTGGATGGTTTCCCGCGAATTATTATCGAAGCCATCATCTTCGATTCGAATGTGCGCGCCAATAATGTCAGTGTGTAACAATTAAATTGATCGATTGTGGACTTTTTGGGTACACGAAATTTGTTTAAGTGCATCGTTACATCATGACAGACCAGCAACCGAAGGTGGTTTTTGAGGCCACTCGAACTAATAATGATAGATTATCGCGACCCAACTATTACGAATAATCATAGAATGACGATTGTATGTGGACCCATTTTCGCTCGCACGACTCCTATATGCAACAATTGATCGTGTACCAACTGTGACTAGGGCGGACAGTTTCCGGTCACGACGGTCCGTAAGGTAGCCTTGGAAATGGAACCTCATAAAATTTGCAATAAAATCCATTGGTGCTGCCTAGTGTGTAAAAGTTCTACGCCTTGAACATGGGCAATGTTCGGAAATCCAATACTGGAAGATCTGTTTATATGCAAAAAAAAATACCAAAGAACAAGTGATTGTGGGCCTGTTGGTACAGTGAACAGAATTCGATTCCGGTGATTATCCGCGTATTGCGAAAGCGACCGCAAACCGCATAGTTTAGCCTTTCGCAGCCCATTTGCAAAGAAATAATGAAAAGATTGATTAACTTCGCGAGATAGTGTCGTGTCGAGTCGAGAGGCATATTTTCTCTCGCCGCCAGCGGTTTGGGCCAAGAGATTCAACGAACCGTTCCAAAGATCTTTCGGACATGGTGCCAAGTGCCGTAACGCCTAATTGAGTGGAAACTGAGGAAGAAATTAGTGCTACAGCCAATATCGGTGGTTGCGGTCTTTGCATTGAATTGAAACGTTCTTCCACCGCGTGTGTTCGGCCATCTGATTGAAGCATAATGAGCGTTGACTGAAGCGTCGAGTCACCCTGAAAGAAACGCTAACTTAACCGAGATCTTTGCGAGCATGCGCTAGGTGTCACCGATCAATAAGTAGTTCCATATGGGCTTCACGTTGAGTAGACGAAGAAGACCGTGTTGTGTTAGTGTGCAGTTTGCGCTTAATTTGTAGTGAATTGAAACAGCATGAAGTGAGACCAATCCGTGAAACGATTGGATCGATGTAATTATTAGTTTGAAACACCGGAAAAGTACCGAGTCGTTTGTCGTGGCACTTACAGCCGACCATGGACACCGGATGGGTGTTACTGATAGTTGTACACTGCAGTAGACTCCTAATTGGATGAAACTAACCTAGCCCTACAGAATGCTACAGAATCGTTAAAATCAAAGCCCGTATGTATATGCCAACATCCAATAGATTCTTGGAGCCAACGGTG
The DNA here is from genome assembly GCF_030247185.1 of Malaya genurostris. Lineage (NCBI taxonomy): Eukaryota > Metazoa > Arthropoda > Insecta > Diptera > Culicidae > Malaya > Malaya genurostris. The sequence continues at coordinate 90,425,623 of NC_080572.1, read as the reverse complement.
ATCTAGAAGTGATTGTGTTTTGTTGTTCCATGTAGAAAATGGAAGGAAAAATAAAAGTTTGAAATGCTACTTCTGTCTGGTGCGATGTCTTGGATTGGTTCGATGTTGTTCTATTTAAATTTAAGATGTTGATCAAAAACCGAAAACCCATGAGAATGGTATGTTGTCGATGTAATATAAATTAAATCAATATTTGTGCTCGTTTGGATCAGCAAAATGCATTCTATTTTGAGCATATTTAAACATGGTTCATGTTAGTTTGATTCGTATGGGGAAAAATATGCAAATATAAGAGTGCAGATTATGGAAATAGCTCTTAAGAGAGGTTCACACGAAATTTGAACAATTATCGTATACAAAATGTAAAGACTGTTCCAGAAAGTATGGACGCACTTTGATTTCGCTGTAAATAATTGACAAGTGTTAGATATTCAAATTTTATTCGATATACTGATAATATTAGACTACAAAAACAGAATATTATTCTCAACATTTGCTACTTAGCCATTACAACATTTGCTCGAACTGTTGAATGGTTTCGGCTGCCGAGACATGTTTTCTAAGATGTGCCTTCGTGAATGCCCAAAATTCCTCAATTGGTCGAAGTTGTGGGCAATTTGGTGGATTCATGTCTTTAGGGACGAAAGTGACATTTTTGGCAGTATATCATTCTACCGTTGATTTCGAGTAGTGGCAAGAATCAAGATCTGGCCAGAAGCCAACAGGATCCTTGTGGCTTCGAATCATGGGTAGAAATCGTTTTTGTAAACATTCCTTGATGTATATTTCGCTGTTCATTGAAGCAGTGGTGATGAAGGGTTTCGAAATCTTACCGCAGCTACAAATTGCTTGCCAGACCATAGCTTTCTTACCAAATTTTTCGACTTCAATCGATGTCTCGGACTGGTTTAACACTTGCCCTTCTCGCACCATATAATAATGTGGTCCCGGCAAGGATTTGTAATCGAGTTTCGCGTAGGTTTCGTCGTCCATGATTATGCAGTTCAAATTTCCAGCAAGAATCGTATTGTACAGCTTTCGAACCCTCGGCCTGATCGATGCTTCTTGTTTCGGACTACGTTTTGGTTGTTTCTGCTTCTTATAGGTTCGAAGATTCAAACGTTCTTTAGCACGAAGCACATTTGACTTCGAAGTGGCCACTTTTTTGGCCACATCCCGAACTGAAACCTCCTTCTTTTGCTCGAACGCCTCCAGTATACGATTATCCAACTGAGGGTTAGCAGGACCTTTTTTTCGACCCGTTTTCGGTTTATCCTCAAAGGTGTTAACCTCACCAAACTTCCTGATTGCATTTCGCACGGCTTTTTCACTTACTCCTTCCATTTTTGCTATCTTTCTCAGTGACAGTCCGCGTTCTGTGCACCATTTGTATACAATTTTTCGACGTTGTTCTGCTGATAGTCCACGCATTTCGAAACAAACTAATGAAAACGAATAAACAACTGCACAAGTGGTTAGAGAAGAGTGCAAACAACGTGACGCAGTCATAAAAATTGACAGATTCGGAACCATTGCGAAATGGCAGCGGTTTTTCTTTGCGTCTATACTTTCTGGGACAGTTTTTATAAGATTTATGTTTTGTTTCTAATCTGTCTATTTAATCATACAGGTTGCGGTTCACTCATACCTTTTGTATACGTAAACCCCGTAAAGTTATATTCTTCTTCAATGATTCAATTTTATATTTCTAACCGTGATTTTTGTCTTTCTCGTATAGAAATGGTGAGCCATTGGGGATGGGAACTGCGTGAGGAGTAGAACCATTGCCTTCCACGTAGCCAACCTGGGTTCAATTTCTAGTCTCGCCAATTTTCTGACTTAAAAGGGAAGTGACAACAAGTTTAAAACCTTTATAATCGAAAAAACGTATATGCAGTCACTGTGAAAAACGACTTGTGAAACGAGTGTACCATTCGACTCAGTTCCTCGAGATCGCAAAAGGTCTGTGTGTTTATGTATGTGTTGTAACGCAAAAGATGATTGGAGTTAGATTCAAATGAAAGGATTCATCTTTCAATGTAAAAGTTTTATTTTCATCTAGATTACAGTACCGGAATAACAGGGTGATATGTGTAAAAATGTCCATAAATATGATGGCTATGATACAAAAAAGGAGATGGCTGAACCGACTATGACAAACTAGGAAAATTTCAAATGGAAGGTCTCGTGGTCCCATACGAAATTCCTGAATTTCATCCGGATCCGACTTCCGCTTATGGAATTATAGGGTACAACGTCACTTAAAGCGGTGAAACAAAAACCGTGAATAATTTTCTAAACTGTCCTCAAAACTACACAAATCGATAGTTATTATCAGTAGGCAGCTAAACAAACTGATTCGGGCTTTCCTGTTGCTCGGTTTCGGGTTCCGGAAGCACCCGAAATAGAGGTATTACATCCCAACGTGAATCTCATTCATTTTTCTCAGCGATGGTTTGATCGATTTCCACAAACTTAGATTCAAATGAAAGGTCTCGTGGTCCCATACGATATTCATGAATTTCATCTGGATCAGACTTCCGGTTCAATAGTTATTTAATGGTTTGCGTTAGCATACAATTGAATAAATAATTGAGCATGATCTCCACTTGGAGGTGTGAGCTTTTCTGTATTTTAAAAGTAGTTTTTTTTTCTAATTAAATAAAATATCCTCTAAAAACAATACGGCGATCAAAATAAAAATCCGTTTCAAGCTCTGTGCAGAATTAGAATCAAGCTTATCGTTTTCACATTCAAATGGTACACTGACAGACCGAAATCGACATTTTGGCGAAAAAATTAGTTGATTTTAATTAGTTATTTTTTGAGACAACTAAAAAAATCTTACTTTTGTTAATTTAGATATTTTAATTCTCATTCCCTTAATTCCCTTAATGGCTATTTTTTTAGTTGAATTCACCAATTGAACGTGATGTCATTTCTTATCTAAGGCACACTCCATTTCCATTCAACTAGTTTAGATTTTTAGTTGAATTAAAAAAATAAAATGTTGTTTTCAATCAACATGAATGGTTGAATTGGCTTCTGCAATCTGCAGCTATATGGCGCCTTGTCACCGAAAAAACGGTAACACCGTAATGACTACTAGCCACCAGATGGCACATTACTACCGAAAAAAAAATTTCAGTCGCGGTTGTCTTTTCTATATTGGCAAGTTTAGACACGATGTTGTATTGGAGGAAAAGACATAAACGAAACATACACAGTTCGAAAAAATCATGTGATTTTACATCTTATAAGATGCACATAAAAGGAGCGTCATATTTCACATAAATTTATATTCAAGAACATGTAAAATTGTGTGATTTGAAAACTACATATTTTGAACTGGAATGAAATAAAAAATAGAAGATCAATAGCAACAGCGGGACTTGATCCAAGGAACATTAGATCACAAAGCACATCGTTCAATCGACTGAACCACAGAAGCACATATCTGCTGGTTGAATAATTGATACATATAAATCCAAACAGCGGTAATTGGTAGCCGAGTGCAAATTACACTCGGAACATGTAAAATTTTGTGCGCGTGGAATATTGCGTCATTTGAAAAATCAAGTAGTTGTGAATTATATTGTTTGTAGATTTATGTCACATGTAAAATTCATAAATTTTATCTGTGTAAACTTCTTTTTAAACACTTTTTCTTCTAAATCGTTGTTTTCTTCATTCGACTTCGCGAAATCGACTCTCTCACTGAAAACTTTGAGCACTCAGAAAACAAAAAACGAATACAGGAAGGGAGAAGAAAAAATAACTTTATTTGACATATACAATTAGAGTGCAACATTCGGAACTCACTTCACTGTTCCACGTAAAAACTTGATTACGCACTATCGCTTCAAATGCGCACAAATTCTGAATGAATACACTTTCCACTAAGAGTTTACGGCATTTTTGCATATCGGTTTAGAAATTTAAATATGTATACTTCACAACAAATACGAAAAACATCAAAACAATTTGCAAGCAGTTTCAACAAGACTGTCCTTTTTAGCTTTTTAATGGATTATTTTCCTTTGACACTTCTCATGAGTTTTTGGCTAAGAAACTTGTTAATAAAACCAATTTCATTTTTGTTTTCTTTGTGCCTCTTGTCTTTCAGCAATGATGATGATAGATAAATAGAGTCAAATTTTCAGATTTTAATCCCAAATTAGTTGTCAATGAGAATTTTGTGTTGGATTGAAATATTGCTGGTTTGTGTCCAGGATATTCGCCAACTAAACACATTCTCTAAATACAAGAATTATTTCAGAAAAGTAAATTCTGAATTTCAACTAATTTAAAAGATATTCTGGAAATTTTGTTATTATAATAAACTAATTCTAAAACAATAATACGAATTAAGCGCAGAGCTTTCGGTCGATCCGTGTATGAAGTGGTGCTCAACTTTGTTGAAATTAAAACGACCTGATATTGTATATTTATACCACTGCAATCGGAGAACATCATCATAATAAAAAATCTGGAATTAACATTGAAATGAATTCGTTTAGTTCTGCGGATTTATGATGTAACAATGTATTCACTTTCAAATTAGTAAATGATTATATTTTAAGCCGTATTTACAGCTTATTATTTCGTACAGTGCGTGTGGAAAAATGTTTTATATATTTGGGGTTGTTTGATTCAGTGAACTGATGGGAATAGCTGTGATAGGTGTATAAACGAATTCAAGGTGATTTTTTAAGAGGCATAGGATTAGAATTTCAAAAAGAAACACAAATGAATCGAGAAAATGGATGTAATCTTTATTAAAATCGATACAACGATCAATATAATTTCATGTTTGAAGATGATTTCATGCAAATATTGCTCGGGGTTCCGCTTTAGGTGGCCCATGCGCAAGGTCCAATTTTGGCACACTCTCTCCAACATATCGGCCGGTATTTCACAAATAAATGCTTCAATATTGGATTCCAAACATAATCATAACAAGAAAGTCTCTAGCGGGAACAAAATCGTAACAAATTTTGTAACGTTTGTATCACAATTATTATTGAATTTAATATAATTGATATAAGTTCAAAAGCAGAAATTTATAACAATAGTTGTAAAATATTAGATAGCAAATTTAACACACAAAAACTATATCCCAGCTAACTTTTAGCATAGTTTCAATCCAAAATTGTTGAAATTTTTTTTTTTGTTAAATGAATAATTTATTCAGTGATCTGATTTCTTCTTTTAGTTTTTTGAAATTCTGATCATTATATTTCGATATGAAGCTACTCATTTTTTCAATCAATGAACTTTATCATGAGTCTTATAATTGTTATCATAAGTTTCAATTTTCAACTGTTTTTGTTCATTAAATATCTCAAAATAACACAAATTGTTATACAAATCAACTGTTGATACAGACCTTTTCAAAATTATAAGGCCACCCAAAAATTTCAAGATACAAAAAAAGAATAGTTTTAGGATTTTTTTCGATGGAACATGAAATTAGATTGCAAAACACGAATGTGAGTCCAAGAGTTGATTGATTTCGCTGAAAAACTTTTGTGATAGAACGTTTTTAAGAAAAAATGGCTTTTCAAAATTATAAGGCCACTTGCAGTTTATTGAGGTTCGGATGGTTAAAATAAGCAACAAAAAGCATCTAATGATCCGCTGCTTCACCGGAACGGTTCATTGTCAAGACTGAAGAATAGCACTTTTCAGCTCTTGTAATGATGAAAATTGACGATTATCGGCATAAATTTGTCGTACCATAATACCCCAGGGATTCTCAATTGGATTTAAATCCGGTGAGCAAGCTGGCCAGTCAAAAATATCAATTTTGTCGGACTTTAGCCACTTCATTGTTTCAGCACTTTTATGAACACTGGCGTTATCCTGCTGGAAAATGAGCTTTGACTGAGCGTCTTCTTTTAATCACTGGCAGCAGAAGATATTTATGTTATCGGAAATTTGCATTTTGTGCGTTGCACAGAACGCACCGCAAACCATTACAGATCCACCGCCAAAATTTCTCTTTAATAAATATCGTGGTTCCTTACGTAGATCACGCCAATAACCGTTGAATCCGTCTAGGTTAAACTTTTTTTCATCCGAGAATATCACCTGTAATAGTTTAACACATTTGTTCTTAAATAGTTTAAATGCGTTTGTTTTTTTTTTTTATATTGCAGAACATGTTCATACCTTTTTCCAATCTTGGGGCATGTTCCGACGTGCAAATTCCAGTCGAGCTTCATTGTGGTGAAGTAGTAAACGAGGAGCACTGTTCATTCTTGCTCGAACTGTTGGGCGAACGTTTTAATGCCCTCCAAACCGTCGAAACTGAAGCTTCCAACTTAAGTTCAGTGCGGAAGGTAGAATTCGAAGATTTATTGACAATTCGACGAGTATCTCTCTCTGAAAGTTTCTTTTTGCGTCCTGCATTTTTATTCTGACCATACTTTGCTGGATTTTTCAGAAAATTGGTGACCGCACATCTGCTACGACCAATTTCTCCTGAAATCCCCCATCCTACCTTCTTGAAGGCCGAAATTTGTCCTTGTTCTTGTTGATTTAGTTTCTTTCGCTTACCCATAGTCACATAACGCCGTTAAATGAATAAAAATGATATTTATAATCACTATATTCAACACAAACTGTCAAACATACAAGGTGGCCTTATAATTTTGAAAAGGGATAATTACTAACTTCAGCTGCTTCGGCTTTGTTTGTCAACAAATATGCGACACGAAAATGTTTTGCCATCGTTAAGTTAGGGTGGATCCATCAAAATCGTGCGAAAACTTTAAATTCGAGGGTGGCCTTATAATTTTGAAAAGGTCTGTATACTTGTGTTATGATTTTGTTATGCGCATCTGATCGGGAATGCGTTAAATCCACACGATCTAGGCGGCCAACTGACGGGCCTAAAACGTGAGATAAACTGTTCACTGAAGGCGACTCTCAATTTGGTCAACAACAGTGTTGCCAAAAAGATACCAGCAACAAAAATTACCCTTTCTAATATGTTTGGTTCAAGTTCATTTCAGTTAGTAAAACCAATTTACACAAACTTAGTCTCAAATGACCGATGTTATATTGTCATCTGCCCTTACATTTAGTTAACGCCAAGCTTCCATTTCCGTTATCATGGATTTTTTAACGCTTTCTAATTAGATATTAGATATTAGATTCTAATTAGATAGGATTTGTTGGTTAAAGCCAAATCATTTATCTTCTAAATGCCAAATTTTGTCATATTGAATACGAAATTGCTTGGCCTATAGCTACAGCATAAGAATCAGAAATAAAAACAAGTTAACCCTACTGAAAGGTTCCTATAATTGTGGGAGATATTTATAGGTTATGTTTCGGTTTTCAAGGCTCGGCTGAAAATTTTGGTTTTGCACAGACCAAGTGAAAAGAGTGTAATCACTTTGCTGATTTTTATACAATATAACACGTCGTGAAATTTGACAATCCCATATGTAATTCAGTTTCTCTTTAGTTAGGGTTATTAAAGTTAAATTAAGTTGATAACGTTGAAGTATCAATACTACGATATCTTGTCAAACTTGATCACCTGTTTCGATAGACTTCGACTGATATCATAATAATTCCAGTCAAATTCGAGATCGCCTTGATTTTTTCATTTGCAACATTCTTCATTACCGAAAAGGACAATTTTGCATAAGTATTTTTCAGAATCATGTTTTTTTTGGTTAATTAACCTAAATATGATCTGTGAACCAAAAGCAAAGCCTTTTTATTACATTCCTGTATCGGAATTTGACCTTCTGTTTCAACAGACTTCGCAGCCGATTCAGAGAGCACAGAACCATTGCATGGCTGCCCGATCAACAAGGGAGAACAAAATTGTATCTGGGGTTGTTTCGTTTTTTTCTATCTAAATTAGTCATAATCTGGGCCTCGTTAATAGTTAAAATAACAAAAATTATAGCTCAATTTAACCTAGGTGATAACAAAATTGTTACAGACCTTGATATGTAAATATCAATATTATATCTAAATTTGTTACAAATTTAGTACGACTTTTCATCTTTTATTACCCATTTTTTAGGGGAAAGGTTTTACCGTGCAAATCTAAAAATAGATATCGCGAAGTAAGATGAAATTGCATACCTTTAGGCGATTTGATTTGCCATAAAAAATGTCATGAATAGTTAAGCGACTGGTTCCGAACCGGGAAGTTTTGAGTTGCCAACAAACGCTACGATTGCATCGCGGCATGAGAACCAACTGAGGTTGAAAGGATATATTGGCATCATATAGGTAATATTTAGTGTAAGTCTATACTGCTACAAAAATAATCTATCGCTCTCTTCTCTTTCGTCGTTTCCTTCCAACCGGCATATGAATGACAAAGGGGCTATTTTAGAACTAAGAGCAAGCTTTTTTTGGTATTGAAGAATAGTTTGAAATGAACGGAAATGACTAAATTCAGTGAAACAAAACTACCTTACAGAATCTGAGAAAATTAACTAATGAATCATAGTTTTTCAGTTTTTTCTTCATTGTACCAAGAGAGCCGACTTTCAAATAACATTCGAAACAGTTCGCTCGTTCAGTTGAAGTAGTGAATAATTGTCTGTTCGTGTATGTGTGTCGATTGGCGAGTATATTTGATTAAAATGTGCCCTTATGTTTCTCGGAGATGACTGAATCGATTTTCGTAAATTTAGATTAGAATAAAAATTCGTTTGAAAGACAGTGAAAAATCAGAAGAAGTGTATAGACAATGATTCGAATAGCAAGTTTTTATGATTGATGATCAACCAATTGCCACATTAGTTTGCGATATCCGCAGCCAGAAGCCTCGCAAGTAATGTTCAAAAACCATAAAAATTGAACCTTTATTCCGGTTTGATTGTTTGATATGATATGTAAAAATGTTCATGCAATGATATAGATGACAAAGGGCGAAATGCGATATCTGCAATTTGTAGATCTTATTAATTGATGACCTAACCAACTCATTTCTATTTTACTGATTTTGGATCCAAAAATTGTGAAATTGATTCGATATTACTTTAGTTTGCTTTAGACCATGATGATATCATCAGTGCCACCAGTGAACATTTCTCAATGTAATATTAACAATTTTTTTTATTTAGAACTACGTAAAAAATCTTCAGATCAACATAGTATAAAGTACAGCAAGAACTAAAGATAAATCGATACGATTTTTTTTAAGATTTTTTTTCTCTATTTCCAGTACATCCGGGGTCCGGTAAAACTAAAGTCGCTATTTTCAATCTGCAACTAAAAGACCTATAAATCGAAAAAGTATTGAGCTGAGTTTAGATTTTGGTTTTGAGCCCAATTTAGATTTATTGCAGTGTTACTTTTGAAGACATTTTGAATTTTTGACACTTATCACTGTGAATTCGGAAACAAAAATCAGTCATCGATAAAATTTAAGAATTCGAGCATTCATTTGATTCCAAGCTTGTGAAAATCATGTCTGAGGAAACATTGCAGAATTCAATGAACAGAGTCGAAAGCTGTATCACTTTTTTCAATATTTATTATTCGAGTTTTAAAGCTTTTGCCTTACCTTTGTTTATTCGTAAGAGAAAAAGCGCAAAATTATCTTAAAAAATATTTATTTTCAATTTATAATTAATATTTGAATGAAAGCTTTACATAATTTAATTAGGAATTACCTGGAACGATCCTAAATTTAAAATTTAGGCCGCCATTTCAAAATCAAATATCAAAATAATGTTTTCAAAAGCATCTTCAGGTATGTGAAATTGGAAAAAAAAAATCAAAAACCTGATCGACAAAACTGTTTGAACTCTTTTTTCTCAATTCTCTAGTATAGTATTACCTGAAATATAACGACCCTTAATATAATATCTGGACTTGCTATAATCTTAATAAAATCTGAATGTTTGCTTCTGATTTGGAATCATATTTATAACATATTGAGATATAAATATTAAGATCATATATAATTTTGATAGAATCCTGTTATGCTCTGTTGATCGGGTGGTGCTACGATTCTACGAATCCTTCCAGCTCGGGGCTCGAACATACGACAACTGATTTTTAAGACCAGTGTCCTATGCATTGAACCGCCAATCCGGGACAATCTGTGAACCAAATGCTTTTAAATCATCGTTTGATAGACATTCATCTGCAATGACCAATAAATAATTATTATTCTTGTACTTATCACAATGCAAATGATACGGAAAGTTAACGGAATTCCGCGTAAATGAAAATTCATTTAAATAAAACAATACAAACTTCTTTGCGTGGGCCTAGCTCCGTACGAAGAGTTACTATCTTTATCAACTTCAGAAACAACGTCATCTGATCTATTTCTGTGAGCGAATCGAAGCAGTCATAGCATTAATATTAATTTTGCTGAATGTAACCAATGCCTCAGTTAGATTGTCACCGAGTGTACACCAGAGTAATAAATTTTTCTCCCCAACCCACGACTATGTTCTTTGGTAGAGATATCAATCTTTCCATTTAATTAAGTTGGCAAGCTACAGCACGAATTGCTAGGTTTAGAGTTTTACTAATCTTAGCCCTTTTCATGACAGGTGAGTGGGTTGTACAGTAGCCAACAAATTTCCGTTCAACCTACAGTTATTCAATTTTTTTTTCTAAAAGAAACGTCAAACGTGAAACGATATGTATTCAATAAGAAACAGGAGTATGTGTCACTGAGCGAATTATGCCTACTATATTCACAAGAATGGTAATGTGGAACAAATTGTGGGTAATTCTGTGCGATGACCTGAGTAGAAAAAATCTATCCTAATCCACCTATTCTTCACACCGAAGTTTGTATTATATATTCACTTAATTTATATGTTTGATGTAATGGAAACAAAATCCGTTCCGTTTAGTTTTCTGGGTTCTATTTCTTGGCTAAGTTCTACAACCAAGTGTGTATTGCGGCACCCAACATAAAAGGAAAATTAATAAAATTACTGCAAATGTGATATCTCATCAGTAGCAGTGATTTGATTGCCTGTTTTTCTATGCCGGTTGGACACAACAAACATTTCTGTGTGTAGCTCAAATGTGCATGTAACTGAGCTTCGACTATGAAGAAGTTGATTTTAAAAACAATGCAAGTCGCTGAAGACTGTAAACGTTATTTGCCCATAAGGTTGATGACAATGAAGCGTAAAACTGTTCATTATGCCACTTAGTGTTTGCTTCAGGGAACGACTGATAACAGTTAATTAGTGATATGCTGGTATTGTTACGTCAGCAATTGCTGTAATGATACGTAACCGTTGTAATTAGAATTACATCATGCGTATTGGAATTGATTAGCGATTTCCGATAGTGAAATGCAATATAATGACCAAAACTGTATCTGTATGTACTAGTACTAATAATGCTGGCTAATCAGTACTTTAACGAGAGAAGTTATTTTTGTTTACAAATTATGTAGATAAAAACACGGCCAATTGACGGGCCCAAAACGTGAGATAAACTGTTCTCTGAAGGCGACTCTCAATTTGGTCAACAATAGTGTTGCCAAAAAGATACCAGCAACAAAGATCTTTTTCTTATATCTCGATGCTTTCCTGTTCTTAGATGGAAATCATTGTGATCCAGCAATGGTTCACCGACCGCACCTAGGGATGTCGCAATATCGATCGATTAATCGAGTAATCGATTAATAACCCAGAAAATCGAGTATAATCAAAAAAATCTCATAGTGATAATCGAATGAATAACCGAGTAATCGAATAATAACCCAGGTAATCGAATAAATTTCCATCGAATAGTTCCAAAATTATACTCGATTATTAAATAATCGAGTAATTCGAAATTTCCGACATCCCTAACCGCACCATAATACATTACTTCATCCATGTTATTGTTGTTGTTGTTGTTGTTGTTAGTATCAAAAGTATGGTCAAAGATGTTCAAGAACTTATTTATTGTATCTGTATTGTATCTATTTATTCCAAAGAACCACTCAGAATTTAATAGTTCTGACAAAAAGGACTAGTTCTTGTGAATTGTTCTCTCTTTAAGATGCAGTTAAAGAAAAGAATCACGCTTAAAGAAAATCCTAAATAGTGGTGTAATGACACCTTCCTCACATTCGTTAGTATGATAAATTGATTCAAATGGCAGAAACTGGACCACTACTTTCGGTATTTCAGGAACTGGATCCGTCTATGGTATATAAGACCTTTGATTTTAATTAAAGTATATAAGATCGGTATAGCTGTATTTGAGAAATCGAAGTGTGTTCCGTTTTGGAGTTTTTGACCACAATTCCCGGAGCTTCCAGAACTGGAAACTCGGACCTAGTATAGCCAAATTCGGTTAGTTTGACAATAAACTAACACGTTCCTCAAACAAGAATAGTTCGAAGTGCAGTGTCGAAAAGTTTGTACGTTCTTTTCATAATCACTTCAAACGACGGGTTGTAATTTTTAACACTAACATACCTTAACTATCAGCCAAGTCCTGTGATGCTCTTTGTTGTATCTAGCAAATGTTTCCATGTAGCTCGATCCATGACCGCTCTTCACCAGCCACTCAAGGCCCGGATATTTCGTAAATCCCTCTCCAGTTGATCGATCCGCCTCACTCGCTGTGTTACTCTTGCTTTTTAACACTTATCACCTTATAATGCCGGAACCGAATGTTGTAACCAAGGATGGCTTTTATCGTATCAAAGAACGTTCACTGGCAACTCTTCAACAATCAGTGCATCAAAGAGAGTTGGAAATCATCGCAACAACAAAAACCCGGCATGGCTCATTTAACATTGAATCGACACCAGTGCGAGAGCGAATTTCTCTCGATGACGCTTCTGAGAATTAAAGGTTAGCACGCTGCTGTGGGGATCCTCTCTGAAGCAACAAACGGTCGCTTATTCTCGTTTCGCGATCCGATTCTATACAGGCACTTAATAATTGCGATAAAATCATTTTACTATTGCCGCTTATTTTAATTATGTACATATAAACTTTATATAGGTTGTGTCTATGAAAATGTCTGTGAATGCTCCACACAAGGGTTTTGAAATATTGCAACCTAGTACGAGAAACATCAAGTTGAATCATCGATTCGATTTTCTGCGATAATTGTCATTCTTGCGATTCTCTCTTGGGAAATTCCACTCACGGTTCATGCATTGAGAGACTCGAGTTCTCGCAGCATCTTCTACCGGATTGAAAATGTTGTATACAATATAGATAGCAATATAGCAGCTTCTGTCAAATTTTCGGCAATCACCAACACTGGTCTCCAGTACAGTTCCGAAGAGCTGTTATATTATTGCTTTTATCATATAGAAATATATATTGCATAATCACTGTGAAAAACGACTTTTGAACCGAGGCCCGGAGTGCCATATACCATTCGAATCAGTTCGTCGAGTACGCAAAATGTTTGTGTGCATGTATGTGTGTATGGGTGTATGTAACATTTTTGCACTACCTTTTCTCGGAGAGAAATGAACCGATTTTCACAAACTAAATATCAAATGAAAGGTCTTGTGGTTCCATATCAAATTCCTGCATATTAGGTTTTGCACAAACATGACATAACCTCACAAAAATGAACAGAATGAACTTTTTTTGACAGTCGACGTGTACTTGTTTACAGTTTGAAAGTTCATCAGAAGTTCATCGTTCGAATGTAAAAATTGCAAGTCGCCTCACACTCAACAGATTCATACATATATCGCTCCTTGATGCT